>NC_066624.1:32522645-32839185 GCF_025201925.1 Gopherus flavomarginatus
TGAATTCAAACTGGAACAGGTTCAGAGACAGGCTACTACGACGATCCGAGGAATGGAAAACCTGTCTTATGAAAGGAGACTCAAAGAGGTTAGCTTGTTTAGCCAAACCAAAAAAAGGTTGAGGGGGGGATATGATTGCTCTTTATAAATATATCAGAGCGATTAATATTAGGGAGAGAGAGGAATTATTTAAGCTTAGTACCAATGTGGACACAAGAACAAATGGATATAAACTGGACACTAGGAAGTTTAGACTTGAAATTAGACGAAGGTTTCTAACCATTAGAGGAGTGAAGTTCTGAAACAGCCTTCCAAGGGGAGTAGTGGAGGCAAAAGACATATCTGGCTTCAAGACTAAGCTTAATAAGTTTATGAATGGGATGGTATGATGGGATAGCCTAATTTTGGCAATAAATTTTGGCAATTGATCTTTGATTATCAGCAGGTAAGTATGCCCAGTGACCTGTGATGGAATATTAGATGAGGTGGGATCTGAGTTACTACAGAGAATTCTTTCTTGGGTGCTGGCTGGTGAATCTTGCCCACATGCTCACGGTTTAACTGATTGCCATATTTGGGGTCGGGAAGGAATTTTCCTCCAGGGCAGATTGGCAGAGACCCTGGAGGTTTTTTGCCTTCCTCTGCAGCATGGGGCATGGATCACTTGCTGGAGGATTCTCTGCAGCTTGATGTCTTCAGTAACTCAGACATAGGTTAGCAGTTTGTTATAGAAGTGGATAGGTGAGATTCTGTGGCCTGCATTGTGCGGAGGTCAGAGTAGATGATCATAATGGTCCCTTCTGACCTTAAAATCTATGAGACTATAATAGGGAAGCTATAATGAGATTTCCAGGATGTACAGAGGTTGGTTGGGCTATGTTGTCTTTTTAACCACACAGTGGATAGATGGTTTTATTTCCACACTCTGTATGGAGAATAGGAGGTGACGTGTCTAATGATTGTAATAGGCAGCTAGAATCTCAGATCTGAATCTGGAGGGTCAAAGTCAAGATGTTCATGTCTGACTAATGATAGATGGATGAGCAGGACCGTGGTCTATAGATGGATTTGTGGGCCCTACATGTTGAGTGGTGATTTGTGAGAATTTGTAGCCCATGTTGGAAATCACTATGATATAGGGCACAGGGCTGTGAGGAGATTTCTGGGGACTCAGGACTTGGTGTATTTTGGAAAATGTATTTTATGTGTATATGTTTATTTAGGATATTCTTTAAAACAGTGGTTCTCAAACTTTTGTACTGGAGACCCCTTTCACATAGCAAGCCTCCGAGTGCAACCATCCTTATACATTAAAAACACTTTTTTATATATTTAATACCATTATAAATGCTGGAGGAAAAGTGGGGTTTGAGGTGGAGGCTGACAGCTTGCAACTCCCCATGTAATAACCTCATGATCCCCTGAGGGGTCCTGACCCCTGGTTTGAGAACCCCTGCTTTAAAATGATTGTATTGAATATTCATTTATGTACCCAGAACTTTTAATGTTCTTACCTTTAAATCCTTACTTTGTATGTTGCAATGTTTCTTGGTAAGGTCACATTGTATCTTCCTTTGTTTAAAGGTTTTTGGCATGATGTGTGTGGGGGTATGGGGATCCATGGCATGACTGGGGACTAGTGCTAATTCAGATTAATATATGACTCAGCTCTTTTGACCAAAAATCCATAATCTCTGCATCAGTGGTAACTCATACAAGTGCTGACTTCCAAATCAAATGAATCCAGATGAATTAGAAACAGAGTGCCAAGGAAGGGAAGGGGGGGAAGTAAGCAGCCATCATACCTACATGCCTCCCCTTCTGCATTGGAAGGCACACAGGGATGAAACAGTCAGCATGAGGAACTGCACAACAAATAAATGCTGCAAAAACAGAGGTGGCAGGATCCTTGTATTGTGTGTAGGAGGCTCTCAGAGTTGCATGGCAGTCTTTGTATGTGATGACTTCATATACAGCATAATATTTCCTATCCCAGTGTAGGGTGTACTGTGAATGCTGTGGTATATTAGTACAGTGGCTGTTCAGCAGCATGCTATTTGTGACATGAGTTTAGCAACAAATGCTGTAGGTACTTCAACAGACTAGCTTTGATGGGTTCCTTCCCATTGACACTCATGTGCTTCTAGTAAAAAAAAAGGAGGATACTTTACTAGGGCTGGCAAAAAGGAAAAGTGCAACTGCCCTAAGCACAACGGCTTAGACAGTTATAGTAAAATAATAACACAGCCCATAGGAAGCAGTTCAGTATAGGGCTACAAGGGTAACTTTGTTCTATCTTACTTCTTGGGGCTTTCATTTGAAATGCCCTTTCTATTCCATTCCTCCAATAGAGTCCAATCAAATACTGGTTCTCAGGTTCCATCACCCTGAATTTAGTCTCATTAGGAGTAGACTCAATAGGCCCCTTCCACATAGACCTTCTGGAGTACACCGATAGAGTTGCAATGTCTGCTGCTTTCAGGCTGCTTTCACTGATCTTCCTTCCTCAGCCAGCTACCAAGCTGTGGTTTCAGCCTACTGCCCAAATTCAGATACCCCCCACCTCAATTCCCTTTTCTATCTCTGGCCCTCATCCTCCCTTTCCCCAGGAATGTCACTTCATTTTCCTCAACAGCATACTCTATTGGCTAACTGCTGATCTGGTTCATTATCATATCACTTGAGAAACTTTTCATGTAATGCCTATGCTTGTGCATGTCTATTTCCCCCTTCACCAGGACTCCACAATTTCTTTTAGTCACAGCCCTTCTTAGGGTCTCATTTTTTATTAAATTAACAAACACGAAAAAGCCAATCATCCACGTGGGCTTAAACTGGGCACAGCCCCTCCTTCCTGAGGAATTGTTCTTTCCCCAGGAACCAAAGCAAGAGACTCTCTTTCCTTGTAGCTTCACTGTTCAGTTCTCCTACTGCAGGAGCCCCCTCCCTGCAGCATCCTACAGCCTTTCATCCTGGCATCACCTGATTTAACCCAGATGTAGCTCCTCCTATATTCAGGACTGCCTTAGCCCCAGGCTTTCTAGCTCATGGACAAGCCACACTGTTGCAGCACTTAACTGCTAGTATGAACCAGAGTTTCATCATAACATATTCAATATTTATGCAGATTTGTGCTCTAAATGCAGCACTAGGTAACTGTGGGCCCAGTCCTTAACTAGTGTGGTATCTTTGATTTCATTGGAGCTATGCCAGTTTACACCAGCTGAGGTTCAGGCTTCTGTAGCTGAATCTCTTGTTAGGGCTTTTATCTGAGAGTCAAACAGTTACTGTAAAAATCTGCCTGATGTGAACATTTTGAAACTAGATTGACATTACAGCTGTAGAGAAATTTCTTCATACACACTCACTATCATTTCATCAAGTGGGCTAATTTTACCTACTGCACTTGGATAAGTTCCTCAGACATATTCTTAGAGGAGATAGAAAAGTGGACCAATATTTTTTGTAATAATCTCTCCATCATAATCTGCTCATCAATTTGGGCTGTTATGAGTCAGGCTTGCATAACAGCTATCAGATTAAACTAATTGATGAATTCCTTTAGACAATTATTTCACACTCTAGCAATCCACAAAAGGTAGAAAGCATAGGTTAACTAACTCCATCTCTGAAGATTTTCAATTTTGTTTTGCCTGGATGTAGTTTAAGAGAAGCCACTTTCCTCTGTAGTTTGAGGTCATGGTGCACAGAATGAAATGTCAAGACACCCTAGGTCACATCAGTCAGTACCCAAGTATGTTGAGTGTAAAGACAGAAAACACCTTGAAATAAGACTACAATGTTAAGATACAAATCATGAATATTACATTAGTTAAAAGAAAAAAAAAAGGTGTGTGCATAGGGGGACTCAGGCACACTTCCATAAGCAGTGCTGGTTTACCAGCCATTAAGTGTAAAACTTGTTTGTTCTTTATAACAAATATTAACAGAGCCATGAGAGAGTGGGCTGGTGGAATTCAGTGCTTCAGCCCAAGAGCTTCATAAAGCAGAAAGTACAAAATATACCAGTCAATTCCCTTCTCCTCTAGCTCCCATATAGGCAAGGCCCCTTAGCATCAAACCATGATGTGTTAACTAGGAGAACTGTAACAAACAAGGGGAAAAAATCTATTTAAGAAATTGACTTTCCTTATAAGACTTGCTCTTTAATTACACTTACAGAGCACACAGAACAGTTTATAATACACAAGCAGATATTAATTAAAGCAGTACATCACTAGCTAGTGACTGGGGTTATTAAATGAACAATTGTGATCATTACATCCTGTGCTGAGCAAAGTATGGTTCCCCATGGCTCCATTTATATGCTTAGCAAACAAAGCAACGGGAATTTCATAGTCTAAATAGAACTACATAAAAACAAGAACCAGTGAGTTTTGAAAAGGGTCTGTTCAAAGGAAACACAGAAGTATCAGTCATATAGATATAGATATATCTGTACCTGATTTGCTTATTACAACAATCATTAATATTTACATGGAGAGAAGCAATTCCTGTCACTTATCAACTGTGCAATATACAGAAAATTAGAAAATCACTAAAAAATCACTTTAGGTACTCAAGCAAGAAGTCCTATAGAATGTAACGGTGATGAAATCAATATATTCTATAGAAATTAAATAAGTGTCTAAAGAAATTTACTCTATGAATCAAAAATAATTTTATAGAGGACAATATTCTTTCCATATAAAGTTTAAACAAATTTACATAGTTTATCAGATAATTATATTTCTGTTATAGAATTCTGTAGGTTGACTTAAAAAATTGCAAGAAATGTTATCATGGCAGATAATTTATATATTAGTGAAAGACCATCACAAGCTGGAGACTGGAGGGCTCAGAGGACTGCTATTGGTACTCATTTCTAGAACACTGGTATAAATCCTGAATAGTTCTGAGACTGTCAATTTAAAAATTATAGACCAGATCATTCCTTCCTTTATAAAGCAGAAATCTCTACTGATCTGGTTCTATATAATACCAACAAATACACTGTTCTGGTAGCCCCTAGAGGCAGAAAAGTGATTGGCTTGATTACGCAAAAGAATATAAACTTATTGAGATACAGTCACTGGCCCAAAGATCTTAACATATATGTGCCTATGTTCCTAATAGCATCTTAGATAATCAGAAGTGCATGATTTTTTTAAATTCAATTTACTGTCACCCTTAACATTTTAGGTTTAATCTTTGCATTTCTCTCAGCTTGGGCAACGAAAAGCTGGGATGTCAGTTTCACTTTTCTGTATTCTGTTTCACATTCTCAGAGCTGTATAGCGTCAAACGCAGTGATGTGTTAATGTTTTAAAACAATAGTTTTCATGCATGTATTTATTTTATAAAGAAACATTTTAATGGATCTTAGGTTGTATAAAAGTTAGTTTTAAACTGAAATTTTAAATTGTAGCTTGAAATTTAAAATTTATGCTTTGGACTAAATTTAAGATTTCATGTAATTATATCTGTGAAATATGTTAGCCATTTAACTCTCTCACTTCTGGACAAATGTCCATATCATAAAAACTCAACTGACCCCAATCATAAACCTTGTTGGCAGCAGCCCATTGTAAGAGATTGCAAAGAACTTGTTTATAATCATTAGTATTTATAATTTATATTACTATAGCACCTCGAAACCCCAGTCATTGTCCTCGCCCTGCCTTCCATGATAACAGAGCCCTTGCCTCAAAGAGTAAACCGTCTCTATTTCTGTAATGAAAGTTGGTTAATCTACACATATGAAAACATTATAGTTCTACTTGCTTAACCCACACTTTATAAACACAGGATAGAAAAATATTTGATTATTATTATTTATATTACCGTAGCACCTAGAACTCCTAGTCACAGACCAGACTCCATTGTGCTAGATGCTGTAGTAAAAATAGAACAAAAGAGATGGTCCGTGCCCCTGAAAATGTCTTGCATCAGCTTCCTGTAGTGCAAGTGTCACATGATATATTTTTGAGGGTGATGCTCATCTCCTGAAGCAGGCTGAGAAAAATTCTACTTTTAATTAAATGTTTCCCTTTGAATTTTATTTGGTGATGCGTAGTGAGAAGAGCTTCTCATCATGTGAGCTTCCACTCAGCTATGCTGACAGAACCATGGCCTTTGCATAGCTAATTTTTAAAAAAAGCAATTTTGAACCAGATCAAGAAAAAATATTATTTAATAATCTGGAACTGCACCACAGACATAAGGTGCTGGGAGCAAAAGTTATCTGCCATTGAATTATGTGGACTTATATGACAACCAAACAAGTGCTAAAGCATTTGCTTGTGTTCTTGTCAGTAAATGTCAGATGTGCTACTTCAAACCCCAAGGGAATGGGAGCAGGGCACTGGTGATTTCTGGGGACAAGGCTACATGGAAGTATGATGAAGTGAACAAAATATGGTATATAAACACATCACATTAAGAACAAACACTGCAGGGTAGATTAGGTGCCAAAACATATTGGGTTCTGGTGAGTACTGATGGCCTCTTCTGGTTTAAAAATAATGTTCTCATTATAGCTTCCTGCAAAACATCTCTGGGCATCTTCTTGTCACATTGAGGTTTGGAATCATATTTATTAAGAGATAGGCAGATGGAAGCCTTTTTAAAAAGGGGCTGCAGATAGAAAACTGACTATGTGAAAACAACGAACAAAAAAGTACAATTTTAATTATCCCTGCTTCTTCAGCCTCTTCATATCATGCCCCAGTCACTGCATTGACATGTTTTTGTTTTAATCACTATTAGCATTACAGAGTCATCAAAGCTATGGAAAGTGAAATGGCCCAATTCTGCTTCTAGCACCATCAGCCAAATTGTCAACTAATAGTCTAATTACAGAATCTTCATTACTAGTGATATTGTAAGAGACATAAAGAAACCATCTTCAGCTGCAGAACTTGAGTCTGTTAAGAGCCATGATTTTGTTTTAGCCCATTATGGAAAGGGCTATCTACCAAATTCAGATCCTGGATCCCATCCCACACCAAGCTCTGCAAATTTTTGACTATAGGTTTTTGGTTCAGCCTAATCTCTAGAAAGACCAAGCCTATTTTCGAAGCTAATCCCAGACTGAGTTTTCAGCTGGGAGAGCCTGAGAGAGGATCAGTTTTCTTTCTTACAGGATCACACTGCTAGCTACATCATCAAATACATTGACATAATTCAGTAATTATATGAATTTCCATTAAACACCCCCCCTGCAAATGATTGGGATGGTAGATAAGTAATATAATAAATGTAGCTAAAACATTATTTTTAAATATGACTGTAAATCTGACTCACTGAACATGCAAACAAGACATGAAACACCATGTAATGAACAGGATGCTAAGCAGCAACATCTTTAAACTAGCGAATATCAATTCACACATGTTAAATACTGTGAATAAGATTGGAGGCAACACCATGTGAGCTATTTATCTATTGTTCAGAGTCACCGATATACATTACACAGAATCTGCTTTCTGGCAATTTTTCCAAATCAAGTGGACAATTTTTAGGTGATTATTAAGTGATTTGCATCATATTAGAAATCATATAGTTTTCTTTCTGTTATTCTACTGTGATATATATTAGCTACTTTACAGAAATTTTCTTTATTAAAGTAGGTAAAGAACTTTGAGATTCCTGGATGAAAGATGCTATATAAAATGTAAAGTATTATTAATGGAATCTGACATATAGCATGTGAAAAGAATCCTTTCACTAGACTACCAATTTTGATAAAATGTTATAGGAAAATGAATGGCAATAGACAGAAAAATTTGTTTCACTCACACAAAAAAACAAGTTACCACTATCAAAAGTTTTATCATATACCCTTCTAGTGTGCCTCAAAGATTTGGGCACTATGCTGTCCAATTCTTATTCAATCCCTAGAGAGGCTTTTGCCACACTCATTTTCTGATACTATTTAGTAACATAATCAATAATGCTTTAGAAGTGCCAAAGGATTGAGTTTGATACAACCATCAGCAGACACAAACAAGATGACCACAGAACACAGTCTCATGACCTTTCGTACAAGCCTTCCCCAGCAAAACCCTTAATGGCAAAATTTGGGGAAGCTGAAAATGAAACTTTTGAACACTTAATTTGCTGTATCAATTGCATCATTTCAGCAAGCTTCACGTAGCTTTGTGTTCAAAGCTTTAGTTTTTTTTCCCATCCTCAAGGGACTATAGCAAGCAAATGCTTCAGTAGAACGGAATAAAACAGTTCAGAACTCAAAGATTAACTTGGATGGCAATTAATTAATACCTTGGATTTTGATCACTTTGAACTAATACATCAGAATTAAGGTCTTTGCTAAAATGATGCTGAGCGCATTAACCATATTTAAAACCATACCCCTAGAAATCCAATAATGAGAACCTACATCAACACAGTAGCCTTATTTTCCTCTCACATACTTCTCTTTTACAACAGTGTATCTCTATGGATTTCACGAGTGTTTATCTGGATTTGCACCAGTATAAATGATAAGAGAATCACATCCAATATATTCCTAGTCCTTCACTAAGTTTCTGCACTGGTATATAGGCAAAATGGGAGAACATACCTTGCAATGTTTCAGTTACATACATTGCTAAATGCTATGGGAACAGTAACTAGACAAGGAACAAACTTTATTAAGGTTTATAAAGCTGACTCTTGTAAACTGAAATATTGGGAAACGAGCTCTCAAAAAACATTATTAACTAGAAATATAAATTGCTTTATTGCTAAATATTGCATTCAGCTCTCACAATCAAAATGTAGTGATAAAGCATGGGAGTTGTTTCTTGTTGTAGATATAAGTGGAATTAAAGACAAGGTGTTATGTAGCCAAAATAAAAAGCAGTTAATAGTAAATAGGTAAAGAATGCTTTATATTCATGCTGAATATAACTGTACAATAGTTAGATGCTATAACCTTTGCATGACTACTGACTACTACAGACCTTCTGTCTTGCAAATATCTGTAGAGCCAAATAAGAAAAAGTTCATAAGGTTTATAGTGTTAGCCAATATCAAATACAATATTAATATATACAACATCGATATTATATATAAGATAACACACACTTTTGACTTGTGTTAAGCTATTTAATCAAGGTAGATGTGAATTGTAATTTCTGTGCTTGTTAGACAGACATTCCAGAGTGATAGAACAAGACAAATTATTTTGTTGATGCTTAGCTATCATGCCCTGTATACCAAGCTATAGCCAGTACAGGATGCCTCTAAAGTTTTGCTGACTTTTGGAATGCTATGTTCAAAACAAGATAAGAAACTAGTTGCATTGTCTGTTCTGTTTATGAACAAGGTCTGTGCAAGCATAGCAAAAAGTCTGCAAAAACATGTCAATGACAATAGATAATTATATTTTAGGTTTAAAATAATGCAAAGAAATGGTGAAACACTTATCTGTTATAAATAACACTAGCATATATAGAACTAAAAGGAAACTCAGATGCTGAGACAGTTGATCAGCTGCACTGCAGCCTCCCAGATGGATCAATAACTTAATGGTCTTCATTTCTGTATTATACTGTATTAATCTTGGACCAATAAGCTATGATTAATAAAGTTGATTAAGTCTAGCTATTTGACATCTCTTGTTCCTGAGTTAAAACAAAGCCAAAAGTAATGACGTAGTAGTTTCTAAGTTGACCAGTTGGAACTTTTTTACTAAAAAGCAAACACCAAATACACGTTATTATTCCATATAACTGAAGGCTGAATAAAGCTGGTCTAAGAGTGGTGCTAAGTTACACTGTCACATTAGAGACTACTCCAGCAGTTGGTGATTGCTAAAACCAGTGTGCCCTGCTTCACTCCACTGAGTATACCCCCAGCTAATACAGGAATGTCCCCTAGTTTGGTGAGGGAAATTGATGAAGTGGAGCCAGTTACAGCAGTGCAAAGAGGATGGAGCTGGAGACCAGGCTAAAGCACCATAAGATTATCCTGTGGGATATATATGGCATGTATGGGGGGCACCCTATTTCCAAGCTATAGTCAGTTAATAAGCTAAATAGTTTAATATATCACTATACAAACAGTTATAGATTCATAGATTTTGAGGCCAGAAAAGATCATTATGATCATCTTGTGTGCCCTCCTTTGTAACACAGGCCACAGAATTTTACCTAGAAATTGCTTGCACCAAGACCATCATTTCTGATTGAGCAATAAATTCATTAGAAAGACATCCAGTCTTGATTTAAATATTTCAAGTGACGGAGACTCCACCACCTCCCTTGGTAAGCTGTTCGAAAGGTTAATTACCCTTACAGTTAGAAATATGCACCAGATGTCCAGTCTGAATTTCTCTAGCTTCAATTTACATCCATTGTATAAATAGATTAAAGAGTCTTTTTTAATCTACTTCTTATGCAGTTACTTATAGACCATGATCAAGTCACATGGTAACCTAAACGGATTGAAATTCTTTATATTCTCAATGTAAGGCAGATTTTTCAGAACTAGAATTGTCCTTGTAGCTCATTTCTGAACCGTCTCTAGTTTTTCCAACATCTTTTTTGAAATGTGGATACACCAGATACAGTATTCCTTTAATGTACACTAATACCATATACAGAGGTAATATCACCTCCCTATTCCTACTCAATATTCTATTGTTTCGACATCAAAAGAATTGTGTTAGTCCTCTAAACTAGAGCAATGTTCACTTGGTTATTCATCAAGAGCCTCTAAATTCTTTACAGAGCAAATTTCCAGGATAGTTTCTTCGTCTTATATGTATGACCAACACTGTTTGTTCCTAGACATATATCCATGCATTTGGCTGTATTAAAACACATGCTGTTTGAATGAACCCTGTTTATTAAATGATCCAGATTGTTCTGTACAACTGACCTCTCATTATTTACAACTCCATCAACTTCTGTCATGTGCAAACTTTAATTAGCAGTGATGTTCTATTTTCCTCCAGATTATTGATAAAAGCCATGGAATAGCACTGAATGAAGAACAGATCCCTGTGCAACTCCACTAAAAACATACCCATTTGGTAATGATTCTTGGACGACTGGATACTAAATTTGATCTCTACTTGCCAGATGATCCACTTATTCCCTGTTTAAAATTCTGTTAGTTGGTTTCTTGCTGATCCGTTATGGCAGAGCAACTTTAACCCAGTCCCGTTTAAGCTTCCTGAATGTTCTTTAGGGATTGAGAATCATTGAGTATTTGGTGGCTCTCTTTGGCTAGTTTTCTCGCAACTGTCCGCAAAATCTGTTTTTTCTACTTCTGTTAATAAGTCTCTACACCTGTTTTCTAGAGCCGAATTTTTTAAGTGTCTTTGAGTAGTGTAACAGCTGCTGCTGGACTCATTGTGAACTTGTTGTTTCTATTCTTACATTACAGCACACCTGTAGCTCCAGTTCTGAGTCCTTCTACTCCCATTTAGACAAATGTGGAAAAATGTAAACTGGGCCAGAACAACAGCATTTTGCATGATTTCAAATCAACACCATAAAACCACATTTAAGCTGTCTATACTTGGAAATAAATGTCTTTTTTGTCATAACTTAAGTTTTCTAACACAAAAATAGGTATTTCAGGAAACTGAAAAAGCAGATAAACATTCTCAGAATTAAGTAAGATTGAACTAGTACTTTTTTCCAATTTTTACAGAGATTAGCTAAATTAATAATAGCTTGATTATTGTGGTCCAAACTTCTTGCCGAGAAAGATATCAGAAAAGTTCAATTTCACATTTAAAAGTTCATACCAGAAAATAGTGAACCCTATCAATTGTAAGAGCTTGTATTCCTCAAAACTATACAATATGCTAGATAATTTCCTCTGAGCAAGTCAAGATAAAATGCTATGCGATATGTCATGCAATCCTGCATAAAAAATATATATTTATATCAGTATTTCTCACTAAACCTTGTTAAATACTTGTTGAATTGTCCTTTTAAATGTTTTGTGATCTCAAGTTATATGGCAATAAAACTGCATAAGGAGAGTTAAATTTAATTAATCTGATTTTCAGAAACATTCAGCATTGACCTAACTCTGCTCCCATTAAAGTCAAAGGAGGTTTTACCACTGAAACAGAATTAGGCCAATGCTGTGCACTTTTGCAAATTCCAAATGATAATTGCAAGGTTTCACACTAAAAAAAAATCAGATGTGAAACAGTTGTTACCATTTAAAATTTCTTGGACATCCACAGAAAGGATTGAGTGGCGTGCATTATATCAGAAGACATTTTGTATGTAATCCTGGCTGCACTAAAGTCAATGGAAATTTTGGAATCATGATTTCCCCCTTTGAGAAATAGATAGGGGAACTCATTGGCCATCTTCTTAACTGTATTTTGCAAGTCCTTTCTAGATACAGTTTCAGGACCTGATTTTGCAAAACATTTATGAAGATAAGTAATAGTATCTATGAATTCAAAAGACTGGGCCTTAGAGTTAGTTTAATATTTCATTATTGTTGATCATGAAGATTCAATTCAAGGGTGTTCAACTAAGAATCACCCTGGCTGTAATGCCATGGATTATAATAGTGAAATACTTGGAATGCCTGTAATTTGTCTTGATATTTTGGCAGTATGTGTTGTGTAGATTACTATGGTGTTGTCAGAGTAAATGAAACTGGAGGATATAAAATGTGATAATTGTTTAGGATAGACTTGTATCTCCAATTTTAGGCTTTTTATGTGTCCCAATTTTATGCAACTGTATGTTCTGGTATGATATTGCTTTGTTCTCTGATACACCTCATTTTCATCACTATTGTGTCTTCTGTAATGAACTTGCATAGATTTATATAAGACTGAAATTAAATACTGGTACCAAAAAAAATACACCAGAAAATAACCTACCGGGAAAAAAACCTCGCTGTCACCCCACTCACAAATGTCAGGCTTCTACATCCCCATTGCTTCCCAAAAGCCTGGGGGAAAAGATGGGGCTTACAGTACTTACTTACAGAGTACGTCTATACTGCAATTAAAAACCCACAGCTGGCCCACACCAGCTGACTCAGGCTTGCTTTAAGGGACTGTTTAATTGCAGAACAGATGTTCGGGCTTGGGCTGCAGCCTGAGCTCTGGGACCATCCCACATCACAGAGTCCTAGAGCCCAGAGTGCGGTCCAAGCCTGAATGTCTACACTGCAACTAAATAGCCACTTAGTTTGAGCCCGTGATCCTGTCAGCTGGCACAGGCCTGGTGCCAGTTTTTAACTGCAGGGTAGATATATCCAGGGGGCAAGGACAACCAGAGAAGAATCTGTAATGTGACACTAAAGATAAGCTGGGAGAATGAGCTTTTGTTAGTATGCTGGGGGGAAATGGAGTTGGAACTGTAAGCAAAGACACTCCGTCATCTTTCTTGATTCCTACTTTGTTCAGGGAAACAGGACTTCATGCATTCTTTGTAAGCAACCAGGATTGCATCAAAAATAACTGGCTCCTGACAGAAATACCTGTAGGGCCTCAAATATTGGCTAGCCCCTCAAGTCAAAATGGGTAACAATATATGCCATTCCATTGTAGCCTATTTATGTGATATAAACCACAAATTAGCAAGTCTGCTCAAATTGGAAACATAGAAGAAACTTTAGCAGATTGCTAATTTTTAAAATTATTTTTATTCCTAAATAGATCAAAACACAAAAATGTGCTTCTGTTTTCTAGCTAGCTTTGGTGCAATCTCCCTAGGGACACTTCCTAAAATTATTGAATGTTCTTATCTTTAAGTCATGTGACAATGACTATGTAGCATTATCTAATCAAGATAAACAAACACCTGCAATGAATTGGCAGCAGTCTGATAAACAAGCTATGATAAGGCTACAATCAATTCTAGTCAAATCTTGCTTTAAGGTGATGTCTGAATCCTATGACATATCATCATAGAGCACAATCAGACCAAACAAAAATGAGTTTGAAAACTTGACAAACTGTTGGGATTTACCAGATTATTATGTTCTCATGTTTTATATATTACATATTCAGAGTCTGCTTTCATATTTTTAATATTTCTCCTTTTAGCCTCTATTCATGTATTACACAATTGTTTTCCTGATTAGCATGTACTGTGCTTCACACTACAGATGTTTTAGTTATAGTCATTTAAATAGGTATACAGACTTTTCCTTACAAAATTAATAATTTAGAGTAAATCTCTGATTTTTCATTCAGGATTTGATCCTGCTCAGTGCTGATCTCATTACCTTTCTCAGCCTCTTACAGGTCTCTGAGTCTGATCTAAAGCTCACTGAAATTTGGGATTCTTTCCATTGACTTCAGTGGTCATTAGATGGGGCCCTTGATGAGAAGCTGTTTGTCTCTTCCTAAATTTCACCATATGGTGAAATACTCCTGGCTAAGTAAAATGAAATAAGTAAACCAGTGAGAACGGCATGTTAACTTTCCTGTTGAGATGTATTTCTTTAGGCTGCTTGCTGTATAAGACATTGAACATTAATAGCATGCCATCAAGGAGAAAAGCTAGCTCTCAAGGAGAAGATGCTTAAACTTAATCAGATGTGTCTGAATTATTTAATACAGGCCTGAGGAAAAATTGGTGAAAAACATTTTCATCACACTTTGTGCATTTTTTTCCACCAGTTCATTTTGTGAAATTTAGTATACCCATAATTTAAGAATATCAGAAGTGAAAAGTATTCAGAGCAAAACATTTTTAAAAAATTAAAGAATTTGTCTTATAAGTAAATACTCACCACATTTGGGGAAATTCACCCCTGTGCAGAGAGGGCTCCCAGTGATATTAATGAGGAGACTGCCACAGAGTTTATATGGGATTTAAGTGGGACATGGGCTTCAGACTGGATGTCTGTATGGGGATGAATTTCACCCACATATGAATTCTGTATAAGCTACTGAGGAAGTGGGATGGTCCCAGGCCTCAAAAAGCCACATGGTTTATTGGACTAAGCACTGGGTAAAGAATGACCAAAGACTGGATATAACCATTTCCAGGCATCAGCGGCGGCTCCAGGCACCAGCGCTCCAAGATAAGATATATATCTTACAACCTAATTGTTGTTAATATTGGACCAGAGATCTCAGAAAAAACCCTGAGAGAAGCCAAGTGAAAATATCTATCTGATGACCCATTTGGGCAGACTCAGAAACCAGTGTTAAATACCATGTGACCTTTCCCAAAAAACATGGTTGGAACTCAAAAGGAATTAATGAACAGCCTCACACTACTTATGAATACTCAAATAATCAATATCCACCTATGAGGAAACTAAACAGCTGAAAAACATGGAAGAAAACAATGTTGATTTCTACAGACAGGTAGAGTGGGGAAATGAGCTGTTTAACGTGGAAGCAAACTTTTAGTATCTGTGGCAAAATTGTTGGAAAGGAAGACTTAACAAAAACCCCACAAACCTACAGCTAAATTCTGTTGCTTCTTAAAATCAAAATAGCCAATGATAGAATAAAGACTTGATAGAATCTTATGAAAAAAGTGAGCCTAAAAGGACTTTTAAAAATATTTGCAATTTTCACTGAATAATAAGTGATGTTAAGAAGCACAATGACACAAACACCTCAATAGTCTAATTTTCTCCTCTCATAAAGGGTTACAAAACCTATTACCAGGTGGGATGGGGGTATATAATTCACACTAGGACGGAAGAGGTTCAGGAGCAGTTCTGGGCACAAGTGCCCCCCTCTGCACCTGTAGCACCTGCTCCTGCTGGAGGAGGACTTAAAAAAAAGAAAGAGAGAGCTCAGCAAGGGGGAAGATAGCAGATAGGATAGAGGATGGACCTATCCTGAGAGCTCCTGAGTAAGTGCACAGCAGTAGTCCTTGCTGCAGGGAAGGAGATCTGCAAGCACCAGCAACTCAGCACCAGAGGAGGGACTAGCTTGTCCTTAAATATTACAGAATCCTTCACTAAAGCCCTAGCTTATGGTCAAGGCCACTTACATTGAATGGGCACCTATTCTTTTACCAACTCAGGGCAATCAATTTATATTAATTAGCAACTAACCAAAAGCACCATATAATTTTGGGAAAAGTGTATTAATATAAAATATGAAACTCTCTTGTTGATAGTTCACAATAACCTGATAAAAACTAGAGCTTGCAAGCAATTTCCCTTGTCCTCCGAATACCCCAGTTTTGCTCCTTAACATGAAAATATAAAAAACCCAAGCCACATTCTAAATTTCAAGGATTAGCTTTCCTATACTCACAAAGCTTATTTGTTCTAAATAGAAAATCAGAACTGCTAGCATAGTGTGGTGTCTCAGACTAGATAGCAACTAAAAAGAGCCAGACATGAATAAACATCTTTTTTCTCCACAGCAGGGAGCAACAAAAGGCCAGAAAACCTAATGCAAAGTCTGTTCTCTCTCCAATGCAGGCATGCTACACCCATTAGCTTTAATGAAAATTATACAGGCACATCAAGGAGACCATAGATCCTGTAGCTGAAATATGCATTGCTGCTAAGCAGAAACGTAAGACAATATCATTACTTTAACTGCAATTTCAAGGCTAGTCAGCATCCAAAAGATGACTCCTTAACCCACATTATATACTGGGATAAACAACAAAGATCTCTGCGTATGTCAACAAGTCTGTTACTGAGATTATCAGGTATAACCAAAATCGCATCTGAGATGAGAATCCCTAGCTCTTAGACTTTGCTCTTTTGCAATCTCCCTTTGCCAAAAACATCCAAGTTATCTCTATCCTCATCCGATATACGTTCTGGCCAGGCTAAACCAATAAACTCAGATTTCCCTGTCAGCTTCTCTATCTTCATTCCCATTTGCTGCTGACTGTGTCCTCTTCCTGAGGTCTACTGTACCTTTTACTAGCTGAACATTCTGTGCTTCTCTGGTTTACAAAGAATTTAAATCTCCACAGTAACATGAAGGGTGCAAGTTCTCTTTTCTGGCCCTCCTCGATCCAAGGTCATGTGGTAGGGCCTCTGTATGCTTATGCTGGGGTGGGCCATGGCAAAAGAACCTTAAATGGTGCTACAGCTACATCTGCTCCTTTTATTTTTATGACACGCACAATGCCAAGTGCAAACAGGAGGGCCTTTTGATGCCCAGACTGTCTTTGCAGCCTTTTGGTTAGTCTGAGCACAGTCTTGCAGCAGTAATGTGATTTGGTAGTTCTATTGCAGTTGCTTTCTCCCACTACTAAGTTCCCTCCTCTCAAGGATGATTCTTCTTGCTTCCTCATTCCTTTTTGATCATCTACTTTTAAATGATCTAGGCATACTAACAATGAACACAGATGCATAACCCTTTCAAGTCAATGGTGAGATTCCAATTAACTTTATTTTGGGTCAAATCTTAAAGATGGAAACATCCTTTTTTCATGTCTTCCCCAGGGCTCCCCAGGACAAAAACAGAAACAAAAAATGTGCAAGTGAGAATACAATGTTGATTATGAGACTTTTAGTTGATTTAGATCATTCTCTTATTAATTCCAAGTTAGATTGTGCCTTGCAGAGATAGCCCAGCATAACAGTTGCCCCATAGTTGAGCTATCTAGTGGAGCTTCCCACTGTGCATGTGAAAATCTACACTGCCACAGCTCTTTAAGAGACGCAGAATGCTCTTTTGCACTCTGTGTTCAGACAGGAGTTGGGGTGAAGTCCTAGCTTCATCTGTTTTCCACTACTCCCAAGCACCCCAAGGGAGGAAATTTGGGAACAGTCCCTATTCTTGCCAAGGGTAAGGGCAGGGAACATGCCTAGTCCT
Organism: Gopherus flavomarginatus; assembly: GCF_025201925.1. Classification (NCBI taxonomy): domain Eukaryota; kingdom Metazoa; phylum Chordata; order Testudines; family Testudinidae; genus Gopherus; species Gopherus flavomarginatus. Next base: position 32,540,401 of record NC_066624.1, read on the forward strand.
TATGTGAGCCTAGCAAGGGCCAGGGTGGAGCTCTTTACTCCACGCTTCTCAACTATGCAGCAGCATAAGAGCTACAGAGAATCCAGCCCTAAATCACTTATTTTATACTTTTTTCTCAATTTTTTTCTCCATGGCACCCACTTGAGTTCCTTCTAAATATGAGCTCATCAGTGCTCTCTTTTCACGTAGAGTAACATCAGCCCAGTTCCACTAACAGGTTAATTCAAGCATGGACGGCCTCATCTGAAGGGATCCTTGTTATCCCTCTCTTCATGTGACCTGGGCTCCAGTAAAATGCTGCACATTTGTTCCCATGGAAATAAGGACTATGTATGGGGATTAAATGTTGTCTCCACTTTTACTCCTGTGGTTAATTACACAGGGAAATATTGTGAGCCATGAGTTTTCAATGTTTTCATTAGTGTTCTTGATTTTAACAGAATTTATCAAACCTCCTTTGGCTGGAAACTGGACTGAAATCCTCATAATGTTTCCTCAGAAACTTGTATAATTCCTTTATTTAATTCAGATAACAAACTAATAAAAAAGGAACTACTTTTCATGAATGTTAAAATCTTCTAATTATGGAGTATTCAGGTAATAATATTATAATATATTAGATATCAAGAATTTTTGTCTGCAGATTTGCTAGCCATAAAGGGACAGTAAATTATATTTTTAGTATTATTGTTATGGTGGTGTTTTGGGGTATTTTAAAGTAGCAGTTTGTCTTCTGTGGAAAACTAATTAAGCCTATGCATCATACTCCATTCAAAATTGTTTTATCTAGCCTGGAGTTAGTCTGATTTGTTCTATATCCAGGGTGAATCTCTTTTTCCTAATGTTCCTCCTGGGAATCTTTAAGCTAGAAAGACATAATTTTTGTTGAGCTTGCTCAACCATATTGCAAATATTGAATACTGCCAGTTTCCTGTGTACATGTGCTGAATGCAGAATAATATAATAAAATAATAATAATAATAATAATTATACCAAAAAATCCCTGCTTTACCAATGCAAAATATGCATGTTCCTCCTAACTAATGCATGATTCCAGATACTACTGTTAAAATAAACAGGGTCAATTTCATTGACATAAAAGCAAATACATTAAATCAAAGAGTTAAGACAGAATGTGTTTCTTAAAAAGAATCAAACATCACACTTTAAATATTTCTTTCAGATACTCCTTTATGAATAACATCTTCTTCAAGGTCTGTTTGGAACATTTTAGATAACACATTTGCCAGCCAACAATGGTTTGTTTTGGATTAGCTATTCATTGGTTTGGGTTTGTTTTTATATGTTTTTAAGCAGAAATTTCCCATCTGTATATTGCCTGCTCATGTAAGAGGACATGTTTGTAGACTTTGCTTTCAATTTCATACATTTGATAAGGTTTCAGCTTCACTGCTTAGTATTTCCATGATAAAGAAACTAGAAACAAGAAAACCCAAAGAAGTCTGTTTTCGAAAGTGGTGGGGGGATATGAGGATGGCAAAGTTAGTTTTAAATCTTTTGAAAATGCTTGTATCTATTTTTAAAAAAATGACACTGTTACACTTTTCCTTAAAGATGCTTCTCTGGGAGGAATCAAGTAGAATGCAGGGATGATGATATCCTTTTCCTTTGAACTCCATAAATTATATTCTCTGGCATGAATAAAGACACATATGATCTTAGACACTTAACCAGATAGATCACTTGAGGCTGTTTCCCTCTGTGAAGTTCTTTGGCAGGCAGCTGGGCAGTTCTCTTCCCCTGCAGCTAGCTACATCTGCAGGTCTTCTGCCCTTTTTCTTTCACCACTGCCAGGTCATCTCTCTTTCCTTCTCTGCTGACAGGCTGATTCCATCCCTCATCTCCTCATGCCAAGATCACTCTATCTCTCTCTAAACTGGCAGGCCATTTATGTCTTTCATTTGCAAACCCTCTGTCATACTTACTGAGGCCAGGCTTCCATTTGTCTCTTCTGAGCTGTTTGCTCCCCTTTTTATCTAACATACTTATATGCCCTCCTCATTGTCATACTACTTGGGCACCTCACAATGTTTGAAGTACTTATCTTCACAACACTCTGTGAGGCAGGGAAGTGTTATTGCCTTCATTTCACAGAAGTGTCTGTGTGCCTCAGCTCCCTAATAGATTTGCCAGAGGTCACACAGGAAACCTGTGGAAGAGCACAGAATTGAACCAAGAGCTCCCAAGTCCTAGGCTAATACATTGTTTCCTGATTCCACCCCACACCTCTTTACGTATTCCTAATAAACTTCTCTCCACCTAATATTGTCATTTTCACTCCTCATATTAACTCTGCCACAACTGTCTGATTATGCATGCTCCCAGACTAGTGCGACCAGGGACAGCTGCCACTGAGTCTGGTACCCACTCAGTGGGCATGGTTGGGGGTGGTACAGCCATGCCGGAGGAGCTGCCTGTGTGGGGTGCCAGCTCCTGTGAGCAGTGGCCCACCATACAGCAGCTTTGACCACTGCTGTTCCCAGTAGAGCCCTGCAGCTCCTCGGATATCTGCTTTATATCTGCAGATACAAATTTGGTATCCGCGTAGGGATCTACAGAACTGCACACTGAGCAGAGGTTTTCACTAAACTGTCTACAATGATGCCTGCTTACCTTTCTTGGGTTGATGCAGTTAAATTTGAAACTCTAAGGTATAAGAGTAGTTTACATTTTTCTTCTCCTAGTTCATTACTTTGTTGTCACTGCATTTCATTTATCACCATGTTGCCCGTTTACCTAGCTTCTCTGAAGTTCCTAAGGGTCCTCTTTGATTCTGACTAACAAATAATTATGTGTCATCTGCAAATTTTGCTACCTTACTGTTAGGATATAGATATTCAGGCCTGTCTGTAAAGGACTATATTTTAAGAATTTAGGCGTATTCTTATCACTTAGCTAGTTATAGAGGTAAAAAAGAGAGAATCCAAATCACTGTCTGTCGGTGTAAGGGCCTTCTCTTACTGTAACAGTCTGAGGCCTGTTTCTTAGGCTACGGCCTTCGGCTAAGCAGCCGAGGGAGCCATAAACTGGGAAGTGTATGGTCACATCTTCACATTCCAAACTAGTCACATTGAAATAAGGTGCTATTGGGCTGTTAGGAATACAATCCTGTCCTGATATTCCTATCACCTCCAGAAAAAGGGAAGAGCCTAGAAGATGTAAAAGGAAACTTAGCTTGATAGCATCCTGTCTGGCAAGAACTCACTTATCAATAGCTGGGATGTGAAATCCTCATTTCCGTATTGTTCTGTCACTGTAGTCTCCACTTCCCTATTTTTTTGTCTGTATAATCTGTCTGGTTCTGCGATTGTTTCTGTCTGCTGTATAATTAATTTTGTTGGATGTAAACCAATTAAGGTGGTGGGATATAATTGGTTAAATAACAATGTAACAATATGTTAGGATTGGTTAGTTAAATTTCAGTAAAATGATTGGTTAAGGTATAGCTAAGCAAAACTCAATTTTTACTATATAGGCTGCAGTCAATCAGAAAGTAAGGGGGAATGGGAACAGGGAATGGGGGTGGGGAAATTGGAATCATGTTTCAGTAAGGAGGGGAATGGGAACAGGGACGCAGGCAATGCTCTGTGGTGTCAGAGCTGGAAAGAGGGACACTGAGGAAGAAAATTGGAATCATGCTTGCTGGAAGTTCACCCCAATAAACATTGAATTGTTTGCACCTTTGGACTTTGAGTATTGTTGCTCTCTGTTCATGTCAGAAGGACCAGGGAAGTGAGAAGATGAAGGAATAAGCCCCCTACCACTTACTACTCACTCCCCTTTCCAGATCAACAAAATATATTAAACAACACAGGATGTTAGTACAGAACTCTGAAGCCCCTGGAGCTAATATTTTGCCATGGTATTAATTGTCCATTTAATCCTGTACTTTGCTTTCTGCCACTAGCCAGTTTTTGATCCAAGACAACACTTCGCCTCTCACTCCATGCCTACTTAGCTACTTTAATTGACTCTTGTGGAGGACCTTGAAATGTTCCTGAGTGAATGCTTCTTATTTCTCATATAAAATGCTCTATTTGATGCTCCAAAGGAGATAAAAGGATGTCATTATGGCCGTCTCTTTGTAGATGTGCTAGTGAAGATGGGAAAGGTACATGGAGACTCTCTCTTCGCTACTGATACCACGCAGAGGGCAGCTTTTATTTGGCAGCAAAATTTCTGGAAAGCAGGAGGCTAAGAGCTAGTGCTGCCATCCTAGGGAAGGTATCTGGGAGGAACAAAGAATGCCCAGGAATCCTTCATGAAGAGGACAGTATGACTCTGGCGTAGGCATAGGTAATAACCCGGGTTTGCAAACTTAATTTCAGGTTCCCAAACTTTTTGAGCAGTTGTGCTATCCAGTCATCTTTTTACCTTAGTAGAATGCAAACAAGATTGAAACAGGCCTGATAATGGCATAAACATTTCTACATGTACTCGCATCATTTTCTGTTTTTCTAAAATAGCACTGAACTGGTTTCAGTAAGTTGCCCAAGCCCTTCTGTTTGAATTCAGACCGCTGAAAATCCCTGTTATTAAAACACAGATTCAATACTTTCAAGTCAACTTTAAACCCAGGTCACACAGGGTTTGTCTACATTGGAGCTAGGGTTATGTTTCCCAACTCGAGAAGACATGATGAGAGCTAGCTTTCATTGAGCTGGCATACTAAAATTAGAGTGTAGCTGCAGTAGCATTAGTAGCTGGTCAGAGTAGCTGCCCTGAGTATGTGCATAGGGTCTTGGAAGGTATGTACAGAGGGTGGCTAGCCTCTGTCACAGCTCACACAAATCTGGCTATGTTCTATTTTTAGTCCATCAGCTCATAACAGCTAGCATGATTATGTCTCCGAGAGGTGGGATTCACCTTCAGCTCAAAGTGTAGACACACCCACAATTTTCTTGGGAATCCATTAAATGGAGAAAAAGATTTTACAGACACTCAGCAGCACAGTTTGTTTTCCTTGGCTTCAGGAAATGTATGGAAGTTCCAAAGGGATACTTTTAGATACAAATCATATATTAAACAAATTCCTTTCTAGGTCATTAGCAGAATACTGCATCATTTAAACACAAAGCACATGAAACAGAGACTGTAGGCCAGATCCATTTCAGAGACTGAGAGTAACACTATGTAACACTGGTAATGCTATGTGGCCAGACAATATTAATCCACTTGATATTCATTGTAATGCTGTTAACGTGAAGAAACGAAGTGCTATTAATGAGATGGTAATAGTAGGTATACGTCACAGGGATTCCGTTATAATTGTAAATTTATTTCTTTAAGAGAAAATATAACCAAGTTAACAAGTTTGGTTTTAACTAGGACTGAGGCCAGCTGTTCTCCAGTTACCTTTTAGATTCATATGAAAATCTTCACCAATTTACTCAGACTGGGTGAAGGGAGACTGATGTCAAAACAATTAGAAAAGCTGGCAATAAATTCCATTCAGTTCAGCTTACTTAAGAGGTCAGAAGTCAAGATACCAGATTTTAATTTAATGTTTTAGGTCTCAATTATTCAGCCTGGCTACTGACTTATGTGCTCACTCTGAGACATTCTAAGGGACCCTGATTTTCAGAAGGCAGGTGCCCTGCACTTACTGAAATTCAAGTGCCTTCAATGGTGCCTGATGTTGGACGCCCAATGTCACTAGTCATATTTCTAAAAATTAAGACCATTCTTTTTCCTTTGGGATTTCTATGTGCAATTTAACATCCCCCATTGTCCTCCAGTTAGGAAAACAGTGGAGAAGAAAGGAAGCATTTGCATAAGAGTTAACAGCAGACCTCACTACAATATCTGAGTAGTTGGGCTGGACATTGAGGAAATGCATGGGGGCAAAATGGGAGAACACTCCATTTAGGTCATGGAGCAATTCTGCAACTGCTTTGCAAAACCATTAGAGAACAATGGCTAAAGTCACTTGCCCAAGCATTTGCACAAAGTACTTAAGAGAGTGAAGGTTGTAAGGAGCTGTGTATGGCAGACACTCTGGTCTGGCCCTGGAACACTTGCATCTCCAAGCTCACACTTCACTTTCTGAGATTATTTTATAAAATGTATTTAAAAGTTTTCGTTTCAAGCTAGCCCAAGGACATCTTCCTCTTTTGTCATATTAACATTAAAAAACAATGTTTTACGAAGAATGCACATGAATTTCAGGTGGGTTCTTCACAGTCCTATCACAATTAGACCTTAAAGCAATTAGAAACCTGAAATCACCATATCTTCTCGAAATGTGACTAAGTTGCTTTAAGTTTGGTAGCCTCAAAAAGAGGGATTCTCAGATGTCCAAGTTCAATTTCTGGAAACCAGCCTTCTGTTCAGATTTCAAAGTATATGCAGTATCAAACTGTAAGATGATTACAATGGCACAACAATAAGAAAGGAGCAGATGCAGTCAGAGTGCAGTCAAAGGCAAAAATGATCAGTCCTTTTACTTTTAAAGATCTTTTATAAAAATGATGTTAGCCAAACAAAACAGTGTAAGAATCCCTAGAGCTGTGGAAATTATGACTTATTTGTTACCACACCCCTATGAAAAAGTCTTATATAATTTTACATCAAACTATATCTTTTCTACCAGTTTTGTGTAGTACCCTCGAGAATTTAACAGAAAATTGTATCTCTTATAATTTAAAGCAATGTTAAAATATGGAAAAAAGGTAACAGTTTATTTGAAATTCTCAAAGATTTTAGAGTAACTTTTAGAGATCTGGATCATGAACTTGAGATCTTCCCCAAATGAGGGGCAGTGTGTTGGTGCATTACTCCTGTAGCAATCAGACTTGAGGTATGTCTACAATTTAAAAACAAAACAAAACAAAAGCACACTGCAGTGAGTCTCTACAAACTTGGTGTCATAAACAGATGGTTAAGGGTTAATGCCTGTTTTACCTGTAAAGGGTTAAAAAGTTCACCTAGCCTAGCTGACACCTGACCAGAGGAACCAATGGGGAAACAAGATGTTTCAAAAGGAAGTAGGGAAGTTTTTCCTTTGTTGAGAGTTTCAGTTTCAACCAGAGTGAAAAAGGTCAAGGAACCAGCCTCTTATCAGAGTAGTAAGTTTTAGAAAGGAATAAATAAGTTCATGTTTATTTCTTTGTAACCTGTCTTATGCAATTAGAGGTAGAATCAAATTTGGTATTTGGGGTATTTTTTTGTGTAATTAAATTTGTGCCCTGGGGAATATCCTCCATGTTTTGAATCTGTTGTCTGTGAGAGTAGCTGGTATGCTAATCTCTCCCAGAGGGTTTTCTTTTACCTTTCTTTTCTTTAATTAAAAGACTTTTTCTTAATACCTGATTGATTTTTCCTTGTTTTTAGATCCAAGGGGATTGGATCTGGACTCAGAGATTGGTGGGAGAAAGGAGGGGGGATGGTTAATTTCTCCTTGTTTTAAGATCCAAGGGACTGGTTCTGGACTTACCAGGGAATTGGTGAAGGAGTCTCTCAAGGCTACCCAGGGAGGGGAAGGTTTTTGGGGGAAAGGGAGTGATCCAGACACTGAAAATTCTGGATGGTGGCAGCGATACCAGATCTAAGCTAGTAATTAAGCTTAGAAGTGTCCATGCAGGTCCCCACATCTGTACCCTAAAGTTCAGAGTGGGGAAGGAACCTTGACACTTGGGTTCACAGGGCTTGTGCTATGGCACTAAAAACAGCAGAGTAAATGTTCCCACTCAGGCTCTGAAACCCAGCGAGGGGAGTGGATCTCAGAGCACACATGGAAATGTCTACACTGCTGTTTTTTGCACCACAGTAGGAAGCTGTAGAGCCAGGCTCAGACTCACTGCCAGGGGTTTTGTTGGGGATTTTTTGCTTGCAGTGTAGACATCGCTTTGGAATCACAATCTCCCTACAAGTTCCCAAGTCAGTCTGGGGAGAGAATCAACTGTGCCACATCTATGCCCAATGCAGCATACACATTCCATTGTGCTATACTTGCCAGTGTATTGTGGAGGTACAATCAAAGCTCTGCTTTTTTCCCATCCTTCTCACCTGTGCTAGATGGATGGAAAACAGCCGCTCTGCAGAGCATGTTTTTACCCCACTGCTGCTACCCAGGATGCAGGTAGCTAGCACAGGGGCATAAGGTTCACCTTTATGTCCCTCTGCTGCCAACCTTGCTGGGCCACAATTTGGTTTATAGTAAAACTCTATAAAAATGATTTGTTGAAATAACCTTTCAAAAGCCTAGGTCACTTTCACAGATGGGACTTAGGCTCCTAAACACCAGAGAAAGGGAGTCTCAGTAGCCTGGTGGTGAAAGAACAGGTCTGGGCTGTATCAAGTCCTTGCCCTTCTGCCTGATTCAGAGTGAAGTGGAGTGAAAATCTCTTCTTTGAATCTGAGTCTCTCATAGCCTACGCCAGTGCCCTCACTATGTATATGCACATAAATCAAAAAGCTCAGGCTCTGATTTAAAAATAGGACATTTTGACACAATTCTGATATTGCAAAAATGTTTGAAACATTTTATTTTCATTTCATACTAGAATGAAAACAAATTTGGAAATCTTAAAAGTTGCCACACCACAAAATTGTCCTCTTCTAAGTTATTCAGGTGCATTTGAAAATTTTACAGTTGGTCTCTATTAAATTCTACAGGACTCCTCTACAAGGATTGCCAGCATGCTGAAGCGTTCTCCTTTATAAAGCAATACATCTAAAATAGCTTCATTAGCATTGGTGGTATGATTCTGAATATAGACCTGTATAACTGACAGCAACGTTTGTTCAGGATTTGCCAAATGGTATTAGGCAGGGGTAATTAATAGACTGTAATATCTGTGCAAGTATTTTGAGGTTTGGGGATTTTATAAAAAAGAAAAATGTTAAAATATTTCTAAACTATTTTTAGGTTAAGTGATTGACTCTTTCAGCTTTATTTTAATGATGTATTGTTTTGTATTGACTTTCCATAAGACTGGATTTAGAACCAGTTGATCAATATAGCTACTTTTACTTACATTATTTTACCTAGAACTATAGGAACATCATTATATCAGAATATAGTAGGTCAGAGTGGCTCTCAAAAAAGGCTTAACAACCTTTCATGTTTGATTTCCTAACAAGTCAACATTTAGAATCATCCATCATGTTCTACTGATTCAGAAGCTGTAATAAATTCCTCCTATAAACCAGATTATTTTACACTGCAGATGAGTTTTTTAGGGACTGAATAAACTTGCAAAACTGTTCTGAAATAGTTTTAATAGCTCTATCCTGTATACATGCTTACATTATGAAATGTTGGCATATAGTATGAATCAGACTGATCAGAATATGTGAACAAATCATTCACTGCAAATAGCATGCATTTTTAATTGTAGCTTTTGTAAATCAAATCAAAACCAAATAATTATTCACAAATACTTTCTATTATTCAACTGCCTCTAAAATTTAGATTTTCATCTTCTTCATCCTTTCAGTGAAAAATGATATATTTATGTACATAAGTCCACATTCCTAACACATATTAAGATACTTTTATATCCAATAAAATTTTATTAGTGATATAACCAAAGGTGACAAAGCTTTCTCTATCATTGATTTATTATCGAGATACTTGTTTTCAGTAAAACAATGTGTACTCTAGACAAAAGAACATAAAATGTACAATCCCATTAAAATGAATTTTTTCCACTTAGAAATGATGTAAATTGAAATTATAATTCGGTTTGAGAAGAAGCAAGCATTGATTTCCGTCTTCAGCAATGCATTTATGCATATTCAGTCACAATCCAATTTAAATTCACCACTAAACTAGTGTCATTTAATACTCAGTGCATCTTGAGTCAGATGGCAGCACATGCTGAATGATAAATGGAAAAAACCCTTAGCTGACTTATTGCATTACTTCAGGGCACTGCTTAGCGGGAAGGGTTGCTTCACAGTAAATGAATCAGCATATAGGTAAAATTGAGGATGCCATCCTCATGGATGATAGCAAAGGGGCAGCAAAACTAGGAGAAAAATTTTCCCCACAAGCCAACTATAAAAAAGGGTTTGTACTTGTCTTGCATGTGATATTAACCTTTCTGATGTTCTCAGCATAAAGAAATTTGGCCTATCTACATTGGGTATGTCTGTCCCACATAAACCCACAAAAGCCAACAAATTCAAAGTTAATGGAGAAATGAATATCTGTTTGAATAGAATTTTAATTTGTCCTAGGCTAATCACATTGTGTCAGATATTGTAGCTCATATCACAAATAACCTCCCTGTCCCCAATACCCACATTTTTGTTAGAGCTGTTGGTCCCTTTACTCAACATTTCTTTGCTTTTGTGGGTTTAAATCAGACCATAATGTTATTATGAAGGCCCTCCTGTCTTTAATATGCTTTGTTTTTTTCATGGCCATATAACTTTGTAAGGGACTGACTGCTGCTTCTGTAGCATAAGATGCAGAAGCAGCCACACTGTTATTACAATGCAGTATTAATGTTTTTCTACTAAGCAAAAATCCCATTGAAATCAATGGCACAGGTGTCCTATATATTTTAAAGGGATTTTGTACTGTAAAAATAACACAATGAACTTTTGCCCAAGTAGTTCACAAAATGATGCTGTAATCACACAAAACACACCAGCAGCCATTTAATTCTTACTATAGTGAGAATTTTCAGCATGAACCATAATACAGTGCGGTGCTACCACATGCTAGTCCTATTGGGCCCAATCCTCAGCTCCACACAGGAGACAGGAATGATGGAAGGCTATACCCCACTTTTGTGCTCCCCTGTTTTTCAGGACTGCTGGAAATGAGGAGGAAGCATTTATGCCACACACAGAATCTGGAAAAACTAGCCCAGTTAGAACAGCTTTACAGACCCCTGGCAGTGCAAAGGGATCTGTATCAGGAGACAGAATCTGTCAAGGGCAAGACCAGTAAAATCTAGCTATAGAAAAATCATGGAAAGTGAAAGCAAAAGACTACCCTAATTTGTTTAAAGATTCAAATGATTCTTTGCCAAATTCATTTTTTTCTTCAGTTCCATGCCTAGATTTAAATATGATTTATTCAATATGCAGATTAGATTTCCTAAGAAACTGCACTCCTTTCCAGTGCTACAACAGGATGTTTCAAAGTGTCCAGCATTCACAAACTCCAGAGCATTTCTAAATTAATGTAGAGAGAAAACCTTGTCTCCAGCCAGCATGTTTACTAAATTTTACTACCAACAGCCTACACTTTGAACTGACTTGTTATATTATTTTTTTTTTCCTATTGGACAAATGTATATGGGTAGTTGGAGTTTATTTTGTCTCCCTTTTGTTTTTTATGCTGTTCTTTAGATAGCCAACTATTTCAGGAAAACATGTTTTCTCATCCCACACTCACCACCGGAGCTGCACTTCTGGCTCCCTTCTTGACTCACTGCGCTTATTTTTAGTTAATTTCTGCTGCTCATGAAAGGTGACAGATTGTTAGCCCTGGAGAAGTCTTTTATTTATCAACTGAGCAACTACAACTCAGACAGAGGCTGTGAAAGTCCCCCTGCTGCCCTGCCAACATGCCTCAACTCTGACCTGGAACAAGCACTCCTAGGGAAGGAAATAGGGTTCAGCTGCTATGCACAATCACCTGCAAAAATGGCCAAATGTGACAATGAAGACTGGCTGTGGTGTTGGTATTTGTGATATAGACACCTGTCCCCTGGAAACTGGACTGGGACCATGAATTGATTTACACTGGCCAACAAATAGCAACTAGTTGCTAATTTTTAGCCCCTACTCACTTGGGTCCTGTTTTTCAATTGCCCTGCCCCTTGGGCAGTCATTCATGCTAACACACAGAGAGATTGAAAACTGCAAGTAAAATGCTATCAAATCAGAATAGGGGTGTTTAACACTCCCCTGACTAGGAAGGGTCAAGGCAGAATAAGGCTCCTGGCCTGAGAAAAATGAAGACTCTTTATCAATCCCATTACATCATCCAGTCACTGTAGGGCATTTGTTCAATTTGCTTACTTTGTACCTTTCCAGACCCCTCTTGTGTGCTTAGCTCATGTTCTTGTACATTTCCCCAAGAACATTCCAATGTAAGAGACTTTTGTGATTAATGGGGGGAAAAAAACTTGCAAGAGAGTCTCCTGGAACCAGGATGTCAACTTGAAAGATTTTTCTTTTTTTTTACCCAATCACATTCCTAGATCTTAGCTGTGTCATAAACAGATAGTTAAGGGTTAATGTCTCTTTTACCTGTAAAGGGTTAACAAACAGGGACCCAAACACCTGTCCAGAGGACCAATCAGGAAACAAGATACTTTCAGATCTCGTGTGGAGGGAAGCCTTTGTGTATGTTTTTGGGTTTGGCTTTGTTCTCTCGGGGTCCTGGATGGGACTAGAGGTGCAACCAGGTTTCTGCCAATATCCCTGCTACAGTCTCTTATCTATTCAGAATAGTTAGTAAGTAAAAAGGCGGTTATAGTCTTTTAACTTGTTTTTCTTATTTGCAGATGTGTACTTGCTGGAAGTAGCTTAAATTGTGTTTAGCTGGAGAAAGCTTCTTTCTATTGTCTATCAGCTAAAAAAAAAACCCTGTATATTTACCATCTTGATTACAGAGACAATTTTTATGTTTTTCCTTCTTTATTAAAGTTTTCCTTTTTTTTTTTTTTTAGAATCTAATTGATTTTTTTGGTTATCTATTGTAAGACTCCTGGAAAGGGAGTCTGCACTCACCAGGGAATTGGTGGGAGAAAGGAAAGGGAGGAGGGAAGAAAAACCTGCTCTCTGCATTTATCTCTGTATCTCTCTCCGGGGAAGAAGGGAGGGGGAAGGGGTGATTCAAGGAATTGAATCACGGTGATCTCCTAGTGTACCCAGGGTAGGAAAGATCTGGGAGGAGGAAAAGAGGGGAGAGGGAATGGTTTATTTCCCTTTGTTGTGAGACTCAAGGAATTTGGGTCTTGGGGTCCCCAGGGAAGGTTTGTGGAGACCAGAGTTTATCAGGTACTCAGAATCCTGATTGGTGGCAGCCTATCAGATCTAAGCTGGTAATTAAGTTTAGGGGAATTCATGCTAGTATCCATATTTTGGACGCTAAGGTCAAGATTTGGGAATTATACTATGACATGTTGGCAACGTGTGGGATAGTAGAATCCAAAAGACAGTAAGATTATTAATTTTCTTTTTCTCTGCTAGTTGCTTGTAGCAGAGAGAGGGTTTTCAAACCTACAGCCAGAGAATTTTTTTTTCCTTGCTCCGTTCTGGCTATGCATAGAGATTGCCTCAGGCAAAGGCCATTAAGTTTTAACAAGCGTCTTTTGTTAGACAATAGAACTCCAGCTGTGAGTCTACTACACCAGCAGAACACATATGCAAATGAAGGGTTTTTTTGGTTCTAGTTTTATAGGGGAAGGCTACTTAGAAAAAGTTAAAAAAGACTCTGTTGCTTAGCAACAGAGAAGGCAGCAGAGGAACAGCAGTTCAGGCAATAAACACTATAGGGCACCCCAGCACAAGAAAGCAGGAATCATGACTACCAAGGATGCCCTGAAACAGGAAGGAGCGAGACTGGAGTCAGAGGAACAAATCAAAGACGCAGAGCACAAGCGAGACATGGAGAAAAAAATACAAGAACTAGAAATAAAACAAAAAGAGATGGGGCTAAGAGAAAGAGAGAGAGAGGCAGCCCACAAAAGAGAACAAGAAGACAGAGAGGCAGCCTACAAAAGAGAGCAAGCAGCCAAAGATGCAGACCACCAAAGACAGCTGGAACTCCAGAGGGAGACCTACCAGCAGGCCCTGGAATTAGAAAAGGCTAAGCAACAGAACACAGCCAATCCTAACAACCCGTCTCAAGTTGTTGTTCCACATCCCAAAAAATTTCCCACCTACAAGGCAGGTGATGACACTGAGGCCTTCTTTGAAAATTTTGAAACAGCCTGCCTTGGGTACAGCATCTCTGAAGACCAGTACATGGTAGAACTGAGGCCACAGCTCAGTGGACCTTTAGCAGATGTGGCGGCTGAAACACCTAAGGAGAAAATGAACGACTATAAACTTTTTCAAACCAAGGCCAGATACAGAATGAGGATAACACCTGAACATGCCCATCGGCGGTTCAGAACCCTAAAATGGAACCCAGATGTGTCATTCCCCCGACACGCCTACCACATTGCAAAGAATAATGAAGCCTGGATATCAGGAACAAAGGTTAACAATCTGGATGAGCTGCACCTCCTGATACAAATGGAGCAGTTCTTAGATGGTGTTCCTGAGGAAATAGAAAGGTACATCCTAGATGGAGAGCCCAAAACGGTAATTGAGGCGGGGGAGATTGGAGCCAAATGGATGGAAGTGGCAGAAAAGAAAAAACCTACTGTCAAGGGGAGCGAATACCCCAGGGGGCACACCGACAATAAACCCTATAACCAAGGGCAGCACAAGACCCCACCTACAACCCAAGGAAAGCCACAGATGCCCTATTCTTCCACCTCACCAGTCTCCAATAACCCACCTTGACCCAGTGACCAGTCAGCTGGAAGATGCTTTAAGTGTAATGAACTGGGACATATAAAAGCCAACTGCCCAAAGAACCCCAACCGAGTGCAGTTCATTACACCACCATCACACCAAAGATCCCCAGGCCCAGATGCCTCTCAAATACCCTTGGAGCGAAGGGAAATTTTGAGAGTGGGCGGAAAGAAGGTTACTGCATGGAGAGACACAGGGGCACAAGTGTCAGCTATCCACCAATCCTTCGTCGACCCCAAATTCATCAACCCAGAGGCCTAAGTGACAATTTACCCCTTCATGTCACAAGTTGTAGACTTGCCTACAGCTGAACTGGCTGTCCAGTACAAAGGCTGGTCAGGGATGTGGACTTTTGCAGTCTATGACAATTATTCCATCCCCATGCTACTGGGGGAAGATTTAGCCAACCAGGTGAAGTGGGCCAAGAGAGTGGGAATGGTTACATGTAGCCAAACCAGGCAAGCTTCCAGACCCATTCCTGTTCCTGAGCCGTCCACAGGGGCCCCGTCTGCGTTACAAGATACCCAGACAGAGGTAGTGGACCCGGATCCCATGCCAACAACGGAAACAGCCACAGTGCTTCCAGTCCCAGACTAGGAACTGGATGAATTTAATGTACTTCCTTTCAGGCTGCGAAATGCACCTGCCATCTTCCAGAGGCTGATAGATTGTCTACTAGCAGGACTGGGCGAATATGCAGTTGCCTACCTCGATGATGTGGCTATCTTTTCTGACTCCTGGCCCGAACACCTAGAACACCTGGAAAAGGTTTTTGAGCGCATCAGGCAGGCCGGACTAACTGTTAAGGCCAAAAAGTGTCAAATAGGCCAAAACAGAGTAACTTACCTGGGGCACCAGGTGGGTCGAGGAACCATAAGCCCCCTACAGACCAAGGTGGATGCTATCCAAAAGTGGCCTGTCCCAAAGTCAAAGAAACAGGTCCAATTCTTCTTAGGCTTGGCCGGGTACTACAGGCGATTTGTACCACACTACAGCTAAATCGCTGCCCCACTGACAGACCTGACCAAAAAGACCCAGCCGAATGCAGTCAAGTGGACTAATAAGTGTCAGAAGGCCTTTACCCAGCTTAAGGCAACGCTCATGTCGGACCCTGTGCTAAGGGCCCCGGACTTTGACAAACCATTCCTAGTAACCACTAATGCATCTGAGCATGGTATAGGAGCAGTTCTCATGCAGGAAAGACCGGATCACAACTTCCACCCTGTCGTGTTTCTCAGCAAGAAACTGTCTGAGAGGGAAAGCCACTGGTCAGTCAGTGAAAAGGAATGCTACGCCATTGTGTATGCCCTGGAAAAGCTACGCCCATACGTTTGGGGACGGCTTTTCCAGCTACAAACCGACCAGCTACAAACTGCGCTAAAGTGGCTTCATACTGCCAAAAGAAATGACAAAAAACTGCTTCGATGGAGTTTAGCTCTCCAAGATTTTGATTTTGAAATTCAACACATTTCAGGAGCTTCTAACAAAGTAGCTGATGCACTCTCTTGTCAAAGTTTCCCAGAATCCACTGGGTAAAATTTGTCCTTAAAATGTAGAAAGTCTTGTAGTTTACATACTTAGGAGTATATGTAAAGGTGCATGTGATGTATTAATCTGTTTATTCTAAAGTTCTAGGAAGAAATCACCACCAGTGAGGTTCCCCACTGTCTGTGATTTGGGGAGCATGTCATAAACAGATAGTTAAGGGTTAATGTCTCTTTTACCTGTAAAGGGTTAACAAACAGGGACCCAAACACCTGACCAGAGAACCAATCAGGAAACAAGATACTTTCAAATCTCGTGTGGAGGGAAGCCACAGGGTGTGGGAGGAAGGAAGCAATGGGTGGGGTTGTTGCAGGGGCACCCCCTAGAATGGCATCCAGCTCATGATTCCTGTGGGATATCTGGGGGCTCTGACCCGGAGCGGCTGTGCTCTCTGGTTCTCTAGTAGACTTGTCCTATATTCTAGGCAGCACTGACTACTTTTAGACAAAACATAAAGAAGGGAATGACCTAGGGAGTCATTCCCAGTTTTGTCCATGCGCCCCCAGCCAACCTCAGCGAGGCCCGCCAGGAGCACCCATGACACCAGCAGATGGTACAGTATGACTGGTAACCATCATTGCCAATTTCCAATTGTAGACAGTACAAAAGGATTGATAACTGTCATCGCCAGTTTCCAATTGCAGACGATGATATAGGGCTGGTAACTTTCTCTGCTACCTTGCAAAGGCGAATTAATGCTGCTGTGTAGCACTGCCGTACCGTGTCTGCAGCAGCATCCAGTACACATACGGTGATAGTGAAAAAAGGCTAAAGGGGCTCCATGGTTGCCATGCTATGGTGTCTGCCATGGCAATCCAGGGAAAAAGGGCGCAAAATGATTGTCTGCCATTGCTTTCACGGAGGAAGGATTGAGTGACAACATTTACCCAGAATCACCCGCGACACTATTTTTGCCCCATCATGCATTGGTATCTCAACCCAGAATTCCAAGGGGCGAGGGAGACTGCGGGAACTATGGGATAGCTACAGGATAGCTCCGGAAATCGAAGCTAGCCTCAGTACATGGACGCACACAGCCGAATTAATGTGCTTAATGTGGCTGCGTGCATTCGACTTTATACAATCTGTTTTAAAAAACTGGTTTCTGTAACATCGGAATAATCCCGTAATCTAGACATACTCTTAGGCTAGCCACCCGAGCCTGGATCCTAGGAGACAGGTGAGCTTGAGAACCTGAGCTGCTCCCCAAGCCACAATGTCCAAACAGCTGTTTTTAGCACACTAGCTTGAGATGAGCTAGTGCAAGTCTGTTTCCTCAGGTTGGGAGGCTCATCCCAGTGCAGTGTACATATAGCCATAGAATCCACGTCCATGTGAGTTGGGGTGCTGATGCTAGCTGGCTGTGGTGTCCTCTCCTCTCTTTGTATCATTCCCCCAGCTGTGTGTGTGTCATCCTTGCACACTGTCTTTCATTATCCATGCAGAGTGAGTGCAAATTGGGTATAAAAGCACTTTGGTTCAAATTCTTGCACATGATACCAACTTTACAGCCCTGTGAGAGAGCAGAAAATGGCCCTACAATTCTGATGTGGATGTAAATAGCTACACATGGTGAAAGGCAATGGGGACGTAGGCCCATCATCTGTAATATTTATACTAACATATGAAATCTGCCTTTAAGACAAATAAAGCTCGGGGTTATGTTTTTCAGATGCAAAACTGTTGCTGCATTACAAAATTTCCTGGGTTTCAGCTACAACAAAATTAGCGCTAAATTGTGAAAATTGTCTATGTGCCTGCAACCCTTAGTCATAAATTATGCATGTAAGCATGGCAATGCTAATGAAAGAATGTTTCATTTAAAATGATTACTGCAAATTCAGCAGTCACTATAGTTCTGCTACGCTAATTTACTTTCAGGTTGAACATACTGCTAGCCAGATTTGAGCCATTTATTTTGACTTAGTCTAACATCAGCTCCTTATATTTTAATGTTGCATTATCTTTTTGTCTCAAGAAAGGGACATTTTCCTTTTTGAAAGGTCTTAGTTAAGTGGTGTTCCTGGACTAAAACAGTCTTCTGATTAAAGATGAACTGAATTTAGTGCATGTCTGTCTACACTAGGGGGCTATATTGACACAGCTACGGAACTGGAGTTATGCCGGCATAACCCTGTAGTTTAGAGGCAGCCTTTTCCCACTGCTGTAGGAATTCCATCTCCCTGAATGAAGGTAGCTAGGCCGATGGAGGAACTCTCCTGTCAGCCAAGCTGTGTCTACACCGGAGGTTAGGCGGGCATATAATATGGATTTTTCCCTGAAGGCCGATCTACGTAGGCCTACCTTTTAAGTGTAGAGCACGCCTTACATAGCTTGTCCCACATTTTTATTAGGACTGCAATGAAAATAGCTCCATTCAGGAAATGTTGTTCACTATTGCAAACACTGCTGAGGCATCTGCTAAAGTCTATGAAGAATAGAACATATATAATTACTCCCACCAGAGCCTGTAATGACTTTGCTGATCTGGTCCACAAAAATTGTGTGATCTACCAAAAAGGACCTTTCCAATCTTTTGAATCTAGCTGGATATGACATAGGTCAGCATTGAAAAAGCATAGAACATCAGATCCTTTTAGGATAATGAATGTATCTGTAATATACAGGGGCGGCTCCAGGCACCAGCATGCCAAGCGCGTGCCTGGGGCGGCAAGCCACTGGGGGCGCTCTGCCGGTCACGCGAGGGCGGCAGGCAGGTTGCCTTCGGCAGCATGCCTGCGGAGGGTCTGGTGGTCCCGCGGCTTCGGCAGACCTCCCACTGGCATGCTGCCGAATCCATGGGTTGGGGACCTCCAGCAGGTAAGCCGCCGAAGGCAGCCTGCCTGCCGTGCTTCAGGTGGCAGAATACCTAGAGCCGCCCCTGGTAATATAACTCTGATCTTGACTCATGTTGTCTCCTTTCCCAAAAGACTGTTTCCTGTAGAGTAATTAGCTGCTTATGCAAAATAGAATTGGATGGGGATGAAAACAATAGAGTACTATAGAAATAATAAATTATTGTAGAAATTACTCAGAACCTATACAATTGAATAGATAATTGGGATATGCTTTCCATAGAATTTTCAACAGGAATAAAATTCTCTAATAAAATACGTAGGAAGATTTAAAAAGTATAGAAAGTTTAGCATTTTCTATTAAGTTATGTAGGACTTTCCCATTTGGACATCATCAGTATTGAGATCCACCACACAGGATGTGAAGAGAATTTTTCCCTTAGTCACTTGACTGTATTTTTTTTTTTTTAAATAGACCTCTTGGAAGCCTCCAAATAATCTGAAGTTCAGTCAGACCAGATAGGCACTTGGTCATCCAGATTCTTATCTGAAGAACTATTTGAGTCTCTGTGTTCTACACCAGCCTGGAAATCTCATGGGAACAGACTTCCCTGCAACATCTTGGCATTTCTACTTCCAGTGTCTGCTGAAATCCGGATGTGAAGAGCTTCCTGAAAACACTTCTTCACAACTTTTTAAGTTTTACTAAGACTCCCTTTACATTAGTTCAGACGCTGATTCCAATTGAAAAACCTACTTAATGGAGACCTATAAAATGTAAACATTTAATGTCTAATACATTTATTCTTTTGACAGGTTTATTTCTTCATTAAACATTTATGTTAGAAGGGTTTTAGTATCACATTGCATGCTGCTGATGTAAACTGGGATAGAAATTTAGCAGGTTGAGTAGTTACATATTTGATCGTATTATGATCTCTGCCTTTCTAGTGCCTTCCTAATCTAACCCACTTGTGTGTTTCTTAAAACTGAATTCTAGCTGAATTTTAACCTAACTCTTAATAATTGTTTGGTCAGGTTATTATTTGATTATGTACAGTATGCACTGAAGAAGAAAGAATGTCACTTTCTTTTACATCTAGTAGTTTGGTATGAACAGATTGATTACAGTCAGCCTAAAAAAGTGGAATTTTATAGAATCAAATTCATTGCTATGGGGAAGTTATCAATGTAGCAATGTAATTTATTTAGAAACTGCTTCCTGAGGAGCAATTTGTAGGATTATTTCCAGGTATCTCATTCTAGCTGTATGATTTGTAATGAGATTATTTTGACTTATTTATTATATTTGCTGTCTTATGTTTTATATAGACCTATTGGCGAAGTTCAAATATCCCAGCTCTGCATAAGCGAATTCAAGTAATGAAAGGCAAGTAAAAAGCATTCCACTAACACTCTATTATACAAATACTAGCAATAGGAAAAAAAATCTCGTGCATGTAGCCAAGAGGACAGCAATTAAAAAAAAGTGTTTAATGAGTACACAGGGATCTGGAACATGTATTTTTATTTAAGCACTAATATGATGTGGTTTCAAGTAGAATGTATAACAGCCATTTGGCTGATGCATGCCCATTCCTCGTGTCTGCAAACAAAACAATTATAAAGCCGGAATGTGTAGGTCTTTGCAAAGTAAAAAATGGACAAGAGAATCTAATCATCCCTCGTAACATACCTATTCCAGATTTTAATTAGAACATCAATTGGTTTATCAGCACCATTCATTTTTCAATGCTGTTGCTAAGATACCTGCCAGAGTACTCAGAGAAGTCACAATAGCCGTTACTGGAATTCTTTAAGTAATCTGTGAGCTTTCTTCGGTGATTAGATTATAGTTACATGAACAGCATTTTTATCTCAGGGGAAGACTAGTAACTGAAATGGATGTTTTAAATATGTATGACCAAGGAGACGAATTTTCTAAGACGACAAATTTTAAGATTGAAATTTTATTATGTTAAAAATTATTTGTTTTGAAATAGCACCTGTAAGCCCCAATCAGGGAGCAGGACCTCCTTGTGCTGTGTGCTGTACAAACACATTGAAAAGAGTGCCTCAAATATCTTAAATCTAAAAAAAGACAATGGAATCCAGGGGTGGACACTATGGTGTACTGAGAGCCTTGTTAAAATTGTGGGCTATCACTTTAAATTTCAGGGTGCTTTCCTGGTCCTGCTTGCAGATGAGGAAGCATAGGAGCTGGCCCTACCAGACAGACAGCCTATAATTAGGTGGAGATAATTGTCTATCTCTATTTTAAGAAGCAGCCTGCTTTATCTTTCTCTGGTTTCTCTGGTTTAGGGATACTTCTGTTCTATTCTATGAGTTCTATAAAATAAAATATAAATGTTACATTGTAATCTTCCCATATGTGAAAGAAAGCATGAAGTGAAATATAGTAAAAATCTTAAATAAATTGACTGTACCATAAAATCTCTATGGATAGAAATTCCATGTTTGAATAATAAGAGTAGAGCAGTAGGATTATTCTACTGATCACCAAACCTGAACAGTGGTGGTGAAATGCTCAAAAAGATTAGAGAAGCTACAAAAACAGAAAACTCAACGTAAATGGGAGACTTCAACAATCACCACATTAACTGGGTACATGTCAGGACAAGTGTGGAGATAAAATTTCTAGACACCATTAATGATTGCTTCATCAAAGTCACTAGGGGATATACAATTCATACTTTAGTCCTAACTGAAGCGCACAATCTGATCCAAGAGGTGAATATAGCTGAACCACTTGGTAATAGCTAGCTTAATATAATAACATTTAACAGAGCCACCCAGGGGAGAGGGAGGGCAAGTGGGACAATTTGCCCCAGGCCCTGGGCTCTGCAGAGGCCCCCATGAGAATATAGTATTCTATAGTACTGCAACTTTTTCTTATGGAAGAGGGCCCCAAAATTGATTTGCCCCAGGCCCCCTGAATCCTCTGGGCGGCCCTGAAATTAAACATTCTTGTACAGGGGAAAATACCAAGGAAACCCACCACAATAGCGTTTAACTTCAAAAGGGGATCTACATAAAAATGAGGAAGCTGGTTAAACAGATATCAAAAGGAATAGTCATAAGAGTAAAATGCCTGCAAACTGCAGGGAAACTAAAAGCACCATAACAGAGGCTCAAACTAAATGTGTACCGCCCAAATAAAGACAAACAAAAACATAAGAGGCTAAGAGCAGACTAAAAGAGGCAGTTAGAGGCAAAAAGGCATCCTTTCAAAATTGGAATATGACAGAGGTCTGTATAATCATGAATGATATGGAGAAAGTGAATAAGGAAGTGTTTATCCCCTCACACAACACAAGAACCAGTGGTCACCCAATGAAATTAATAAACAGATTTAAAACAAACATCAATAAGTACTTTTTCACACAACACAGTCAACCTATGAAACTCATTGCCAGGGGATATTGAAAGGCCAGAAGGAAAACTGGGTTAAAAAAAATAATTAAATAGGTTCATGGAAGATAGGTCAATCAATGGCTGCAAGGCACGATGGTCAGGGACTCCACATGCTCTGTGGGTTTCTAAATCTCTGACTGCCAGAAGATGAGCTAGGATGACAGGGGATAGATCACTTGATAATGTTCTGTTCATTCACTCTGAAGCATCTGGCACTTGCCACTGTTGGAAGACAGGATACTTGGCTAGACAGACCATCAGCCTGACCCATTATGGTGATTCTCATGTTCCAGAAATATTATTTGTGTTTATCTAAACCTTTCTGTGTGTATGCCATGAACATAATAGATACAACAAACAGATCGGAGAGACAGGGAGTACGGGGTGAAGATGGACAAAAAACACAAAATAAAAGTGAGACAGTCAGGATTACTGTAGTAAAGCTGGGTCACAGCAAACCAATTGCATTGCTATGACATCACAACTAACCATTTTTTAAAGCAGAGATCTGAGGGTAAATAATGTAATTGTATAGAGAAGCGCCTCCCACGAATGGGAGAAAAAGCAGTACTTGTGGGAATATTTGAGAAATAAGTAGGGCTGACTGAAAATTTTCCATCTGAAAACTGAGTTTCTAGAGGAAGGTTTTTTTTTTTGTTTTTTTTTTTGAAGAAGAAGAAAAAAAATGGTGGGTTTTTTTGTTTTTTTTGGGTTTTTTTGTGTTTTGTTTTGTTTTGTTTTTTTCATTTTCATGAACATGTTCTGTGTGGGAAAAATCTGTTCTTATCTAATAAAGAGCAAGGCTGGTGTGATGATTGCTGTTTAACGGAAGCATTACCTAGTTGTTTCAGGGTCAGTTCCTACTTATTGCAGAGGTCCAGGCCCTCCCACCACACTGAGCTCCAGCCTAGGGCCCAGTGAGGGTTATCAAAGGCCAGGCACCACAGAATGCCTTACAGCTGCCCTCCCTGAATCCCTTCTCAGGATCTTCCAGGATATGTTCTTCTCCCTGCATTGTCAGGCTCTTTCTGAGCTATCTGGCTTCCTTTTAAGGCCCATCTCCATTCACTGCATACTCCACAGATTTGGCTGGATGGGGTCATCTGGGCCCAGAGCCTCTCTTTAACCCCTTCAGTCCTAGTGCGGGGTTTATATACCCCATTACAGCTATCATCACTGGCAGGGTCAACAGTTCAGTTTGGAAAATTTTGTATTTAATCACCCAGCATCAGTCCCCTCTACAAAAAGAGACTCATCATATTTCCCTCTCTACCTCCATGAGTGTTATGAATTTGTAAGGATTAATTAGATAATTAGGTCCTTTGAAAATGCAAAGCTCTATTACAGCAGTGGTTCTCAAACTAGGGCCACCGCTTGTTCAGGGAAAGCTCCCGGAGGGTCGGGCCGGTTTGTTTACTTGTCGCGTCTGCAGGTTCAGCCAATCACGGTTCCTACTGGCCGCAGTTCGCCGCTCCAGGTCAATGGGGGCTGCAGGAAAAGGGACATGCTGGCTGCCCTGACTGCAGCCCCCATTGGCCTGGAATGGCAAACTGTGGCCAGTGGGAGACAAGATCAACCGAACCCGAGGACTCGGCAAGTAAACAAATCAGGCCGGCCTACCAGGGGCTTTCCCTGAAGAAGTGGCAGCCCTAGTTTGAGAACCACTGTATTACAGTACTAGGTATTCTTATTAAAGGCAGAATTGTTGTGGTTTATTTCATTTTATTTTATATGACTTTCAGTGCCTTAATATGAAACTAAAAATAACAAAGTAAGTTTACTGAAAAGCAAATACTCATGTGTCCCAGTCACAGGTGTCTCTGAAAAAGGATTTAGCAGAACAAGTGTAGAGAAAAGATAGAGATCTGAACGCCTTGTAAAGCTCCATCGCTCCTCTCAGAATATTATTACATTATGCAGAGCGCTGTACAAATGTAACTAAGATGGACTTTGCCTCAAAAAAAGCTTTCAACAGGTGGATAAAACAGAGTGTGAACATTCCAATTGGCAAACTTTATTATTTTGCTTTGTATGTTCTGATTGTAGGTAGAGTGATCCCGCTGGACACAGCCTTCCAGCCGGAGAATGGGAGGTGGAACATAGACAGTCTATGTTTAGGGCACCTTTTATAGCCCCGTCCCCATTCAGGCTGAGCAGAGGGGATCCTGAAAAGGACTGCTCAGTTGTGGTTGCAGTGCCAAAATTTTGCTTCTGTCTCAAGTGCAAGAGGATCATCAGACGGCTGCCATTTGCATGCAGATTTGTGACTAGGGACTCAGATACCG
This sequence comes from Gopherus flavomarginatus, assembly GCF_025201925.1. NCBI lineage: Eukaryota > Metazoa > Chordata > Testudines > Testudinidae > Gopherus > Gopherus flavomarginatus. Next base: position 32,564,978 of record NC_066624.1, read on the forward strand.
CTACTCCTGTCCCCACTACCACTTGTCCATCGCCACAGGATTGTGTTAACGGGACATGTTAACACCCTTGGAAGAGAGCTATGTGTGAAATCTTTTAACATGGGGGAGCCTGTGCACAGGTTTCAACCTCACAGAACTTGACAGAAAGAGCCGTGGACCTGGTGGCAGGGGATGCCAAGACAACTGGAGATCTCTGTCCTGCTGAAGCCTTCATCTGCCTTTACAACAACAGAGAACTGGCCAAGTTCTGGAATATGTTTTCCACAGTTGGGATTGTGATAAGTTTAGATTGTGGTTTGTCTGGAACCTCACCTAAGAATTGTTCACAAAGGTGACCCTACCAAGAGTACAAGACTGTGGATGACATAGTTCTGCTGGTCATTGGAACACACAAGCCTCTCAACCACAACAAGGTAACAGTTCAAGGAGAGGCACGGATTTCCCGAACAATAGCTAGAGAACTTGCAAGTTCTCTCCTAAATGAGACACACTGGGCAGATCAAGCCCAACTGAAAGAAAATGGAGGTGGCTATACTTTCTTTTGGAAAGGAAAGTCATCTGAAGAAAGGCATATTCATGGGGTTGGTTTTGCCATCAAGAACAAGATTGCTAACCAGCTTTTAGAACTCTCTATTATGGGTATTAACAAACATCTTATGACTCTTTATCTTAAGCTTATTAACAACCCGTATGCTATGGTCATTTATGTGTATGCTCCCACATGTGATGATGAAAAAGATAACAAAGAGCTGTTCTACTGTGCTCTTGATGCAATCCTTACTGCTACAGCCAAGGAAGACAAGCTTATCCTCATGGATGACTTCAGTGCAAGAGTTGGACAACTTCCTGAACTCTGGAGAGGCACCAGTGGGAAAGAAGGGGTGGGGAAAGTTAACTCTATTGGCATTCTTCTCAGAATATGTGGAGCATGATTTGCTTTACACAAATACCATCTTTAGACAGATGGACAAATATAGGACCCCTTTGGAAACATCTACAATCTGAAGAGTCGCATCTTCTTGAGTATGTAATGGTCAGATCGCATGAGTGTACTGATGTTCATATTACATGAGCCATGAGAGGTACGGATGACTGCTGGACAGACCTTTGTTTATTCAGATCAATCATGAACATTCAGCTTCCACCTCAACATCATAAACAACCCAAAGGAATGCAGAAGAGATTTAACATCAAGGCACTTCAAAATCATTCTAGTCACAAGACTATTCCACAATGCCTAATTGAGAGAATTTCTGATCTACCTGACAACATCAGTGACATCCAAACACATTGGGAGCAGTTCGAGACCATTATTCACAAGGCATGTGCTGAAATGCCATCAGGATTGTTATAATAAGAACAATGAGGAACTCCTACCACTTATTCATCACGAGAGAAGCTCATTTTGCACTTTGCAAAATGAATCCTGTAATCAGCAAAAGCAAGAGATTTATCATCGTCTTAATGCTGTAGTTCAAAGGAGATTGTGATGGCAAGCAAAGGCCATGGAGATCCAAAGTTTCACTAATTAACATGACATGAGAAGCTTTTTTCAAGCAATGGAAGCCATTTACAGGCCACTTTCAAATGACACAATCCCTCTGCCATTTGATGACGATTTCAGCTTTCTTAAGGACAATGTGGCCCTCAAGCAACATTGGAAGGAACTGTCCCTGCCTGCAGGTATATGGGATCTTGGGGAGCAATTACCACACAGGTGGGGTGCAAAATAAACTTTATTAAGAAAATGCAAAAACAGGGAAAATTTAATAGTGAGGGGTATGGGGTTTGTTAAGGTAGGCAATTGGGGAGGGAGTTCTTTTAGTATAGTATAGGGGGTTTCAATAGTGGGGTACAATACAGTGGGGTACAATACAGTTGGTAACCAACTAACACTGAAGTATAAATGTAACAGGTAGCTAACAATTTCTAGGTAAAGGGTGTGTCACAGCAGCATATAACCAACTAACAGTTATGGGTAAAATGTGTTAAATAACCAACAACTCTAGGTAAAAATGTGTCACAGTGGTGTAAATATAAAATGTGAGGTGTGTGAGAGAGAAAAAGGGTAACCAATGGGGTTTTATGCTAGACTTCAGTAATACAATTGAGGTTTGGCAGCAGTAGGAGCGGGGTGAACACGTGGGGGAAGGGATTAAAAGAGAGAGAGAGAGAGAGAGAAAGGCAGTGGTAGAGGAATGAGGTTAGGGGATGGGGGAAGAGGAGCACGTGGTGGAGCAGAAACCAAAGATAGAGGCGCTACAGAGGGAGATTTAAACTCAGGGAGACACAGAGAGCAGACAGGCTGCAAGTTTAAACAGCAGAGAGATTGCAATGAGTGACTGGGGAGCTCGGGGGGGGGGGGATTGGGGCAGTGGGAAGACAAATTCAAATAGTAAAAACCTTATCTATCCCCTAACTTAATCAAACTTATATAAAATGACAAGCAGCTACAGAATACAACCAGGCAATGATTTTCTAAACTTATCTTAACCAACAATTAGGCAACACAACAAATATCACAGAAACTTACAAGCTCTACAATCTTAACAAACTATGACTTATTAAATTAAAAAAAACCAAGACCTATGGTGCACCTTATGCTATGGGGAGGTTACAGAGGGCAGAGTGGTATGTATCCAGGACCCAGCTCCCAAGGAAGCCAAGGGATGGTGGCTACAGCGGTGGATACAGCTGAAAGCAGAGAGCCCCAAGGCAAAGCCCACAGGAGCAGAGCTTAGCAGTGGCAAAGAGCCCTGTAGTTTAAGAGAGGTTTTAAGACACAGACCAAGGTTTAGCTTGAGTCTGTGTGCTGGGGAAACAGAGCCAGCAGCTAAAATAATAAAATAAAAGTATAGAAAGTTTTACAGAGGGATTCTTACCAGTCCCCAAGGCAGCAGCAAAGGCAGAAGCAGCAGCAACATCAGAAGAGGCAAGGAGGGCTCGGTACAGTCTCAATAATCAGGAGATCTCTCAGGTAGCAATTCGTTCTTCGTGGGGGGGTGCGTTCAAAAAACGGGGGTACGCTCAAAAATAAAACGAGAGCGGAGAAAGGACCCCCCAGAACCCCTGGCTGATCAGACCAGGCAGCAATGCAGGAACCTTTCTGAGGTGTGTTTCAAAAATGTCTGGTTTTAAAGGCAAACTTGGGCAGTTTCCCACCAGTAATCCTGATAGGCTCCCTCTGTCACAGGGGAGGGGGCACAGGGGAAAAACTGAAGGTAAGCCCAGAGACATGCCTGGACATAGTCCTGTGCAATAGGTGACTCAAGAGCACATGAGACTATGACTCATGCCCAGGATCTTAAAACCACAATAGGCCTTGCAGCTCTGGACATTGCCTACCCTACACCAAGCCCAGGTTCAACAAGGTGATAACAGGACTAACCCTTTGAAAAGGGCAGTGGTCCCACTTAGCATGCAGCACAAGTGGCCATCCCTTTGAGAAGGGCAATGGCTCTTGTTAAACAACTTAAGGGGCCCTCCCTTTGAGAAGGGCAGTGGCCCTGGTAAACAACTTAATAGCCAGGAAAGGGCGGCCACAGGAGAACAGAAAACAAAATGGAGTCTGGGGAAACAAAATGGAATAGGGGAATAGCTGTAACGGACATGCCCCCCTGGCCGACCTGAACGGGCTGTGAGGGGGATGTCCCATGCAAAGACCAAAAAAAGAAAAAAAAGAAAAAAAAGGTTTTACAAGTCATCGTCTTCGTAGTATGGAGGTGGTGGTTTGCTGCTGTCCAAGGGGATGGAGGAATACCTCACCTGCAAAGGCAGGGCTGACACAACCTTATGAATTAGCTGCTTGACCACTGCTATCCCCAACAGAAAGGCCACAAGAACAATAGCCACAGTAATAAGCCACTGCTTGATGGACTGAGCCCAGGTCCCCAACCCCCAGCTGGACCACTGAGCTTGCCACCAATCCCACTGCTTACGCTCTTCACGAATCTGGACGGCGAGGGAGGATAGTTGGTCAGCCACGGCTGAGACATTGTTCCACCCAGGCTGAAGGCGCAGGCAACATTGTCCTTTAAAGCGAGGATCGAGGTCCTCCAAGGCGACACAAAAGTTCTTCTGTAGGATGGTCTGGATCAGAAGACTGTTCTGCTCGGCGTAGTTGGCTAGGATAGTGAGGGCGTCGCTGGTTCGACGAAGTCCTTCTGCTGTGATGTTGGTGAGGGCCTCCAGACCAAGCGACAGTCCACGGATTTGCTGTAAAGTTAAACTGTATGAGAGGGGGTTAAACTGTATGTACCCTCCTATGACCATCTCGGTGGCTGACTTGAGTCGCTCCCATGCGGTGGCTGTTCGTCGTTTGCGTGGTGAGGAGAAGAAGGGGCGACGGTGGTGAAAGAGCCCTCCTCCCTTTATGACGAGTTGCCCGATGGCACATACCCCCTTTGGGAATGCGGGTAGAGCAGTCCGGGCAGTGTTGTTCCCACAGAGCCACACTTGTCCTGGGGAAGAGGCTAAAAACTGGTCATGGATGGAGCTTCGCTGGGGGGATTTCTGGCCAGGTGGTGTATCGACCTCCATCCATAGTAGGTGGGCGGCTCTGACCTGTCTCAGTTCTACATGGGTCTGAGCTGTGGATAAGTATTGGGTGGGGTTAAACACTGTACTTGTTGAAAGATGATTAATAAACCTGGTGAACTCAGTGCGGTATCTTGAGCTTCCTTTCTTGGGGTTTGAGTTAGGCCGAGGTCCTATGAACCATTGGGTGCAATTGGGATACTGCCCCAACGGAGTGGGATTGGAGAAGCCAAATAACACGATGCAGGGGGCTGCTGGGAGTGGTCCTGTCATCGCAACAGGGGCGAATGAGTTGGGTCTTCGGTCATCGCTGGTGGTGTTGCACGTGAACAGAGGCCGATGAACCCAGTTTGTGTTGTTGCAGGCTGAAGCTGGATGCTGTGGAGTCAGGTTCGTGAGGGGGAGGAACTCCCAGAGGAAGGGGGACCCTCCCTCTGAGGCCTTTGGTCTTGTACAGGCAACGCAATCGTGTGATGGGGGGACATCTGACAGGTTCCCGATGAGGACCTCCTGTAGGGCGTAGGCTCTCAACCAGGCAACCAGAGGGTTTTCTCGAGGCGGGGTGGCAATCATGGCGACTGATTCCTACGGAGACATAAAAGAAAGGTGGCCCCTCTTAGGGCCTGTTATGACCAAACACTAAGCCAGTTGTGGTGGACCAGGTCAGGCTTGCCCCGTCCATCTATTTGAATATGATAGGTGTTAGGGAACCGGCCAGGTGTGATGATGGTGGCTGCTAGTGGAGTGCAGGTTCCCTGGGCATTGGGAATAGAGACCCACACTGGCTGAGAAATACTATAGGCAGGTTTCCAAGGTTCCCGTGGTTTAGGAGCAATTTCTGGCCATCGGCTGTATGCTGTATTAAGGGAAATGAGGGCTTGAGGCAGGACCCGGTCCCACCCCTTGTAATCAGGGGTGCCAAGTATGGCCCGAATCTGGGTCTTCAGCATTCCGATCCGTCTCTCCACGACTCCGTTGCTTTGGGGGTGATATGGCAGGTGGGTGTGAAGACGCACCCCCCACTGGGACACCGTCTGGTCTATAGCTTTACTGGTGAACGGTGGCCCTCCATCGGTCTGGATCTCTTCGGGTGCCCCCCAGGCAGCAATTACCTGGAGAAGGGCTACAGAAACAGCTGGTGCAGTAGATCGCCTGAGGGGAGAACACATTAACTGACGAGACCCTAGGTCAACTATTACAAGCCCCTTTGGATACTGTTTGGCCCCCGGGAGGGGGCCAATGAGGTCCATCTGCCAGGTTTTACCTGGGCTAAAGTGCTCAGGGCTATAAGCACCATGAGCATAGACAGGCTTGTTAGTGACTCGTGCCTGTTGGCAGCTCAGACACCCTTGAACAGCTTGGGTGCACTGCTGCCTAGACACGCTCGATGTTCGTCTCCCTCGGTCAGTCAACAGCTGATGTAGGGCACGGGCAGGCAGGTGCCCCCACTCTTTATGAAGCCAGGTGATGAAGGGATCACTGCAAGAGATAATGTTAACCTGGGATATGTTACACTTATATTCTCGGAGTTGTAGATCCAGGCTGGAATGAAGAGGGTTACTGTCAGACCTGTGTGAAGGACAATGAGTAACAAACCATGGCAGCTTGGACTGTGCTGCCAGTTGAGTAATCTGTGCCCATATTTCTTCATGAGCGGTGGGCCGTCCTTCTCCCATCAGGATGGACACGCAGTAGCTTGAGTCCACTCCCAGGACCACGCGTGTTTTCGGGTGGGCTGCCACAATGTGAGAGGCTGCCAGTAGGACGCCTTCTGCTTCGGCCTTCTGAGGTGAGCTGGAAAAATCTAAGGGTTTAACTTTGAGGGTGTTACAGGTAGCACACAGCATTCCTGCTCGGGGAGAAGGCGATGTGCCCCCATCAGATACAATCCAAGGGGCATAGGCACTCAGTTGGGCAATAGCCCCCGGCTCAGTGGGAGCTGCAGTGGAGGAGGACTTGAGGGCCCAATGTCCAAATACCTCCTGGGCCTGGTAAACGAGTCGCTCCCAGGTAGCAGGGGCTCCCTGGAACTGGGGGGCCGGGGTGAAGGTGAGGTATGGGAGAAGCTCCACATGAGGCCCCTTTAGGGTGCCTGTGGCAGATTTACCCCATGGGAGAGCACACTGGACAGCAAGCATGGCAATGCCCACAGGCCCATAACGATATTCGGGTCCTGACAACTTCCGGGCCTGATTGTGGACAGGGAGGTCCTCTTGGGACACAGTTACGGCCACATGGTCTGAGGACACAGTGAGGGTAATCTCAATAGGGTTGGTGGGATTCCATCGAGCCAAGGTGGGCCCAGAGCCCAACCAGGCAGCCAGGGAAGACACCGCCTGCTCGGCCTCTGGTGTCCAAGGAGTTTTAATGTTCCTGGCATATTGCTGCAAAACAGATAGTTGTGGCAACAAAGCAGCAGGGAGAAACTGTCTGTGATAGTTAATTACACCTAACACATGCTGCACTTCACGTCTGGGGGGAGCTACCCCCAAGGGGAAAGAATTCGTGAGTGGGTGGTAAGTTAAGTGGCGTAGCTGTCCCTTTTCTACAGTAAAACCTAAAAACTGAAAGGTAGAAGTAGCAGTGAGGACACTTTTAGGCAAACTGAGGTTCCACCCATCGGTGGATAAAGCGGCCTGAACCTGTTCAGTGACCTTTTGTACTTCAGTTGGTATGGTGCCAGTTATAAGAATGTCGTCCACGTAATAGACAACATGAATGTTGGGGAGGGATGGTACCTTCTCTAATGTGCGGGTTAGGGCCTCACTGGCACAGGCAGGTGAGTTTTTGTACCCTTGGGGACACGCTTGCCATTGGTACTGGGCTCCCTGGTAAGCGAAGTTTAACAATCCCTTGGGGTCATAGAGGGGGATCTGATAAAACATATCTTTTAGGTCTATTGTACAGGCCCATTGGTTAGTGTCGTCCAGTAGGATGCGTTCTATAGTGGGGATATCCCATTTGGCGGCGAATGCTACTGATCGTATGTGTTTGTTAGCGGCGCGATAATCTATAACCATCCTGTACTCATTGGTTTTGTGTGGTTTTGGGATTCCCCATGCACTGGACAAGTGTTTGCTCGCTGACACACGCCGAATCTTGTTATCATTAAGCAATGTTTCAATGAGCTGGGCAATGTGTGGTTGACCTTCTGGGGCTGTGGGTATGGGTCTGTATTTCCAGGGTGTGGGGTTGAGAAGTTCAGGTTCATGGGGGGCACTGGCACCCGATAGGGTGACTGGTAGTGCATCAAGCACGGCTTCGGCCAGTTTAAAACGCCGTAGCTCCCGAACCCCAAGGAGTGGCATGGGTCCCTCTAGGGCCCGAAATGTTACTGGTGTGTGGCCTATGGATGCGTGTACCTTTACTTCTGCACGGGGTTCTGTGCTGTTGAGGCCTTGCACATAAATGGTGTGTCCTGTGGGGGTGTGAGGGACGTGAGGAGGAACAATGGACACCTGTGCCCCCGTGTCCAGCAAAAAGGGGATGACGAGACCCTTGTCAAAAACTAGCGGATAATAGGGGCGGGGGTCCCCTTGCCGGGTGCTGGCCACCGCCAAGCACCCGGCCATTACCCATTTTTTTGGCTGGGAAGGTTCTGAGCGCTCTTCCCATCCCAGAGCTATGGCCAAGGCTCTTTGCTGCTCACTATTGAGCTTACGTACAACCTCCTTAGTGAGGCCCTTGTACAATAAGAACCCAAAAATTTTGCGTTCTGTAAATGAATGCTGTGAGTACTGGGGCCTGGGTTGTGAACTGGCATGTGGGGGGTGTGGACTGGCGTGTGGTGGGGGTGGACTGATGTGTGGTGGGGGTGGACTGATGGGTAGAGCTTGGGCTGAGGGCCATCTTATTTTCTCGAGGGCTTCATAGAGTCGCCCAATGGGGCGCCTAGCATACCCCCTTAGCCACAGAACTGCCCCAGTGTCAGGGGTGGTACTGCTATCCATGGCTAAGTCAATGGCAGCTTCGTCTATGGGTATCTCGGTGGGGTCAATAACGTGTCTGAAGGCATTGACCTGGTTAATCTGAGCCTGAGTAAGCCCCAGTGGGTGTTGGGTAGGGGACCACAGCATGATGGACCCCCCTGCGATGGCACATCTGAGGGAAGAGATGTCCTTGACGCTTCCTCTGGGGACTTGGATCCCTTGAAGGGAGTGCTGTAAATGGAGGAAGGCCAGTGCTGGGGCGGTCAGGGGCCATGCAGTGTTAGATATTACCAGGCTCCCTGAGAGACCCCTGGACCAGCTACTGGTCCTGGCTAATACTATGCCCTCTTCTCTATCCACTAACTCTTGTCCGTTTTCCAGAGCCAGGCGGCCTAGCCACAGTAGTGGTGGCTCATTGGCCCCCCTAGCGGTGTCCGAGATGAACTCCTTCATCTCTGCTTTGGAGCGAGGTCGGAGTTCTGTCACCTGTGTGGTATTGCCCTGGTTATCAATCTTTATACGACTGATGGATACCGACCTCCCCAGAAATGGAGTCTGGGGAAACAAAATGGAATAGGGGAATAGCTGTAACGGACAGGAACATTTTGAGACTCTGCAATTTTACAATTCAATAATCTCAGTTGTCACCATTGAGTCCATTCCTCAGCAACCAGTAATAAAACCTCTTACTAACCCAGCATCTTCTGAGGAAGTTTAGTATGCCATCACTCAGGCTAGAAACAACGGGGTCCAGGCCCAAATGGCATCCCTGTTGAGGTTTTCAAAGCTGGTGGAATAGCACTCATTCAAAAACTTCATAAACCTGTCACATAAGTGAAAAACCTTGTAAAGCACCAAGTCTCATCAATGACGTTTCCCCCCAGCAGACACCATCCTCATATTGAGGGATAGCCAATGACAATGAAAATAAACAGATGAGGGAGTACAAGATAGCCATGAGATGATTAGCAGAAGAATATATATGTCATGTCCAGACAGAGGATGGTTCTCTGAGACATGTTCAGATGCACCCACAGAAAAAGATATGCAACAATTCAACATGTCTAAGTGGAGAACCGACAGTCAAGATCTGAATGTCCACATGTGCATTTGATTAATGAGGAGTAGATGGACTAGCTCTCTTGGAGAATGGTTAATTTGCATCAGCCTTTTGTCTTATTTTTCACTGGAAATTACATTTTGTTTGGATTTTCAGTCTGTAGGACAAACCATTTATATCCAGTTGCTCCAGTTCCTTACACAACCTAAAAATGTTTGTCATTAAACATTAAATACTGTAAGTAGGCCTCCAACAAACAAATGTAAAATCTAACTCTTTGTCTCCTAAAATTATAGTTCTGATTAATATTTATCTGCTATGCTTCCTGATGAACAGATTGCACAGAAGCTGTAGGGCTGTGCTACTGACACACATGAAGACTGTACATTTGGTAGTGATGTTAATAATTTCTCAAAAATTGATATTAACTTGATCAGATTGTGACCTTACCTTATGTTGCTTCATCATTCATAGTAGTAGATTTTGATACAACTGTTGGGATGAAAAATTACATACCATATGATGCACCCAGAATTTTCTATTTATACTTGTGTGACCCATTCCCCAAGCTCAGCAACTGAAGGTATTTTATGTTTCCACTTTTCACACTGAATACAATGCATGGTTATCAGGTCACCCTCACACTGCCCTCCACATTGGAAATTTAAGGACATGTATTTTGTCAAAAGGTGAAATTTACCCTGGTGTGTTTTGTGTGTGGAGTGGTGGGGTGTGTTGGGGGGCGGGCAAGGAGAGTGGACAAGAACCTTACCTATATGGGTCATTGGGAGGATAGCATTGGAGGAATCCTGCAGGGATGCCAGGGTACCCTCTACTTACTGCAGAGATGGTGTTTGCAAATGGGCCAGGACAGAAGACTATGGTGGGTACAGGCCAGAAATTTAGTTTACAGAAATCTTACAGAAAGTTGTGGTTGTTATTTCTGACTGGAATAGCTGTAGGCGAGGCAGAGAGTAGGGCTGAATAACCAGCACACTCGCTGGCCCATGTTTGAGAGTTGGATTTCGCACCCTGACACCCTACACACTCCATCTATTTGGAGATTAAACCCCTGTACACACACCACATTTTGGATGAACTTTATTTCTGCAATACGGATGCAGATGCATCTTTGTAGTGGAATATTTTATCAAATACGCTTCTGGAAGGAAATGTGTGTATTCAATTGTAGAAGCACTTTACAAGTAAGTATTAAAACCTTTACGAAATACATTCCAGGAGGATAGATTCTGTTCTGTTTATTGAGCTGCAAACTAAGATTACTGAGCTTACCTTCTAAGGATGAATAAGCTATTAGACACTTAGATCCATACATGGATACATACATTGTCTATGTGATGCTATTCACCTTCCAGCTCAAAAAATCATGCACCGGTGCTAGAAAGTTTGTTCCAACCTATTTTACTGAAGGACAATTATTTGTGCATAGTTGCATATCAGGCTGACATTTCAAAAAACATTAAGAGAATTTATGCACTGTCTCACACTCCCCACACTAATATTGACTCTAGGTTCATTCTCTAATCATGACATGCTCTATCTTATTGACACACAAAGACCATATTTACCGCCCCATCACAAGATGACATACAAAATGGTATTGTGTTGATATAGTTCAATCCAGCAAAGTCTGAGAGAACCGATTGCCAAGTGAATGTTTTGGGGGTAATTGGGACAAACTTTTGTTCAGCTTCTGCCACCATTGCCCTGTCATGTTTATTATTCAGTTTTCTGGTGGATCCTTTGATGCTTTAGTTTGGTAAAACACTACAACGTGCATTTGTTCTCTGTGTGCTAATTCTTTAAGAACTTTTATAAGTGCTTCTTACTGCTTTGCTGTGGATGACTGACTTCAGTGAAATCCCTCTGCTGCTTTGAATACCCCTACAGATGTGTGCAGATATGCTCATTATGTATGTGTGCTTGAGAAAATACTCCTTTATGCTAAGCTGAAATTTCTAGGAAGTTCAGTTAAGATCCTGGGATGTTGTTGCAGTTTCTGTTACTAATTTAAAAGGTCTGTTGGGATCGGCACACGTGCACTGAACAATCTAGGGCCACAGAGCAGTTGTCCCTAATGAGTCCTTCATCTGAAAATGTAGTCCTTTAAAACTAACAGCTGTGAATTGTACATAGAAATGGGAAAACTATCTTTTAAAAATCTGATTTCATTTGATCATTTTTCTAAATGAGGAAGTGGTAGAATCTACCCTGGTCATTGTGAGAATCAGAGGAAGCATGTTTTGGTTATACAATAAATTGTGGCCTCAAAAGTTTTACATTAGGCTTATAAATCATTTGGATGGAAGCTATGGTGTGAGTGGCTGATGGAGACTTTTACATATACAACTATCTTTCCATAGTATGTGAGTCAGAACTATCCAGCAATATGTGCACTAATCCAGTCATCTCACAACTCCATATATTTTTCCATCTGCTCTTTCTAGAGCCAGATTTTATGCTGAAGAGGCCTTTTGAATTAATACCTCTTATTTTTTTTCCCAGGAAATGAAGAGCTGCTCTCAGCCTAGATGCTTAAGTTAACCTCTGCTGCTCCCCACAGTTGAGGTGGGAGTAAGGAAGGTTTTGTTTCATCCTAAAGAGTATTTATAAAGTTCTAGCTATTGTTATTTGGTACTGGGAGGGTTGTGCTGGCACTGTTTCAATGAGATACTTATAATTACCCTCCTACAAGTTTTCCTAACAGTTTTTATATCTCAGATAATTAAATAATTGCACTATTGGGTAGAGAAAAACAAGATTGGGTTTATTTGTAGATTTTAAAAATATATATATTTAAAGTTTTCTTCTTCCCTGAAGCAATGAAAACAGAAACCTAACTCTGCACAAAGCCCAACCTTGCAGTGTACTAAGTGTGCTTAACTCCTATTAAAGACAAAAGCTTCCAAGGATACAGTGTTGTTGTAGCCATGTCAGTCTCAGGACATTAGAGAAATAAGCATGGTGAGGTAATATGTTTTATTGAACCAACTTCTGTTGGTGAGAGAGACAAGTTTTGAACTACACAATGCTGTTCTTCAGGTCTGGGAAAGGTGCTTAGAGTGTCACAGCTAAACACAAGATCAAACACATAGTTTAGCATAAATAGTTAGCACATATTATTTCACCTTGAATGGTCTCTTAAAATATTACTAACTACTTATGCTAAACTATCTGGTTCAGTCTTGTATTTAGCTGTGGTGGTAGGAATACTTTTCCCAGACCTGAAGAAGAGCCCGAAAACTTTTATCTCTCACCAACAGATTACCCTAAGGGTAATCCGCTGGCGAGCCATAAGACAGTTTGTTTACATTGACCATCCCAGCCAATAGGAGCTGCGGGCAGCCATGCCTGCAGATGGTCGATGTAAGCAAGCTGTCTTGCCGCCTGCCAGCAGATTACCCTGAGGGGCCACGTGTGGCCTGTGGGCCGCAGGTTGCCCACCACTGTTCTAACAGATTCTAAGAGCACTCAACAACTCACAGGAATGGAACCTCAGAGACAGTCATCAATCTTGTCTCTGTGTTACAGTCTTCAATGTCAGTCTTCTTCCTATGTATTTTTACACTTTTTTTTTACTACGTTTACTTCCTTTCCCATTTTAGCATGACTTATTATAAACCTTACTAGCCTGACTTTTGAGAGATTATATAAAGTGCTGCTATACTTTTCACACCATTATGCTATATTTTTATTATATAGAATTTCCTTGATTTAAATACACCTTGGACCTAGTAACAGAAAACTTCATCGGGGAAAAGAGGGTCAGTCTAAATTTTCTACTGTATATGCTCTTTAATATCTGTTTCTCTAATTGGGATACTGCAGTGGCTGCTGGCAGGAAAATTTCACAAAGGAAGCTATTCTTTTGTCTGTCTCTCTCTTTATTGAATTAGTGGAGGAATTTAACTGTAACTCTGCTATATACTTATCACTAGGTTAGCAACACAACATAGGTGTTCTCTCCCTTGCCCCCAGCATCCCCAAGTGGCTACATGAGTCTGAGAACTGTGTAGTTCCTGTTCCTCCTCATAACTGGAGGTAGTGCAAGAATTTGTAGCAGGAGGAGAGGGGGAGGTGTCATTTCATTGTCTGTATTATCCAAATTAAGATTACACGTAATCCCATTTTGTCTGATCACTGCTGGTGTTAATAGAGTTATGTAGTAACTGTATTGTGTCCAGTTCTGGGCGCCGCATTTCAAGAAAGATGTGGAGAAACTGGAGAGGGTCCAGAGAAGAGCAACGAGAATGATTAAAGGTGTTGAGAACATGACCTATAAAGGAAGGCTGAAGGAATTGGGTTTGTTTAGTTTGGAAAAGAGAAGACTGAGAGGGGACATGATAGCAGTTTTCAGGTATCTAAAAGGGTGTCATCAGGAGGAGGGAGAAAACTTGTTCACCTTAGCCTCCAATGATAGAACAAGAAGCAATGGGCTAAACTGCAGCAAGGGAGATTTAGGTTGGACATTAGGAAAAAGTTCCTAACTGTCAGGGTAGTTAAACACTGGAATAGATTGCCTAGGGAAGTTGTGGAATCTCCATCTCTGGAGATATTTAAGTAGGTTAGATAAATGTCTATTAGGGATGATCTAGACAGTATTTGGTCCTGCCATGAGGGCAGGGGACTGGACTCGATGACCTCTCGAGGTCCCTTCCAGTCCTAGAGTCTATGAGTCTATGAGTCTTTAAACAGAAGTGTGTTACTCTGAATGCAATATTCTTGTATCAGTGAAAAAGTTCTGAGTGGACATTTAAAACATTTCTATCTGATGCAACAATGACTCTTTTATGCAGCTCTTTGTACCTGGAATGACAGTCCTCATTCTTTGAACAAAGGACCTGTTCCAAAGCCAATGGGAGTCTTTCTGTTGGCTTCAATGGGCTTTTGATCAGGCTCCAAATGTCTTCATAAAGTCTTCTCTTAAGCTATTCATTTTGCCTTGGCTTCCAACTCCTTTGTGGCCAATTACTCCCCTCTTGTCAGTCTCATCACAAATATCAGAATGTGTATGAGTCACTGTCTAGATAACTCTGTGTATAACACAGTATTTGTTTTAACTTTTGCCTTTTATTCCCTAAACCCCTTTCATTTGTCTACTTTGGCCCTAATCCTGCAAACATTTGTGCATTGTCTTAACATGTAACATTACATTTTTACTCACATGCAAATAAATGTTTGCAGGACCAAGGCTTTGTTTGGAGCAGAGATGGTATTTTTATTTTAAATCTCTGTAAAGTGCCTTGTGAAAATATGGAACTATATAAATGCTTAATACCGCTTATATAAAAAAAAAGTTATGTCTTTCTTATTCTTATTTTCTAAAGTATAGTTCTTGATTTATTTACTTATTTAAGTATAACCTTCATTCTAACAGCACAGTTGAAATATTCCATGGACTACCACAGTGCAGGTTATGATGGGGAAGTTGCCCTAAAGCAGCAATGGTTAAGAGTTGTTTTATTATTTGAAAGATTTCTCTATAGATCTTGTGGGTATGTCATGTTGGAAAACACACAAGCAGAAAGTTACAGTGGCACAGGTAATGAGGATTCCATGTGCCCTGGCTATTTAAGGGTTACATTCATGAGTTTATTTAATTTGTTCTTTATTTTTCATCCTGAGGAGTTAATTGTCTGGATTTAAAAGTGTATTTGTTTGGAAGAGATGAGGAAAACCACAAGAAAAGTTGACGTTTTTAATATTCTAAAGATGATTGACTCTCTCATTTGGTGTGAATAAACTGCATTTAGTTTCTCCATCTAGATAACCATGGCAGAAAATATTACAAGCATAATGAACATTTGAAATATACTGCTGTCATTTTAATACGTTACTTGGATTTTAATAGATCTATTTTAAAGAAAATAGGTATCATGCATTTTAGCTAAATGTAAAGTAGATTTAGAGATGTAATTTTCAGATTGCCAAAGTCCATTAACCTGATGTCTATTTAATGTATGGAATTGTACCTTTGAGGGTATGATGAGGCATAAAAGAGGCTTGAAGCATTTAGCCAAAAGATCTGATTAACTGCTCATTGTGTACAAATAGACCATCTAGAGAATTCTACCCAGACCTGAACTGTTAAGAAAGCTACAGATTTGTGTAATTTCAGTTATAATGAAAAGTATGAGGGAAGTGAAACATTACAACTTCCATTTGAAATAAATCTTTGTTTAATGTTTGCTCCACAGAACTGCAGTGCTGGAAGCCTGGGATTCTATTTCATTGTCTCAGCTAGCTGCAGGAGAAGCAGCAGTGGTGAATTAGGATGACTAACACATGGTCTAACAACACATGTACAAGCTTTAAACTGTAGCATAAAGTGATTTAATTAAAATTAATTTATTGAGTTAATGTGCTTTGATTATCATTCCTTTCTAACAGCTTGTCATTGCTCCTGGTTTCTTTAAAGGAAGTCTTATTCCTGCCTTCTCCATCATTTCCACTTTTTAAAAAGTGATTCTTTTTATTTGTATGTTAACTCAGTGATGCTGAGGTAATGGAAAACTATATCATGGAAAACTACCAATTTTCAACACAACAAAGTTTTTTAAGGGATTCTTACATAGAGGTTCCTGGGCACATAACTAAGAGCAGTTCAACTCAGGTTACTAAAAACAAAAAGACTTTCTACATACAAATTATAGTCACTTTGTCCTGTCAAGTAGGTTATTAGGATAAGAGGATGTGAAGTAGATAATATAGCTCAACCAACAGAGCATTTTCATGGACTGAAGAGTCAGCGTCCCTATTCTAACTGAAATAAAAAATCAATCTAAAGGCAATCAAAATGACCCTCCTTCTTTTCTAGACCTCCTTCTATGTACCCCAGAACACCTGGTAGCTAGTTGCTAATTAAAGATAATTGACCCTCATTTGTAACCTGTTGCATTTTCAGCTGTTCCTCCTGCAGATCCCAAGGGGTTCTCTCTTATCTAATTAGCCTGTTCTAATCCATCCCCACTGGCAAGGAGCTGTGAGAGGTTATTAACCCTTTCCCCATCAGCCTTTTAGGCTGTGTCTGAGCTGGTGTCAAGACTGCTGTTAGGAGAATTATGTTTCCCACAATAAATCTGTGAAATGCCAGGGTTAAGTCATCATGTGAGGGCACTGGCTTTGGCAGTGGGCATATGTCCTTAATTAAAAGGGTCTCTAAAACAATATTCATCAATATTCCTTAAAATGTTTTGATCACTAAAATAACCAAACAAAAATAAAATACTATTAAGTCTTATATTGTGGTTTAAATCCTTACATGGCAATAGAATACAATTAAAGCAAAGATAACACACGTTTAAGAGCAGCAAAGCCCTCACTCCCTCCTTTAAATTAGTAATGAACTCAAGCATAACATCTGGACCTGAAGTTTGAAACACCCCCCCCCCCACACACACACACACCCCCTCAGCCCCTCAAAAGATCAATGTTGCTGAACTCCTGGAAATGGCAAAGACAGGGGTATTTATTCCCCCCTGCCACTATTATAAACAGGGAATCATCACAGAACTGCTTTTTCTAGTGGCATCCCACAGGCATTGGTTCTTGACCCTACGCTATATAATATTTTTACTAATTATCTTAAAGAAAACATAAAATCATCACTGATAAAGTTTGCAGATAGCACAAAAAGTGGCAGAGTAGTGAAAAATGAAGAGGACAGGTCACTGATATAGAACAATATGAATTGCTTGGTAAGCTGGGAACAAGCAAACAATATGCATTTTAGTATGGCCAGATGTAAATATATACATCTAAGAACAAAGGATATAGCCCATGCTTTCATGATGAGGGATTCTACCTTGGGAGGCAGTGACTGTGAAAAAGATTTGGGAGTGGTGGCAGATAATCAGCTGAACATGATCTCCCAGTGTGATGCTGTGGTCAAAAGGGCTAATGCAAGCCTTGGATGTACAAGGATTAGGAGTAGAAAGATTATTTAACTTCTGTATTTGGCATTGGAATGACTGTTGTTGAAATATTGTATCCAGTTCTGGTGTCCACAATTCAAAAAGGATGTTGATAAATTGGAAGAGGTTCAGAGAAGACCCACAAAAAAGATTAAAGGATTAGAAAACATGCCTTATAGTATTTTTAACAGTGAGAGTAATTAACTATTGGCACAACTTACCAAAGGTCATCATGGATTCTCCATGACTGACATTTTTTTTTAATTGAGATTGGATGTTTTTCCTCAAAGAAATTATTTTGAGAAAGTCCTATGGTCTGCATTATATAGGAGGTCAAAGTAGATGATCACAACGGTCCCTTCTGGCCTTGGAACCGTCATGCCAGCTTAGCCTTCTCATATATGTTCTAAATCAAAACTCAACTTTTATCAGTAGTTGAGGACAGCTTCTCAGTTATATTGATGTAAATGGAGAGGAAACTCCATTAAAAACAATGGACTAACTCTAGTTTTTACATAGGTGTAACAGAAATCAGAATCTGACTCTGTTTCTAATGCATAATTAATTACACATTTCTTCTAGAGAAGCAATCATCTGCATTTTCAAAACCCATCCTTCACTGGGGACTTGCATTCTCCCCTTGCACTTAATAGCTTCTTCTAACTCATTGTAAGTAAAAAGGACTATCAGAATCTCCCCAACACCTCAGATATTCATAGCACCCTTAGACATGAAGATACAAAAGGATTTAAAGACACAAAAAACTATTTACCTATTTGGAGAATTTTATGAAAGCTTCAGATTGGTTTTGGATAGAAGACAAAATGACTAAGATTTTTTTAAATGACCAGTGATTTTGGATGCCTAACTAGAAACTCCTGGTTTTCAGAGGCCAAGTTTTCAACACGTTGTGAAAATCAGGCCCTTTTAGGGTGTCTTCATTGAGGTACCCAAAAATTAAATCACCTTAACTCACTAGTCTTCTTTGAAAATCTTATATAGCCAACAGCTTTAGGGAGCTTAATTCACTGGTACCAGCTCTTCAAAAGTGCTTAGCAACAGCAGTTCCCATTGGAAACATTGGTAATCGGGCCATTTTATTTAGGTGTCTCAAGGGAAACAGAACTCTTAGGAAAATCTTTCTCTAATTGTCAGCAGTGAACCCTTCTGAAGATAATGGCCTTAAGGTGCATGGCTCAGATTGCTTTTGCTAGCATGCTAGCCCTGCTCTGCAGAATGGTGAGGCAGGGAATGAGCATGGGTCCCAATCTTTCTCTTATTATTATTTTTAGTAAGCACCTAGAAGCCCTAGTGACAGACCAGACCCCACTGTGCTAGGCACTATACAAACACAGAATAAAAATGTGGTCCCTGATCCTAGGAGCTGCCACTTTTTCAAAATCCTGGGGAGAAAGTGGGATTGAGCAATTAATGTGAACCACAGAGTGCAAGAAATTCAGGGCAAGTGGCTGCAGGCAGCCATTGCACTTCCATGCAAGGATTGCTAGTGCTGGGAAACTTCTTGCTTGCCCCTGAGCACCTGCATGCAGTCTGGCATCTGGCCCTGACAGTATGGAAATTACCCAGATTTTTCCTGCATGGCATTTCATAATAAAAAGCATGTTGCTCAAGATCTCTGACAAAGAAAACAGCAGAATGAAGATGTGCCAAACCATCTGTGACATTATTGGATACCTCTAAATATAGGCACACCTGCCAATAGTTTAAATTTTACAAATATTATTTTATTGACCTACATAGTGTGACTGCTGTTTTCACAGTAATATTGATCTAATAGCAAATACATCTGTTAAAAATGACAACTGTTAACTGATTCCAACATTTAAAAAAGAAATGAAAATGATGAGGAACCAGATTAATCTATAGTAGTTTTTGATTGCTTTGCCTTCTTTTAATCTTCAGTTTTACCAAGCAGGCACATAACCAAAAGATGTAGTGCAAAATAATATTCCCATCTTCTTTATAGGTATGCTCTGCAGTACATTCTCCTTAAGGAGAGCTATATTACCACAAGCATGTACTGTAATACAACACTACATTAAGCCTAGAATAGGGATCTCAAATCAAGATTGTTTTTTTCTTTTAAAGTCAGGCAAATAAAATACATAAATAAAAATTGCCCTCCTGCCTTATTTGTTTTATCAGACAAGGCAACATTGGTGTTTTGAAACACAACTGGAAGCTGAGCGTCTCTGGAGATGTGTTACTTCAATTTTACAAATAAAAGTTATAGTGATGGAAACAAGATGGAATAATTATTCATTCAACTATCTGGGCACTGGGTTCTAATCATCACAGTGTCTGGGTGTCTCAAAAATATGTCTGAATTCAGTAACAACACCTACCTCTTACATAGCACTTTTCATCAGTAGACCTCAAAGCGCTTTCACAAAGGAGGGCAGTATCATCATCCCCATTCTACAGATGGGAAAACTAAGGCACAAAATGGCAAAGAGATTTGCTCAAGGTCACCCCAGAGGCAAACTCAAGGCCAATGGCAGAGTCAAGACTAGCACCTCAGTTTCCTGAGTCACAATCCAGTGCTGCACCCACTAGGCATTATGAGCTAAAACTTCCCCATGCAGAGCTGAGTTCCTGTTCCAAAGCCCATTGAAGGTGATGGAAGTCTTTCCAGGGGCTTTGACTCAGGATCTTATTGTGGAAAAGTCTGTCAAGGAAGAGGTGGAAATCTGTGTGGTGGGAGAGAGATGGGGAAAGTGATGAAATGAAGACTGAAAGGAGACAGTATGATTAACTTTTGTCAAAAAAAAACAGCACACTGCTCTAAAGTTAACTATGCACGCGTGTGTTCTTAAAGCTACCTTTCAATGTAAACAATTGCCAGAGTTGCCATGAGGATGCTATGCAATTGCGAATAGGAGGGCAGATAATCTGTATAATCCTGACCAGGAGGGTAGGGGGACTCACCGTTGTGTGACTAGAAGGTAACTCTCCATGAGACAAACTCTATAAAGATGCAATCCACACTGTGCCTGAGAAGTTTGGAAGGGGTCAAGTATAAGGAGTAAGCCCCAGACATCTGCAGTCTCTACAAGCAAAATATGTGGAGCTAATACAGTCTCAGATTATTCCTGGAAACCATGCCTTTTATTAACATAGATGTTGTTATAGCATTTGCTAATCATCAGTGCTTTATATCAGAGGAAGTTAGTTATGCCGGGAACTGCAGCATCTAAGATATTCAGGGAATCACTAGTTTGGAAGCTAATCTAACAGGCGACTATCAGCCTTCCCCAAAAAGCTTTTGCTCAGAGGTATCCGCTATAGGCTGAACATCTTTCACTCATCTGTAGTCTAGTGCACCACTTTATATCTTGTCTAGATTACATATTCTCTGCTAAGCCATCTCTTGATCTCATCTTTTTCTCGGATCGTTTTGTGCTAGAACAAATTTCTTCCTGTCCAATAAATTATCAACATTATTTTGAAATTAAAAGTTCCTGGGTCACAGTATGATTCATGTGAATGTTAAATAGCAATCTCTTTTCTGCTGGAATTATTCACTTACACTACATCATTTTGGTATATAAATATCTTTTGTCCTACAATAATGTATCAGATGATTCAAACATAATTATTTGAACATTACCATTTTTTATGGAAGCAGAAGTCTTTACGTTGGAGGACTGGATAGCTAGCAGGATTGATAATAGGAGTTTAAACCTCACCATCTAGCTAGTCTGTTCTAATCTAGTCCAGATCAGTAATGAGCCAATCCCTGAGACCTGAGAGCTAGTTGGTGCCTATGTGAAATGAGGACAGGGTCTCAGCCCATTTATTGCTGGTCAGCTGTCCACAACAAAAAATATCCTCACAACTGGTACTAATTAGCCTGCTTGTTAGAAGTTTCAACAGAAAGATCAAAAAATAGAGCATGAAGAATTAACTGTCCTTTCGTATAGAGTTTCTAAGTTAGGAGGAGTAAGACACAACATTGTGCGTTGCTGCTATGCAGGCGCCAATGGTGTGAATATGATTAGAGAAGTCTTCAGCGTCATCAACTGGCACTTTTTATAAGCATACATTTTTTTAAAAAAAAGCCCATAATCACTTTCGACCACTTTTGGATAGATCTATCCAACTATCTTAGGTCTACTCAGGATTTAGTCACGAGTCCCAGTCCCATTGAAATTGCTGGGATTACCTATGTGAATATGCATTGCAGGATGAGGACTTCAGATTTCTACTGAGTCCTTACTTTAGCCAAGATTCTCATTGACTGCAGTGAGAGTTTTGCCAGAGTAAGGATTGAGTAAAAACTGAATAAGATCAGGACTTTGCCCTTTATGATAAATAATTCTAACAACAATCAGGTTCAGAGTTTCTTTGACAATAAAGCTGTCTAAAATGTGGCAGACACCAGATTATATTTGAATATCTTTTCTGTTATTTCATTTTCACGTTAGATTTTAACGCGGCACTGCCACTCTTTCATTTGTTGTAGTCCTATGTGATCTCACACTCCTTGCCATCTCCATCATCGTTGTACATTTTCTTGAATTCTCTTTGCAGGATTTAACAAACTTTTATCAGTTCCAGATTTACCGGTTGAAGCAAAAGTTTAAGTTCAAAGAGCCCAACTGCCCCTCAATTGCAGAAGAATACAGCAGCTGGGCTGAGGGATGAATCTGGTGATTTTCCTTTGATGGTAAACTGTTTGGCTGGTCAGAGCAAATGGCTGAAGTACAAATGAAAATAAAATCTAGTTTGCAACTACAGTGGCATATTTACACTGGCCAGATGTAAAATGCCATGGGGCAACATGCAGCCATCAAGAGAAGAATAGAAATATGAAAATGTTCACAATATCCTCTCTTCTCCCTTTGTTCAGGTGTGTCACTGTGGTCAATTGATACCATCTGATCATTCAGATGCATTGTCCAACGCAGTCTCAGATATACTTGATGTTCTGCCTCTTTGCCTGCAACTGGGTGCAAAGTGGGACCATATTTTCCTAATTTCCCCACTCTTGTTGAAAACTGGTCCAAGATGCTTGGCTGCTTTTGATGGGTGAGGTATGAAAATAAAGAGAAAAAGGAGAGAGAGGAACAGACAAGAGAATGACGGCAGGTTAGAAGGACAAAGTAGAAGTCAGCTCTTAAAGGGCTGAGATGGAACTTTTTGAATGTTCACAGCAACTAAGTTTTAATTAAAAGGAGAGAAAAGGCCTTTTTATTACCAATACTGGAAACATATTATATCATTTGGTAGCTATAGTTTAAATGTAATTTAAATATACAGGGCTATATTATTTGTATTGTGGTAGCACAAATAAGCCAACTGAGAGTGGGATCCCATTCTGTGCTAGGGTTCTGCATAAACACAGAAAACCCGTGGGAGAGCTGGGAAGTTGAATCCAGATTTCTCAAACCCTAATCCAATGCCTTAATCACAAGGCAGCTTTCTTTTCTGAACAAAACCACTAAGACCCTCCAGGATGTGTTTTATTGGACTGCCAATAAAGACCTCACATGGCAGAGGGCCAGCGGCCTCAGCCCACGTCCAGACTAACCCGCGGCATCGGCGGGTTAAAATCGATTGCTCGGGGATCGATATATCGCGTCTAGTCTGGACGCGATGTATCGATCCCCGAGCGCGCTTACATTGATGTTCCGGAATCGACACGGAGTTCCGGAATCGACACGGAGAGCCGCGGACATCGATGCCGCGCCGTCTGGACGGGTGAGTACCTCGATTTTAGAAATTCGACTTCAGCTACGTTATTCACGTAGCTGAAGTTGCGTATCTAAAATCGATTTTAATACCCTAGTCTGGACGTGGCCTTATGTTTCACAGCACATGTTGAGGCATAAATTCATTGGCCAATAAAACACACCTGGCATATCTTAATGCTATAATAAAACACAGTACATTTTCTGATAATTTTGTATTTTCTGTTCTTTATCAATTATTTATTAAGAACTAACATAGTAAATAATCTGCTGGGTAAGGTGAAATAATGTAAAGGAGGAAGGGTACAAATGGCACATTGTATCATCCCACCTTGCCAAGTTGTAGGCTTTGTGGCACACTGCATACTTGTGAACGCTTCAAGTTAGATTGAACTCTTCAGCTCTAAATCTTCATACCCTATTCACCAAGAGACTCCTTTGTTGAAAGTAACAAAAGAGCAGGCTTTCCTATATGTATTCGCTTGTATCTAGTTCGCTTAATCCCAATACTAGTAATTCCCTTCTGTGTAGCAGCAGTAGTTTCATCTTTTGTGAGGACTCGTTAGCTGACTTAGTATTAGCATTAGCTGATGGAAATGTTTCCATTAAAAGAACATTTTAAGCCCCTTTAGGACTAAAATGGCTTTTTTAAAAAAAATTAAATAGAGGATATTTACAGTCAAGCTGGATAGAAATAGCATATGGCTAAAATAGGGAAGATTCAACAGCACTTTAGAGCAAAAAAAAGAACCAGTGTGGATTTCAGTGATGTTCTGATAATGCTTCAGAACTTGGGGAGCATTCCTTCTCCCATTGATTTCTATAGGAATAGTATCGGGACTTCGGTTTTTAAGTAAAGTAGACTTCTGAAACATGTACTAAATGTATGAGAATTTCTTTAATGGTGAATCTATTCTGCAATTCAGGGTGTGATGGATGTGTGGGTAGACACACCTGTGCTAGCTTTGCCTGCACTAGCATTGATAGAAGTAGCCATGTAGATGCAGTGGTGCAGGCTTCAGAAAGGTGACTAGGTACCTAGGCTTCCAGACAGGCTTACACAATTTATGCTCAAGTGCGCACTGCCACATCTACACGGCAACTTTTAACAATGCTAATGTGAGTATATCTACCAGAGCTGCCCTTCACAACCCGGACTGCAGCATAAACATATTCTAAATCTCAGTGGTAAAACATCGCAATGGTTTATATATTATTACATTTTCAATATAGATCTATATCTTTAAGCGTGAATGTGTGGGGCCAGATTCTTAGCTGGTGTAAATCATTGTACCGCTAGTGAAATCAATTAAGTTACATTGATTTACGCCAGCTGAGGATCCAGTCATAAATGTCCACCCAAAATACAACAAAAGAGACCAAAAAAATAAAACTCCAGAGCCTATCTGCGGCATCCAGTATCTACCACTTCATATGCAAGATCAACCAGATACCCCCATTCTCCCCAGGAGTTTGTCACAGTAATAAAGCCCAATGGGAGGCTTAGTATAATAATGCAGCTGGAGGAAGAGTTATAAAACAGGGTGGCTCCCTGTTTGAAACATGCCCATGAGAGGAATGGAGCACTGAAAAATTAATGCGTTTCTTGTAACAGACATACAGTAGTTCTACCGAAGAACTACCTAACCAGGGCTTACCTGGAGCTCTGGGATCAGCTACCGCTCATTTGGCCATAAAAGAAAAATCTAATTTGATCATCTCAGATCTCTTTAAAATAAAGGTTATTAAAATCACCAAGCTGAAGTCCTTTAATTAAGGTGTGTGAGAACAAATGGATGGTGCTGATCATAACAGAGGATGTAGGAGGTACTTTTTACGGCCTTCCATAATGATTACTGTTGCATAAAATAATAGGGCCATCACGGAATAATTTGACTATAAAATGAGGTGGTTATGCATGCATATTATTGTTTATTTTCATCCTGGCAACTTTTTAATCAACAATACTTACAGAATAGTTTGCACTTTGGAAAGCTGACTGTATCTACTACTACTGTGCAAAATTAATGCAAATAGTAGTGGCAACTTTTACATTAGGTGTAAGCTGGGAAAGAGGATTTTGTAAAAAAAAAAGAGTCTTACAAGGGATAGAAACACTGATATACTTAAGATCAGGGGTTCTCAAAATTCATTGCACCGCGACCCCCTTCTGACAACAAAATTACTACATGACCCCAGGAGGGGGAACTGAAGCCTGAGTCTCCAGGCCAAAGCCTGAGTCCCACTCAGGCTTTGGCCTGCCCTGGGAAGAGGGGAACCAAAGCTGAAGCCCAAGGGCTTCAAGGCGCCTGTAACCTGAGTCCCGATGCCTAGGGATGAAGCTCTCAGGCTTCAGCTTTGGCCCCAGGGACTTAGGCTTCAGTCCCAGGCCCAAGCAAGTCTAAGCCAGACCTGGCAACCCCATTAAAATGGGGCTGCAAGCTACTTTGGGATCCTGACCCACAGTTTGAGTACCACTGTTTTAGGTCATAAGGGGGCTAGGAAGACACTTTCCTGGGCGTAGATAATCCAGTAACCAACCACCTCTTACATGGTTTCTTGCACCTTCTTTTGAAGCATCTAAATGGTTTTTTTCACAGACAGGATAGTGGGCTAGATGGACCAGCGATGTGGAAGGTCAGCTGCCAAGTCTCAAAGTTAGCAATGAATTGTAAAGGCTTTTCAAAATTCTGCTATGATGTCATGATATTTAAACATGAATAAATGGATTTACTTAATGTAACATGCACTGATTTAATTTTCATTGGGAGCATAAAATGTGTTAACTTAGGGGCAGAAAACACAGGATATGATTAAGAAAACAAAAGCAGGATGGTACAAGTTAAGCAACTCTCTCATTTCATGGCCCTGCTTTTCAACAGGAATTCCTCCTAGACTAGGAACTGTGATGGGAGGTGGCACAGAGCTGTTGTGCTGGCTCTTCCCCACTTGGGGATTCCTTCTTTACCAAGAGAATTTTCAGGGGGTCAGATCCCTCAGGTTTACAGTCTCTTTGTGAAAATAGAGTGGCACAGAGAGCTCACAGCAGAATAAAGAATCAGGACCTTGCAGTATATTAAATGACCAAGAAAATATGCCCTAGAATATCTTGATGGTGTTATAATATTGTTCTCAAAATTTAAATTCCATTTGAAGCTACTATTATAAAATCATTCCTCCATTTTATTAGCATTCTTCCATTACAAAAACAAACAAAAAAGTTTTTTATTCGTCCTTCTATAAACTTTGTTGTGCTATTTTAACTGAGTTCCTCCAACTTTATCACTGCATCTCACAAGTGCCTCTTGTTAGCGTTCCCTGTTACATCTTTCCACCTATTTTTCCTTCACCATGCATATTACATTCATCTCACACACCCACTGAACACCAGATTGGTGAAAATTACATTGCTTTTCAAGTTACGCCAATGTGTTATTTACATTGCCATTTACTTCACAGCTGAATTTGGCCCAAATAACTTTCAAAACTATGACCTCAAGGAGATGATTCAATTCATCACATCCCCAGCCGTTCATAAAGACAAAAAAAGGATCTTTTTGAATATAGTATTTATGCAAGCATAAGATAGGCAAGCTGATACTGCTCCAGCTGTCTTCCTGGAATCTGCTAGCACATTTAGTTACAAATTTCCATCCCTCTGATACAAATGTCCTGAGAAATCAGTGCTGATGATACATTTTTAAACCAAGTGCTGCCACTTATCAAGGCCTATTTACACACAGAACTGCACTAGCAGAGGAATCCAGCTAGAGTAATATTGGCAGAGGAAATAGATTTTTAGACATCCCAAGACTGCAGAATCAGTAAAATATTTGACATGAAAGAATTTGTGTGCTAGCTACTATACAATTCCTAATTCATTTTTCAAATGAAAAATTAAAACTATATTTCCACACAGGTTGTAAAGTTTGATTATGGGAATGATATGGTTGTAAGCAAGGTACTATGAACCCCTGCTATCCTCATCCACCTCCCCCGTTTATCATTTCCATGACCAGGGCAAATGTCTCTTGAGGGTAGGGAAGAAACATCTGAATAAGAGTCTATAGATGTTTCTAAAAAGGCAAACATAGTGAAAGAAACAGCAAGAGCTGCCCTTGCATGAGTGTCAGCATAAAGAAATGTTCAGTTTCTTTCTCTTTTAGAAATAGTTGTTTCTACATTTATAAAAGAAGCCGATCATTTGAGAAGACCTGCAATATTATTACCAATTCAACATGAGGAACCATTACCGAAATAGTTATGAGAGTAGGAGAAAAATCTCACGATTAATACTCAATTCTGGGTGCAAGAGAAAACATACACCCCACTGCAGCCCTTCTTCCTCTCCCCTAGTCTCTATAGAGTGTACTTTATAATAAGAAATAGGAATGGATATCTTTGTTAGGGAGCAATTTTTTCCATCCCATCGTACTTATTTTAAAAGCATCCTTAGGTTAAAATGTTCAGCTTTAATTTAGCCAGGCCTCAGTTTCTTGGAGGTGTCAATAATTGCAGGTGAAATTCTGCATCGAAACATATTTGCACCAAAAAATAGGTCTTTAGATTTAAGAGACCTAAACTGAAGGCATAAAATTCCACGCACAGTTGATTGTGCCTGGAAAAAAAAAAAAGTTAAATCACTAGACCTGCGCATTCCATAGATTATTAGTGTTGGAAGGGACCTCAGGAGAACCCAGCAGAGGTAATTTTATCTGAGCACAAAAACTATACCACTTTAAGACACATTAAGAGCCCTGTTTTTCTTTTAAGACAGACAGTACATTGACTGTTTGTTATAAATTGTATTTTCCATATAAAATGTTAGTCAATTTAATATTGAGTCTGTGCACTATGGGTTATCAGTCCACATCTTCAAGGCAACAGGGAGACATGCCACAGGCAGGGGCGGCTCCAGGCACCAGGGCACCAAAAACGTGCCTGGGGCGGCAAGCCGCGGGGGGCAGCCTGCCAGTCGCTGTGAGGGTGGCAGTCAGGCTGCCTTCGGCGGCATGCCTGCAGGAGGTCCGATGGTCCCGTGGCTTCGGCGGCAATTCGGCGGCGGGTATGCCGAAGGCGCGGCACCAACGGACCCCCCGCAGGCATGCTGCCAAATTTGCGTTACCAGCGGACCTCTCAGCTGCCTTTTTCACTTGTAGATAGAAAGCTTCATCTTTTGAAACAAGGAAAAAGTAGAGGAAGGACTAACCCCAGTTCAGGTGACCCAGTCCTTCCACTGCAAGCCAAGTCAGTTTTTTATGCAACAATAGCTATTAATTCATGGTTTATTACACCCTTTGATGGTCAACTGTAATCCAGCTCTCCAATATAAGATCATGCTAGTAAAAAAAAGTTTAGTACTAATACTCTGCTAAATCAAACAGGGCTGCCCTAAATGTTTATAAGGGGCCTAATCCAAAGCCCTTTGAAGGCAATGAGAGTCTTTTAATTGACTTCAATAGTATTTAGATCAGAACTAAGGTAAGAAAAATGCAAAGCTAAGAAATTCTGTTGGCCACATAATACAGTAGGACATCTAGAGGCAGTGAGAACAACATAGAGGCAGACTCCTCTTGGTCATTCTGCTGCTGTTAGAAAGGGGAAAGATGGTATATGGGAGTTGGGGGAATATGTATCTATAAATTTCTAAGCACTCTTCTTGAATGCAGAGTTCAACAAGCACTATTTTTTCTCAGAGATCAGGACAGACTATCCGAGCAATACACATGCTGTGTTCTCTCTCTCTCTCTCTCTCTCTCTCTATATATATATATATCTGTCTTCTGGAGACTTTACTTTTGTCCCTTCTTGTTTTGTTGCTCTTTCTATCTAAAGTAAAGAGCATTCTGTCTGTAAACGTGTAAACAGTCATATGCTCATTTGTACGGAGAGAGTCTTCTCCGTGCCTCACAAAGTAGAGTTTAACTGCATCACCATGAGATGGTGATTTGTCCTGACTTATCACAAATTTTGTAAGCATGTCTAAAATAGGATCCCATGATAACATGGAAGGCAATACATGTAACAATCATAAACTTACACTGAGTGTCTTGCTTGAAAATCCTTTTAGGAATATATTTTAGGGGAAAATTTTAATAGGAATAAATGGTACAAAGACAACAGAATCTCAAATAGCAGTAATGGAATTGTAGAATGCAGTCCAGAGAAGACAAATTTATTCAATCTATGACTGATATACATCTACTGTCTTGGAGCACTCTATAAAGAATAGATTTATGCCTGAATAACTGAGTGAGCCTTTGCATATAAAGAGGGAAGGGGGAGAGAAGTTGCAGCAGTAAACATTTTATACATTTTGCCAGAGTCAATGTTCCCTTTCTAGAACATTTCAAAATAATGTTAATTGTATTGAATGCTTGTACATAAATAGGATTAAATTGTGCCAAAAATAATGCTAAATCACCCTATAAAAAGTGATTGACAATGACAATTTACTCAAATTCAACAGAAAATCTACTTAAATTGAAAAGCTTTTGATTTGTGGTTTAATTTTTTTTAATCTACATAACAAATTAGGCTTTTTTTCATATACCAAAGCCCTAGATAACGCTTATAGACACTCTGAGGGCTTCCATGTCTATTTCTGAAACAAGCATGAGGTACAGGTTACTGTTAGAAACAGGTCTAATCAAATAGAACAGTTTCTAAGATCTGGGTGGTCAGTCAAATAGAGCTGCTGGCAACATTTTTGAAATACTAGGGTGATAACCATGATCAAATCACAATAGTCCATTAAATAGGAGGATACTGATCTTTGGTGTGCATAGTATCAGAGGGGTAGCCGTGTTAGTCTGGATCTGTAAAAAGTGACAAAGAGTACTGTGGCACCTTATAGACTAACAGACATATTAGAGCATAAGCTTTTATGCATGAATACCCACTTCATCAGATGCATGTCTACAATACGTCTGTTAGTCTATAAGGTGCCACAGGACTCTTTGTCACTTCTTGGTGTGCATAGACACCTAGGCAGAGTTGCAGAATGAGTGATCTCCTTTAGATCTTGCTGTATTCTCCAAAAATGAAGCATTCATTTAAGCAAAATGCCTTTGGCCTGATTGTGAAGTCAAACCTAAATATTTCAATTAATGCAATATTGTCTTGCTGGGGCTGCAGCCACAAATCCTAAGACACTAACACTAAGGATCTGATTCTGCTAATACTTTTACTCACTTGAGACTACTTACATAAGGACTACTTTTGAGGCAAGGCTTGTAGGACCAGATCTCAAGAGAGGTAGGTTGCCCAAACTAAAGAATAAAGGTTAATACAAAGTGAACACTGGGTATCCCTCCCAAATACTGTAGTGAAATTCACAATTAACCTTGATTTAAACTTCAGCTAATATTACAGCATCTAAATACTAGACTAAATAGAAACTAAAATACCAGGTTAAAGAGAACCTAAAGCTATCCAGTAACAACATTTGCTGCCAAGTCTGTTGAGGAGCAAGCAAAAACTTTTGAAGAATTCTCTATTATTGCCTTAGCAATACAACTCAGCTACAATCCCACTAGCAATAGCAAAAACTTTTTTTATTGAAGACATTCTATTACTCTTTAATAGCTGAGAATGACAAACTAAGTGCCTATTTTATGAAGCAAAGGGATGTCTTCATATTAGCAACTGGGGTGAAACTGATTGAAGTACAGAACCAGAATGAAGATTAGAAGCAAGATCCCATAGTTGGCTAAACAACTACACACTACTCCAGAGGGAAACACAACAGAGAAGGAAACCATTGGTTCAGCTACCATCACAACCAAACGAGTCAACCTCCCCAAAAACGTTAAGCATAATTAAAAGTGATCAGTTATAGATTGAACAAAAAGGAATAATCAAGCTCCCTACCTCTTCATTCACCCCAGCCTGGTGGCGCTAGAAGTAGAAAACCCCAAGCTGCCAGGCACCACATTTGTTGAGCAGTGGCTCATGGGAAGATTTAGTGATCCTTCACCATGGCATCTGCAAGTGTGAGGCATAGCAGGGCATAACTGTTATCCCTTACAATACATGCCCAGACAACAGCACAAGACAGAGACAGCGAGAAACCAAACCAAAAATGAACTGGGGCAAATAGACATCATATACCCGTAGATCTTGAGCTGCATAGTGAGAAAAGTGCAACAATCCACAGGCCCTGCAGAGACATAATGTACTGTATGCATTTAAAACAGGATGCCTGGTATGAATTCTCTGCACCAATGCAGCTTGACAGTTCAGTTAGAGTCAGATTTTCTAAATGATGCACACACAGTGCACATTTAGTTTATGAATATGGAAAAACAGTTCACTCATGAGTATCAGATATTTGTTGGTTTGTATGTAGACTACTTAGGCCAGATTCTCAAAGGTATTTAGGTACTTAACTACCATTGAAATCAATGAGAGTTTGGCGCCTAATACTTTTTGGGATCCTAACCTTGGAGTCTAAGGATATAATTCTGATCTCATTTACACCTGTTTTACACTAGTGTAACTTAACTGACTTTAACTCCAGATTTACTTCAATATGAAATCAGACTCAAGATCTATACACCCAACTATTTGCTTACATTCAAGTACCTGATTTGTGTGTCCCCACTAGTAAGGAAGCGTCAATATGTGCCCATTTCTCTGAGCTCTACTGCATGCTTGAAAAAATGATTATATTGCATATTATCGCCCTTAATAATAAAATATTTTATTAATTATTAATTATTAATTATTATTATTATTACTGCAGTAACAGCCAAAGGCCAAAAATTAGGATTGAGGTTTCATTGTACAAATGAAGATACAGTTCCTATGTTGAAGCAGCAATTATCTTCATACATATACAAACTGCAGAATTTTCTGGGAAAAACAATAAAAGCCTAGCTGGGACAAATTAGAAAAGATTCAAAGAAGTAAATATGATTAGCTTAGTTAAATGTAAACTAAGGGAAATGTGGAAACAGTCTGTAAATACTGCGTGAAATCTGCAAACAATCTATTCATAAACTGACCACAGAGAAAGAAATTAAAAAACCCACCACCAGAAAACAAAAAACAAACAAAACACTCTGATGAGTAAACAGAATACTGGATGGAGCTGGTTGAAAATATTCCACTGAAACTTTCTCAACAGAAACTTGGGTTTTGATTAACAAAACTTTTCACAAAAGTGGCTGCTATTCACAGAAAATAGATTTTTTTTTGTTGAAAAACTAAATGACCAGACACCAAATTTGCTGAAAACAAATATTTTGGCTAGAAACCTGAATATTTCTATTCAAGTTATCCTGCCAAAGTGCCTCATTAGAGTTATAATTCATGTCTATTTTTCTCTACAAGGTGGACTCTACTGGATATCATGCCAGACATCCTAAACACACACACACACACCAGCACCATACCAGGAGAAAGTGAATAAAATTTCCCTCCATGAATGGATCAACACTCTGGACCTCTCAGTGCTCAAGAGTGTTTTAGAAACAAATTACAACTCCCCTGTGTGGAAGAATTAACATCAATATTAACAATTCTGAAATAATGCAGTAACGACGTTCATTATGCAAGTTATCATTGAATGACCAATGCAGTGGCAGCCTAGTGAAAGGAATGAAATGCAATGTATAGGCTAGCATAATGATGATTACTCATCAGAAAAATAACAGTAGTGAAATCTAATCCAGTCTGCTTTAAAGATTAGAGCAGATAGGCAGAATGGAGGGATGAGAAGACAAGCACCCCTACAAACTAAAATAAAGCTGAGATAGTAGGTTTAATTTTAGTTCTACCAGCCTTGACTGTAATCTTTTTAAGGTAGCTTCTGGTGTTTATAAGATTTCATAACTGTCTGAATCATCTTCATGCAGTATATTGTATCAATAGCATTGCAAAGATGACTTTTGATCTTCTAGAATACTGTGTGCATGGAGATGAATGAAATTTATAGAGTTTATGTGTGTTTTATATATTTAGAGAGAGAGTTTTGGGTTCCCAGCTTTCTTCAGAAGATAGCTAACAGCTCTCTCCCCACATCATGACCATTTGGTCTCATGGCTAATGTAGGAGAAAGAGAGCCTGAAGCACTTGGCCTGGTGCAAGATCTAAGGCCTGAACCAGAGGCTTAGAACCAAAATTAGGCCATGTTTTAAAGTAACTGTTTACAAATTTACTGTATATCCTTGACAAAATTACTGCTAGTGTTGCTAAAATACAGGCATCTCTAAAAAGGAACAAGTAACAGATACTGGGTATGTGTGAGAAAACACTCCAGAAAATTAGCCCGGGAACATCTTGGCCGAACACCAGACAAGAGGGTCTGCTAGAAGTAATGAATAGGAATGTTGTGCCCAATACACTTAGAGCATAATACAAGGGGCTGTAACAAGTAGATGTCAAGAAAGATGTAAAATGGTATGAGAATTGTTTGTCTCGCTCTATAAGTTTTAGGGTGCCTCACCTTAACCCTTTAAGCCTTAGGACAGCAAAAATTCCCACTTCTGACTGAGCCAGTTACCTGTAACTATGAAGCCAGGGCACTGGGACTGTATCATGAGGGCAATGAATCTAGTCAAGTGCCTTTGTCACTGAATCATGCTAGTGATCATTCTCTCTGGGTAGCGTTATCAAGGTCTGCTAAATGAAACATCTGCACAGGGCTGGGATAGCATATGAAAAAAATACACTGGCACCTAACTGACAACAGCTGCAATCCCTTTATCATACCCTTTAAAATGCAGAACATTAACTTTATGTTCATTTAATTATAGGTATAATAGTTGTATTTTTACATTGCCCAGGCATGCTGACAGCAATTCCAGGCCCCTGAGCCAGGGCCATCCAGGGGGTGGTGGTGAGGGGGAAATGATGAATCCATCAACCGCATTGGCTAATCATGCTGGCCTGCGGGGCCACCCCAAAGCGTGGGGCCCAGAGCCTCGCAGCCCACCCTGATGATTTAAAAGGGCCCATCTTCTGGCCGCCGCTACAGTAGCAGTGGCCAGGGACCCCCCCAGGTCCTTTTAAATCACCCAGGCCCCTGGGTAATTGTCCCACCCCTACTCTGTCAGCAGGCCTGACATTGCCTGGTTATTTACCAAATTGTCTATGTAACTTAAACCCTACCTGATTCAAATTGTAAACATTTTGCTTTTTTTAAATAACTATTCTTTCAGGCATCAATTTAAAAATACCTCTTAAATCAGTTTCATTAAGCATAAAACTACCTGCTTCTGCTTTGATCTTCATTCAAAAAATTCTCCAGGTGTTGATGATATGATGTTAAACCCTCCAAACCACAGGAAGACTGAAATAGCCACTCTCCCTTTGTGTTCCTTATGCTGGCATTTGGGGCACCTTTTCCATAGTCAGCTCAATTCATCTCCATGCTGGCCTATGGGACAGAGACCTTTGCTGTAGTGTGCAGTATTCAAAGGCCCCTCTATGTATTGGCTTCATCTGTAGTGCCTCTTTATGGTGCCTCATGCATAACCTCACTTGGTATTTACAAAAGGCCTGATCCAAAGCTGAGTGAAGTCACTGGAAGACTCCTTTTGACTTCAATGGGCTTTGCAAGAGGCCCATAATGCAGAACACTTTGTGCCAGCCCTCTGCACCAGAATGTGTTTCACCCCAAGAATTTATTGTCTTGAGCCCTGAAGATCTTTCTGTAATATTTATTGTAACTCTGATGAAAATGGTGCCATGCTATTTGCTGGTATTTACTATGCAAAATAAAATTCCTACTTCAATTTCCAGAAATAATGAGTCTCAAATAGTCAGGATGAAACTTAATTTGACAGATTATAGAATAGGAGGGATAAATAATTGATCATAAAAAATCTCTGGCTGTATCAGGTAAGAGTGAGGTTTCATTTAAGTACAAAGAGTGTTCATGACAGTGCTATAATATTTTATTTTCTGGCAATTATTTGAAGAATACTTTTGATGTGTGCATTTAGTTCATGTAGTATGTGATCAGTGAATCATTTGTAGTTGTGTTACATCTAAGAAAGTGGAAAGATTCGTATCTCAAGAACTATTTTTACATCGGAAGGTACACTCATGCAAACTTAGTTATATGACATTAATTGAACTGGTAACTGTAATGTAAAAGCTTACACAAAATTTTCACATTTTCCCCCACAAAAAGATCACTTTGTAGAGAGATGGATCAATCTTCTGATTTGACGTGTGCGATCTGAACTTAAAAAAAAAGTCTGAAGAATATTCACTGCAAAAATATTGAAAAAGGTATTATAACAGTCATAGAAAAGAAATATTTTTCACAGAAGTGGATATGGTTGACTGCATTCATCAATGTTAACATTTCATAAAAGTCCTTTTCTACAAAATAAATGTCAATTTTGGTGAGCTTAGAATATGGCCAGTTTCTCCCCATCTCACCTGTGCAAATTTGTTGGCATCATTCTTGGGAATGTTCTTTAAAACTTACATATTCATTACAAAAAAAATCACAAAACCAATGGCAGACACATAAGCAACCCTACAATAATAAAATGCATGTAAGTTATTGGAGGAAATGCAAAATTAGCCTGTGGAACTCATTGATGCAAGGTGTCAAACCCAAAAATGTATCAGGAATAAAAAAAGAAATACCCTTATATTGATAATAAGAATACCTGAGGTTATAATAAATGAAGATTAAAAAGAAAACCCAGGGTGAAATTCTGGCCCCATTGAAGTCAATGGAAAAACTCCATAGACTTCAGTGGGACAAGAATTTCACCCCAAGATTTTTGAAAAACAGGTATCACACTTGTGTCATGCTCCAGTGCATAAGCCAAACTGTAGCTAATGGGGGGTTAGGAAAAAAAACTCTCCCTGTGGGCAGGTTCCCCCGTAATTGTCTATTAATGGTTTTCTTGCACCTTCCTTTGAAGAATCTGGTATTGGTCACTGTTTAGTACACTGGTCCATATGGACCCTACATCTGACAGTTCCTATGTCCCCTCCAGAATGGTAATGAAACAGATTTCTGTTTAAGCTTCTATGGGGTTATTTATTCAGGATATAAATATTTATGGGAAATGGTGACAGCTGTTAATATTAAACAGCAATACCATTTGATTATATCAGATTCAGAAGAAATTGCATGGCTCTTTGAAATAAGCTGAATAAAGTAAACAATGTTATATATCAGAACAGCAGTAATTTATTGTACATTTTCCCAAGGAAAGTAAGGTATTCTCTGAGCTCTCTTACATGCCATTGCCATAATAGGAGTAAAGCGGGAAAGGAGTCTGTTTACTCCCCCATTTGTGCTAACCTCATGGCTGGAGCCTACATAGGGATTGGGTGGAAAGCTGCTGCCAAAAGACTCCTACTCACCCTCCTGCACAGGTGGGCAGGGAAGGGGAGTCAATAGACTTGACTCCCTGCCCCCCCACCACAGCAAGCCATCAAAATCTCCAGTTTGACACAAATATGAACATTTTGGGGGTTCATGTTCTTGTTGGGGAAGCTATTAGAAAACTGCAGATAGTGGGAGAGAATAAAGTTCTACTAGACCAGTGAACACACTATCTGCGCAGCACAAACTTTTGCTAGCCAAGTGTATTGGGTTAAATTCATCCCTAGTATAACTCCAGTGATGCTAAATGCATTACACGAGGAAAGAGACTGACTTGTTATGGTTTACTAAATTGATCCATCCTGGAAAACCAAACGATCCTATGTTTAAATTATGGACAAAGGTCACTGAAAGGCAGAGTAGTTTTGTGAACCCAAAATAAGTAGTTGGAAATGTTTGCAAACCTGGAACATCGATGCAAATCTGTTTCTAGATCTTTGTGACTTAAGAAAGTCTTCAGCAGTGACTGGAAAGCAAAAGGCTAACAATTAATGAAAGTTCTCAGAAGGTGTTAAAAGAATAAGGAACACACAGCTAACATGAATGAGAAATGGGACCAATTACTTGACGAAAACAAAGGAACATGAAACATGTTTGAAAAGAAAGGCTTGAGAAATCTATTATACAAGAGAAATAGAGACTAGAGAGAAGATCTTTCTTTCTCTCACGGACTGAGCAATCACAGAGCATTTTCATTTTTGACATCTCAAGGCACCTAGACTTGATTGAATATTCACATGATGATTAGATTCAGTGTGGTCTAGATTCAGAAAAGCTCAACACATGTTTTAGCCCCACTGATTTCAATGGTGATGAAGCACAGGCTGAAGTGATTTCTTAGATAGAGATGCTTTCTTGAATTAGGCCTATATCCAATACTACAGAGCACCACTGTTTATAAGACTAGATACAAAATTAACCTATATATTTGGTATTTCAAGGGGACAAAAAACAAAGATTTGTTTCACCTTTACAAGAACCAGCTATAAAGAAAAGACAAACAGAGAGCCAGAGGAAAATACTGTAGAACCTCTCTGCAGATATTTAAAGTTGCAGAAATGTATTAATTATTGCAATTATCATTAGTTATTATTTGTTATTAGAAACAGATGTAAGGAGCTGGCAGCAGATGGTGAGAGTGGATGAGAAAGAGATTAATCTCATGCATTTCTTCCTGGAGGCCCTTCTGCCCAGCTGTCCCATCTGTGGCACACTGGAAAGATGAGAAGCTGAACCATCCACATTGCAAAGCAACATGAGCTACTTGACTATCTTCCTGCCCAGTCCCAAATCTATTGATTATTTATGATCATGGAACTTTAAGTAATTCTTCATTACATATATTTTGGCCCACACTCTACTGCTGCTTTCAAGGTATCCTTCATAAATATAACGGCATTTTTGCTCTATGGCTTTTCATACAGTCACATCTGTGACAAAGTATAATTGTGCTTTTCTAAGGTCTGACATAATCCCACTGTAGTCTTCTACTCAGGGCAAACTTCCATTGACAGCAATGGGAATTTGCCGTTAGCACTGTCTGACTAATCTCTTACTGTAGTTTCTGATCCATTTCTAAATGAAAATTAGTAACCTTTTAAAATATTGATATGGAGTTTATTAATATCACAGTGGCCCAGAGGATAATAATTCAGCTTTGTGACAACTTTTGAGGCTTTGAAATTTGTTTTTTGTTCGACATTGGACCAAAAGCAAAACCTTTTGCATGTTTCTGCTAAATGGTATTTTTTTTTTTGGTCTAAACAATGGTTTTCATGTGGTAAACCTGAGCTTTTTATTTCAGGTTTCACTCTTTCTCTCACTCTCTCTGACCAGAGACCCCTGGACCGCCAAAAACTTCCCAATGAAAACCTGGTTGAAATAGATATATCTCTGCAAAATGTTCCGGCTTTCACAAAACAGCATATTTATTTTAAATGAAATTTCATCAAACATGTTCTCATCAGATTTACTTAATATATTTGTACATTTTACACATTTTACATTTCATTTAACTGAAAGCATCATATATAGATATGGGTGTAATTTGGAGAGACAAACTGTCATAATCTGAAATGCTAAGTGGTACGAAAGATATTGATTTCCAATATTCACAGCATATTCTCTAAATTTAATGGAAAATCAGAAACCATCTTTTGGAATTGAGTGTCTTGATTGCATTCATGGATTAGGATCTCTTTTTGTTTGTTTTTTACTGGGCTTTTCCTTTTGTGAAATCTCAATCATGGATGAAAAGGCATAAGAGGCTACATGAGGCTACTTGGCATTCATCTCTTTTTTATGCAAAAAATTCCATCATATCATTTTTGTGTGTTGTGTTTTTTGCTTTTGTATTCAGTCACCGTGCTCTCTGTGTGTGTGTATAACAATGGATACACTTGATATTATTTTCCTCAAGGTGACTCCTAATTGAATTTATGCAGTGTATTTGGCTTGTTCATATTATCACTTTTGCAGAAAATCTGAAACAATAACAGAGACCTATCCATTGTTATAAAATAGAACTGATGCCAACGTAAAGATTTTCCCTGTCCTCCCTATCTCCAGGTGCCTTATTAGGAAACTTAAAAATAAAAATAAAAGAAAGAGATGATACAATAAGGTATCAATTCAAAATATGCTGGAATGTGACTTTTTCCAGTATAATACCTGAATATATGTTAGATAGAGTAAGAAGATCAGGTACTACCATTTGACATTATCTATTTGCTTTCACATAGATCCTGTTTTTGCCATTGCTCCCTGAAGTATGGCCCTGAAGCCATTAATTATCACAATGAGGCTGCAGTAGTAGTTAATTAGTGTGGTTTAGATAAAACTATGAGCTTGTCTATATAGCCCTGCAGTGTGGACTGGGGGTAGGGGGAGAGGGTTGAATTGCAGCATGCACTAAAGTGCTGCTCTGTAACTGCCCTGTGTAGATGCTGCTAGTACTGTATAGCGTTCCTCTAAGCAAAAGGTCACAGTTGTAATGATTATTGTTTTGTCTTTGATATGTATGCCTGTTAAGATTTCCTTAAACTAATAGTTGTCCAAAAAAAACAAAAAAGTCAAATTTCCATTTAACATAGCAGGCTAGGGAAGGATCTATGAGGAAGCTGAAGGGCAGGCTCTGAAGGAAGGGAGAAAGATCAGACTGGAGCAGTTGTTTCTTAAGGAAGGTTACATGGCTTCATTATGAGAAGCAAAACAGAGCTGGTTAGTGGAACAGAGATTGATCCAATCAGGGTTAGTTGTTAGAAAGGTGGATCAACTTGAGCAAGTGGGTGAATTTTAGGAGATGACCAAAATTCAGTACTGTGGCTTGAAAATGAGGTCTTGGGCACTACAATTGAAAATGAAAGCAACTTCAGAAAGAAAAGGATAACGTTAAAAAAAAGATGTTCGTAAATCCAGACTTTGGGGTGAGGGTATCTGGAGTGTTAGGTACAATGATGTGTATTCCTAATCAAATAATGAACCCAGCAGGAGCATTACACCTGGAAAACGTTCGTGACTGACAATTCAAAGAATGATGTCAATGGAATCTACTATCATTTGAACAGAGTGCTGGTTAGTTAACAAAATATTCCTCCTCTCCTAAGGCAGGGCGTTGTGGGGAGTTGGTGAACTGCAAACTAGAGATAGGAGGGGGAAATCAATCTGGTTTTGCAAAACACTGTCAAACAGGGCTTAAGTTTTGAAAAAAAAAATTGTACTTTTCTGGATCCAGCTGTCATTCGCCAATCCCCAGAGTTTGGTGATGTGGAAGGGGCACTTCATATAAAAAGTGTTGATTTTGGCTCATCTCTATTTTAAATACACATGTTCAATGGACCTTCTTTATCCCACTTGTGATGGAAACATACGATTTCTTGATTGGTTTCCAACCAGTATCTCCTTGTTCTGAATGGTTCAAGTTCTTTTTTCTGCATTTCTCACATTTTAAGTTGAAATCAAATAGGAGCTTAGTGCTTTCTCGATTCTTTTCCCCATGCGATGTCTTCATATATGATGATGCATTAGACATGTCTCAATAGAATAGTATGAATGATTATGTGAGCTGCTGGAGAATAAACTGCAAATCATAATAGAAAGTGCTATCTTTATTCCCAACATGCATGGCAAGGGATTGGCTTCACAAGCCATAGTAATTGAGAAAACAGAAAGTAGGAAGAATTTGCAGTGATGTATGACCAGCTTGCACTCCTTTAAATAAGATTCATTTTCCATCAAGTTTAAAAGTCCAGCACAAAGGCAGGATTAAAGTTTTTTTCTACCTAAGCAGATACAACATTCTAACTCACTGAAACATGACCTATCTTCTTCCCCTTCTGCCTTTCACAATTGTAAGTAACTCTTCTGCTGTACAACAGCATAGACACTAGATAACCATTACTGTATTTGAAATATTCTATGGGACCAAGTGGCAGCCTTTGTGCAAGACAGCACTCATATAATCCCATTTCAGAGCATGTTCCAGGCAGGGCCAGCCTTAGGATTTATGGTGCCTTAGGCGAGATTATTAAACTGGTGCCCCTGTGCCTGATCTGCTCTTAGCAACACAGACATAAGCTTACAGTATTGGAAAACTTGCCACATTCACTTTATTAAAACCAGTTTAACTTAATGAAGCACACTGTAATGCTGATGGACTAGCACTAAAGAAGCAGCACTATAGAAAAAATTCTGATATGACAGAATGATGCAAATAATTTTTTTTTAATTTATCAAAATTTTATTGGAAATTTATATGAAAAGGTATTGAAACAAAGATTTGTTTTTAATTAAAAGCAATCTTTCTGGCTTTTTTGGCTGCAAAATCAGTAATAATGTCATCGTATGACAAAGACAAAGTCGTGTCTTGT
Source organism: Gopherus flavomarginatus (assembly GCF_025201925.1). NCBI lineage: Eukaryota > Metazoa > Chordata > Testudines > Testudinidae > Gopherus > Gopherus flavomarginatus. The sequence continues at coordinate 32,606,382 of NC_066624.1, forward strand.
TCGATTGCAAGAATAGCAAGACCAGTTAAGCGTTCCTGACTCATGGTAGAGCGGAGATAGTTTTTAATGAGCTTTAGTTTTGAGAAACTCCATTCTCCTGATGCTACTGTTACAGGAATTGTCAGTAGAATACGAGTGGCAATATACACATTAGGATATATGTCAATAAGTTTGCGGGTATGAATAAACTGTACAATGTCCATCACCGATTTTGCATGTGGCAACATTGATGACAGTGTACTCAATTCTTCGTACCGTTCAAGTCCATTTAAATCAAAACTATCACCGTGCTTCAGGAGGCTCTCTAGATTCTTGCACTTTGTCATTAGTTGCTCTTGTTTTCCTATTTCGTTGAATTTAGTTATGTCATAAACAGATAGCTAAGGGTTAATGTCTCTTTCACCTGAAGCACCTGACCAGAGGACCAATCAGGAAACCGGATTTTTTCAACTTTGGGTGGAGGGAATTGTGTGTCTGAGTCTTTTGTCTGCCTGCCTGCTTTCTCTGAGCTTTGGAGAAGCAGTTTCTACTTTCTAGTCTTCTGTTTCTAAGTGTAAGGACAAAGAGATCAGATAGTAAGTTATATGGTTTCTTTTCTTTGGTATTTGCATGAATATAAGTGCTGGAGTGCTTTGATTTGTATTCTTTTTGAATAAGGCTGTTTATTCAATATTCTTTTAAGCAATTGACCCTGTGTTGTATCATCTTAATACAGAGAGCTCATTTGTATGTATTTTTCTTTCTTTTTATATAAAGCTTTCTTTTAAGACCTGTTGGAGTTTTTCTTTACTTCAGGGAAATTGAGTCTGTACTCACCAGGGAATTGGTGGGAGGAAGAAATCAAGGGGAGATCTGTGTGTTGGATTGCTAGCCTGATTTTGCATTCCCTCTGGGGGAATAGGAAAGTACTTTTTGTTTCCAGGATTGGGAACAGAGAGGGGGAGTCTCTCTGTGTAGTTTCACAGAGCTTGTGTCTGTGTATCTCTCCAGGAGCACCTGGAGGGGGGAAGGGAAAAAGGATTATTTCCCTTTGTTGTGAGACTCAAGGGATTTGGGTCTTGGGGTCCCCAGGGAAGGTTTTTCAGAGGGACCAGAGTGCCCCAAAACACTCTAATTTTTTGGGTGGTGGCAGCAGGTACCAGGTCCAAGCTGGTAACTAAGCTTGGAGGTTTTCATGCTAACCCCCATATTTTGGACGCTAAGGTCCAAATGTGGGACTAAGGTTATGATATGAGTGGCAGCTGGTGGGATATAGACAGAATCCAGAAGCCAGTAGGAATATTATATTTTTCTTTTCTCTGCTAAGGGCTTTTTAGCAGAGAGAAACAGTTGGTTTTAAAAGGGAACCAGAGAGAATTTTTTTTTCTGCTCTCTCTGGCAGTTTGTGGCTTGCATGTTAAGCAAGAAGCCATTACCAGACTGTTAAGGGTCTTTTGTCATGCAATAGCCCTCCCATTAGGAGGCAAGTACCAGCACTTATATGCATGCAAATAAAGTGGTTTTTCTGGTTTCCCTTCATTGAACATTAGCTAGAGAGAGAAAGGGAAAAAAGGCACTGTTGCTAGGCAGACTCCAGGAGGCAACAGAGAACCTGCAGTTCAGAAGATAAACACCGGAGGGCACCCCAACACAAGAAAACAGGAATCATGACTTCTAAGGCAAAAATTGAGGCCGAAGAGCAAATCAAAGAAGCTGAACACAGGCGACAACTGGAAATAAAACAAAAAGAGATGGAGATGAAAGAAAGAGAAGAACAAATCAAACAGGCAGCACACAAAAGAAAACTAGAAGAAGAAGAGTTCGCCCACCGAAGGAAACAAGAAGAAGAAGAGTTGGCCCACCGCCGAGAAATGGAAAAGCACCAAAAAGAAATGGAAAAACAACAAAAAGAGAATGAAGAGAAGGAAAAACAGAGAAAACATGAACTGGAGTTGGCAAAAGCTGGGCTGCATGTGCCAGCCAACCCTAACAACCCGGCGCCCATTATTGCTCCACAGCACAGGAAATTTCCCACCTACAAGACAGGTGATGACACCGAGGCCTTCATGGAAAATTTTGAAAGAGCCTGTCTTGGGTACAGCATTCCCGAAGACCAGTACATGGTAGAATTGAGGTCACAGCTCAGTGGACCTTTAGCAGAGGTGGCAGCTGAAATGCCTAAGCAGCAAATGAATGACTATAAACTTTTTCAAACCAAGGCCAGATACAGAATGAGGATAACCCCAGATCATGCCCGTCGGCGCTTCAGAACCCAAAAGTGGAAACCAGAGGTGTCATTTCCCAAACACGCCTACTACATTGCAAAAAACTATGAGGCCTGGATAAGAGGAAACAACATTCAAACCTTGGAAGAACTGCACCTCCTCATACAAATGGAGCAGTTCTTGGATGGTGTTCCTGAAGACATCACACGGTACATACAAGATGGAAATCCCAAAGATATCGCTGAGGCGGGGGAGATTGGAGCCAAATGGATGGAACTGGCAGAAAGCAAGAAAGCTACTGTCAAGGGGAACGATTACCCCAGGGGGCACACAGACCATAAACCCTACAACCGAGGACAGCCAAAGACCCCACATACCACCCAAGTAAAGCCACAGATACCCTACCCTTCAACCTCACCAGTCTCCAGTAACTCACCTCGGCCCAGTGACCCATCAGATGGAAGATGCTTTAAGTGTAATGAACTGGGACATATCAAGGCCAAGTGTCCCAAGAACACCATGCGAGTGCAATTCATTACACCACCATCACACCAAAGATCCCCAGGCCCGGATGCCTCTCAAATACCCTTGGAGCGAAGGGAAAATTTGAGAGTGGGCGGAAAGAAGGTTACTGCGTGGAGAGACACAGGGGCACAAGTGTCAGCTATCCACCAATCCTTCGTTGACCCCAAATTCATCAACCCAAAGGCCAAAGTTACAATTTACCCCTTCATGTCACAAGCTGTAGACTTGCCTACAGCTCAACTGCCTGTCCAGTACAAAGGCTGGTCAGGAATGTGGACTTTTGCAGTCTATGACAATTATCCTATCCCCATGCTACTGGGGGAAGACTTGGCCAACCAGGTGAGGCGGGCCAAGAGAGTGGGAATGGTTACACGTAGCCAAACCAGGCAAGCTTCCAGACCCATTCCTGTTCCTGAGCCGTCCACAGAGGCCCCGTCTGTGTTACCAGAGACCCAGACAGAGGTAGTTGACCCGGATTCCATGCCTACCACTGAAACAGCCACAGCATCTCCAGTCCCAGGCCCGGAACTGGAACAGCAACCAGCACCAGCAAGTGCAACCACATCTTCAAACTCAACGCCAGAGGGCGCCAGCGAGCCAGAACTGGCAGAAGCAAAAGACAACCATACCCAAAAGGCTCAGCCAGAGCCTAAAATACCCTCAGGTGCACCAGCGGAGAGCGGTTCACCAGCAACGGAAACAACCCCATCACCTACATCGCTTCCAGAGGGACCAAGCCCAAGTCCACAGTCTGAGGAAGAACTGGTGACCCCAGCCTCAAGGGAACAGTTCCAGACTGAGCAGGAAGCAGATGACAGCCTTCAGAAAGCGTGGGCGGCGGCACGGAGCACCCCACCGCCTTTCAGCTCTTCTAATCGATCCCGGTTTGTTATAGACCAAGGACTTTTATACAAGGAAATTCTTTCTGGTGGACACCGGGAAGAATGGCAGCCGCAAAAACAGTTGGTGGTTCCAACTAAGTACCGGGGGAAGCTCTTAAGCTTAGCCCATGATCATCCCAGTGGCCATGCTGGGGTGAACAGAACCAAAGACCGGTTGGGGAAGTCCTTCCACTGGGAGGGGATGGGCAAGGACGTTGCCAAGTATGTCCGGTCTTGTGAGGTATGCCAAAGAGTGGGAAAGCCTCAAGACCAGGTCAAGGCCCCTCTCCAGCCACTCCCCATAATTGAGGTCCCATTTCAGCGAGTAGCTGTGGATATTCTGGGCCCTTTCCCAAAAAAGACGCCCAGAGGAAAGCAGTACGTACTGACTTTAGTGGACTTTGCTACCCGATGGCCAGAAGCAGTAGCTCTAGGCAACACCAGGGCTAACACTGTGTGCCTGGCCCTAACAGACATCTTTGCCAGGGTAGGTTGGCCTTCTGACATCCTTACAGATTCAGGGTCTAATTTCCTGGCAGGGACCATGGAAAAACTGTGGGAAACTCATGGGGTGAATCACTTGGTTGCCACCCCGTACCACCATCAAACCAATGGCCTGGTGGAAAGGTTCAATGGAACTTTGGGGGCCATGATACGAAAATTCATCAACGAATTCTCCAATAATTGGGACCTAGTGTTGCAGCAGTTGCTGTTTGCCTACAGGGCTGTACCACATCCCAGTTTAGGGTTTTCACCATTTGAACTTGTGTATGGTCACGAGGTTAAGGGGCCATTACAGTTGGTGAAGCAGCAATGGGAGGGGTTTACGCCTTCTCCAGGAACTAACATTCTGGACTTTGTAAGCAACCTACAAAGCACCCTCCGACACTCTTTAGCCCTTGCTAGAGAGAACCTAAAGGATGCTCAAGAAGAGCAAAAGGCCTGGTATGACAGACATGCCAGAGAACGTTCCTTCACGGTAGGAGACCAGGTTATGGTCTTGAAGGCGCAACAGGCCCATAAGATGGAAGCATCATGGGAAGGGCCATTCACGGTCCAAGAGCGCCTGGGACCTGTAAACTACCTCATAGCATTTCCCAATTCCTCACTAAAGCCTAAAGTGTACCATGTTAATTCTCTCAAGCCTTTCTATTCCAGAGACTTACAGGTTTGTCAGTTTACAGTCCAGGGAGATGATGCTGAGTGGCCTGACGGTGTCTACTATGACGGGAAAAAAGACGGTGGCGTGGAAGAGGTGAACCTCTCAACCACCCTGGAACGTCTGCAGCGGCAACAAATCAAGGAGCTGTGCACTAGCTTCGCCCCATTGTTCTCAGCCACCCCAGGACGGACTGAACGGGCATACCACTCCATTGATACAGGTAATGCTCACCCAATCAGAACCCCACCCTACCGAGTGTCTCCTCATGCCCAAGCTGCTATAGAACGGGAGATCCAGAACATGCTACAGATGGGTATAATCCGCCCATCTACCAGTGCATGGGCATCTCCAGTGGTTCTGGTACCCAAACCAGATGGGGAAATACGCTTTTGCGTGGACTACCGTAAGCTAAATGCTGTAACTCGTCCGGACAACTATCCAATGCCACGTACCGATGAGCTATTGGAAAAGTTGGGACGTGCCCAGTTCATCTCTACAATAGACTTAACCAAGGGGTACTGGCAAGTACCGCTAGATGAACCTGCCAAGGAGAGGTCAGCATTCGTCACCCATGCAGGGGTGTATGAATTCAATGTCCTTCCTTTCGGCCTTCGAAATGCACCCGCCACCTTCCAGAGGCTGGTAGATGGTCTACTAGCTGGACTGGGAGAATTTGCAGTTGCCTACCTCGATGATGTGGCCATTTTTTCAGACTCCTGGCCCGAACACTTACTACACCTGGAAAAGGTCTTTGAGCGCATCAGGCAGGCAGGACTAACTGTTAAGGCCAAAAAGTGTCAAATAGGCCAAAACAGAGTGACTTACCTGGGGCACCAGGTGGGTCGAGGAACCATAAACCCCCTACAGGCCAAGGTGGATGCTATCCAAAAGTGGCCTGTCCCAAGGTCAAAGAAACAGGTCCAATCCTTCTTAGGCTTGGCCGGATACTACAGGCGATTTGTACCACACTACAGCCAAATCGCTGCCCCACTGACCGACCTGACCAAAAAGACCCAGCCAAATGCAGTTAAGTGGACTGATGAGTGTCAAAAGGCCTTTACCCAACTTAAGGCAACGCTCATGTCTGACCCTGTGCTCAGGGCCCCGGATTTTGACAAGCCATTCCTAGTAACCACAGATGCATCTGAGCGTGGTATAGGAGCGGTGCTCATGCAGGAAGCAACAGATCACAACTTCCATCCTGTCGTGTTTCTCAGCAAGAAACTGTCTGAGAGGGAAAGTCACTGGTCAGTCAGTGAAAAGGAATGCTATGCCATTGTGTACGCCCTGGAAAAGCTACGCCCATATGTTTGGGGACGGCGGTTCCAACTACAAACTGACCATGCTGCACTAAAGTGGCTTCATAATGCCAAGGGGAACAACAAGAAACTTCTTCGTTGGAGTTTAGCTCTCCAAGATTTTGATTTTGAAATTCAACACATCACAGGAGCTTCTATCAAAGTAGCTGATGCACTCTCCCGTGAGAGTTTCCCAGAATTCAGTAGTTAAAAAGTGTTCTTAAAATGTAGAAGTCTGTTAGTTATATACTTAGGAGTATATGTAAAGGTGTATGTGTTGTATTAATCTGTTTATTTTCAAGTTCTAGAAGGAAATCGCCGCCAGTGAGCTTCCCCACTGTCTGCAATTTGGGGGGCGTGTCATAAACAGATAGCTAAGGGTTAATGTCTCTTTCACCTGAAGCACCTGACCAGAGGACCAATCAGGAAACCGGATTTTTTCAACTTTGGGTGGAGGGAATTGTGTGTCTGAGTCTTTTGTCTGCCTGCCTGCTTTCTCTGAGCTTTGGAGAAGCAGTTTCTACTTTCTAGTCTTCTGTTTCTAAGTGTAAGGACAAAGAGATCAGATAGTAAGTTATATGGTTTCTTTTCTTTGGTATTTGCATGAATATAAGTGCTGGAGTGCTTTGATTTGTATTCTTTTTGAATAAGGCTGTTTATTCAATATTCTTTTAAGCAATTGACCCTGTGTTGTATCATCTTAATACAGAGAGCTCATTTGTATGTATTTTTCTTTCTTTTTATATAAAGCTTTCTTTTAAGACCTGTTGGAGTTTTTCTTTACTTCAGGGAAATTGAGTCTGTACTCACCAGGGAATTGGTGGGAGGAAGAAATCAAGGGGAGATCTGTGTGTTGGATTGCTAGCCTGATTTTGCATTCCCTCTGGGGGAATAGGAAAGTACTTTTTGTTTCCAGGATTGGGAACAGAGAGGGGGAGTCTCTCTGTGTAGTTTCACAGAGCTTGTGTCTGTGTATCTCTCCAGGAGCACCTGGAGGGGGGAAGGGAAAAAGGATTATTTCCCTTTGTTGTGAGACTCAAGGGATTTGGGTCTTGGGGTCCCCAGGGAAGGTTTTTCAGAGGGACCAGAGTGCCCCAAAACACTCTAATTTTTTGGGTGGTGGCAGCAGGTACCAGGTCCAAGCTGGTAACTAAGCTTGGAGGTTTTCATGCTAACCCCCATATTTTGGACGCTAAGGTCCAAATGTGGGACTAAGGTTATGATATGAGTGGCAGCTGGTGGGATATAGACAGAATCCAGAAGCCAGTAGGAATATTATATTTTTCTTTTCTCTGCTAAGGGCTTTTTAGCAGAGAGAAACAGTTGGTTTTAAAAGGGAACCAGAGAGAATTTTTTTTTCTGCTCTCTCTGGCAGTTTGTGGCTTGCATGTTAAGCAAGAAGCCATTACCAGACTGTTAAGGGTCTTTTGTCATGCAATAGCCCTCCCATTAGGAGGCAAGTACCAGCACTTATATGCATGCAAATAAAGTGGTTTTTCTGGTTTCCCTTCATTGAACATTAGCTAGAGAGAGAAAGGGAAAAAAGGCACTGTTGCTAGGCAGACTCCAGGAGGCAACAGAGAACCTGCAGTTCAGAAGATAAACACCGGAGGGCACCCCAACACAAGAAAACAGGAATCATGACTTCTAAGGCAAAAATTGAGGCCGAAGAGCAAATCAAAGAAGCTGAACACAGGCGACAACTGGAAATAAAACAAAAAGAGATGGAGATGAAAGAAAGAGAAGAACAAATCAAACAGGCAGCACACAAAAGAAAACTAGAAGAAGAAGAGTTCGCCCACCGAAGGAAACAAGAAGAAGAAGAGTTGGCCCACCGCCGAGAAATGGAAAAGCACCAAAAAGAAATGGAAAACAACAAAAAGAGAATGAAGAGAAGGAAAAACAGAGAAAACATGAACTGGAGTTGGCAAAAGCTGGGCTGCATGTGCCAGCCAACCCTAACAACCCGGCGCCCATTATTGCTCCACAGCACAGGAAATTTCCCACCTACAAGACAGGTGATGACACCGAGGCCTTCATGGAAAATTTTGAAAGAGCCTGTCTTGGGTACAGCATTCCCGAAGACCAGTACATGGTAGAATTGAGGTCACAGCTCAGTGGACCTTTAGCAGAGGTGGCAGCTGAAATGCCTAAGCAGCAAATGAATGACTATAAACTTTTTCAAACCAAGGCCAGATACAGAATGAGGATAACCCCAGATCATGCCCGTCGGCGCTTCAGAACCCAAAAGTGGAAACCAGAGGTGTCATTTCCCAAACACGCCTACTACATTGCAAAAAACTATGAGGCCTGGATAAGAGGAAACAACATTCAAACCTTGGAAGAACTGCACCTCCTCATACAAATGGAGCAGTTCTTGGATGGTGTTCCTGAAGACATCACACGGTACATACAAGATGGAAATCCCAAAGATATCGCTGAGGCGGGGGAGATTGGAGCCAAATGGATGGAACTGGCAGAAAGCAAGAAAGCTACTGTCAAGGGGAACGATTACCCCAGGGGGCACACAGACCATAAACCCTACAACCGAGGACAGCCAAAGACCCCACATACCACCCAAGTAAAGCCACAGATACCCTACCCTTCAACCTCACCAGTCTCCAGTAACTCACCTCGGCCCAGTGACCCATCAGATGGAAGATGCTTTAAGTGTAATGAACTGGGACATATCAAGGCCAAGTGTCCCAAGAACACCATGCGAGTGCAATTCATTACACCACCATCACACCAAAGATCCCCAGGCCCGGATGCCTCTCAAATACCCTTGGAGCGAAGGGAAAATTTGAGAGTGGGCGGAAAGAAGGTTACTGCGTGGAGAGACACAGGGGCACAAGTGTCAGCTATCCACCAATCCTTCGTTGACCCCAAATTCATCAACCCAAAGGCCAAAGTTACAATTTACCCCTTCATGTCACAAGCTGTAGACTTGCCTACAGCTCAACTGCCTGTCCAGTACAAAGGCTGGTCAGGAATGTGGACTTTTGCAGTCTATGACAATTATCCTATCCCCATGCTACTGGGGGAAGACTTGGCCAACCAGGTGAGGCGGGCCAAGAGAGTGGGAATGGTTACACGTAGCCAAACCAGGCAAGCTTCCAGACCCATTCCTGTTCCTGAGCCGTCCACAGAGGCCCCGTCTGTGTTACCAGAGACCCAGACAGAGGTAGTTGACCCGGATTCCATGCCTACCACTGAAACAGCCACAGCATCTCCAGTCCCAGGCCCGGAACTGGAACAGCAACCAGCACCAGCAAGTGCAACCACATCTTCAAACTCAACGCCAGAGGGCGCCAGCGAGCCAGAACTGGCAGAAGCAAAAGACAACCATACCCAAAAGGCTCAGCCAGAGCCTAAAATACCCTCAGGTGCACCAGCGGAGAGCGGTTCACCAGCAACGGAAACAACCCCATCACCTACATCGCTTCCAGAGGGACCAAGCCCAAGTCCACAGTCTGAGGAAGAACTGGTGACCCCAGCCTCAAGGGAACAGTTCCAGACTGAGCAGGAAGCAGATGACAGCCTTCAGAAAGCGTGGGCGGCGGCACGGAGCACCCCACCGCCTTTCAGCTCTTCTAATCGATCCCGGTTTGTTATAGACCAAGGACTTTTATACAAGGAAATTCTTTCTGGTGGACACCGGGAAGAATGGCAGCCGCAAAAACAGTTGGTGGTTCCAACTAAGTACCGGGGGAAGCTCTTAAGCTTAGCCCATGATCATCCCAGTGGCCATGCTGGGGTGAACAGAACCAAAGACCGGTTGGGGAAGTCCTTCCACTGGGAGGGGATGGGCAAGGACGTTGCCAAGTATGTCCGGTCTTGTGAGGTATGCCAAAGAGTGGGAAAGCCTCAAGACCAGGTCAAGGCCCCTCTCCAGCCACTCCCCATAATTGAGGTCCCATTTCAGCGAGTAGCTGTGGATATTCTGGGCCCTTTCCCAAAAAAGACGCCCAGAGGAAAGCAGTACGTACTGACTTTAGTGGACTTTGCTACCCGATGGCCAGAAGCAGTAGCTCTAGGCAACACCAGGGCTAACACTGTGTGCCTGGCCCTAACAGACATCTTTGCCAGGGTAGGTTGGCCTTCTGACATCCTTACAGATTCAGGGTCTAATTTCCTGGCAGGGACCATGGAAAAACTGTGGGAAACTCATGGGGTGAATCACTTGGTTGCCACCCCGTACCACCATCAAACCAATGGCCTGGTGGAAAGGTTCAATGGAACTTTGGGGGCCATGATACGAAAATTCATCAACGAATTCTCCAATAATTGGGACCTAGTGTTGCAGCAGTTGCTGTTTGCCTACAGGGCTGTACCACATCCCAGTTTAGGGTTTTCACCATTTGAACTTGTGTATGGTCACGAGGTTAAGGGGCCATTACAGTTGGTGAAGCAGCAATGGGAGGGGTTTACGCCTTCTCCAGGAACTAACATTCTGGACTTTGTAAGCAACCTACAAAGCACCCTCCGACACTCTTTAGCCCTTGCTAGAGAGAACCTAAAGGATGCTCAAGAAGAGCAAAAGGCCTGGTATGACAGACATGCCAGAGAACGTTCCTTCACGGTAGGAGACCAGGTTATGGTCTTGAAGGCGCAACAGGCCCATAAGATGGAAGCATCATGGGAAGGGCCATTCACGGTCCAAGAGCGCCTGGGACCTGTAAACTACCTCATAGCATTTCCCAATTCCTCACTAAAGCCTAAAGTGTACCATGTTAATTCTCTCAAGCCTTTCTATTCCAGAGACTTACAGGTTTGTCAGTTTACAGTCCAGGGAGATGATGCTGAGTGGCCTGACGGTGTCTACTATGACGGGAAAAAAGACGGTGGCGTGGAAGAGGTGAACCTCTCAACCACCCTGGAACGTCTGCAGCGGCAACAAATCAAGGAGCTGTGCACTAGCTTCGCCCCATTGTTCTCAGCCACCCCAGGACGGACTGAACGGGCATACCACTCCATTGATACAGGTAATGCTCACCCAATCAGAACCCCACCCTACCGAGTGTCTCCTCATGCCCAAGCTGCTATAGAACGGGAGATCCAGAACATGCTACAGATGGGTATAATCCGCCCATCTACCAGTGCATGGGCATCTCCAGTGGTTCTGGTACCCAAACCAGATGGGGAAATACGCTTTTGCGTGGACTACCGTAAGCTAAATGCTGTAACTCGTCCGGACAACTATCCAATGCCACGTACCGATGAGCTATTGGAAAAGTTGGGACGTGCCCAGTTCATCTCTACAATAGACTTAACCAAGGGGTACTGGCAAGTACCGCTAGATGAACCTGCCAAGGAGAGGTCAGCATTCGTCACCCATGCAGGGGTGTATGAATTCAATGTCCTTCCTTTCGGCCTTCGAAATGCACCCGCCACCTTCCAGAGGCTGGTAGATGGTCTACTAGCTGGACTGGGAGAATTTGCAGTTGCCTACCTCGATGATGTGGCCATTTTTTCAGACTCCTGGCCCGAACACTTACTACACCTGGAAAAGGTCTTTGAGCGCATCAGGCAGGCAGGACTAACTGTTAAGGCCAAAAAGTGTCAAATAGGCCAAAACAGAGTGACTTACCTGGGGCACCAGGTGGGTCGAGGAACCATAAACCCCCTACAGGCCAAGGTGGATGCTATCCAAAAGTGGCCTGTCCCAAGGTCAAAGAAACAGGTCCAATCCTTCTTAGGCTTGGCCGGATACTACAGGCGATTTGTACCACACTACAGCCAAATCGCTGCCCCACTGACCGACCTGACCAAAAAGACCCAGCCAAATGCAGTTAAGTGGACTGATGAGTGTCAAAAGGCCTTTACCCAACTTAAGGCAACGCTCATGTCTGACCCTGTGCTCAGGGCCCCGGATTTTGACAAGCCATTCCTAGTAACCACAGATGCATCTGAGCGTGGTATAGGAGCGGTGCTCATGCAGGAAGCAACAGATCACAACTTCCATCCTGTCGTGTTTCTCAGCAAGAAACTGTCTGAGAGGGAAAGTCACTGGTCAGTCAGTGAAAAGGAATGCTATGCCATTGTGTACGCCCTGGAAAAGCTACGCCCATATGTTTGGGGACGGCGGTTCCAACTACAAACTGACCATGCTGCACTAAAGTGGCTTCATAATGCCAAGGGGAACAACAAGAAACTTCTTCGTTGGAGTTTAGCTCTCCAAGATTTTGATTTTGAAATTCAACACATCACAGGAGCTTCTATCAAAGTAGCTGATGCACTCTCCCGTGAGAGTTTCCCAGAATTCAGTAGTTAAAAAGTGTTCTTAAAATGTAGAAGTCTGTTAGTTATATACTTAGGAGTATATGTAAAGGTGTATGTGTTGTATTAATCTGTTTATTTTCAAGTTCTAGAAGGAAATCGCCGCCAGTGAGCTTCCCCACTGTCTGCAATTTGGGGGGCGTGTCATAAACAGATAGCTAAGGGTTAATGTCTCTTTCACCTGAAGCACCTGACCAGAGGACCAATCAGGAAACCGGATTTTTTCAACTTTGGGTGGAGGGAATTGTGTGTCTGAGTCTTTTGTCTGCCTGCCTGCTTTCTCTGAGCTTTGGAGAAGCAGTTTCTACTTTCTAGTCTTCTGTTTCTAAGTGTAAGGACAAAGAGATCAGATAGTAAGTTATATGGTTTCTTTTCTTTGGTATTTGCATGAATATAAGTGCTGGAGTGCTTTGATTTGTATTCTTTTTGAATAAGGCTGTTTATTCAATATTCTTTTAAGCAATTGACCCTGTGTTGTATCATCTTAATACAGAGAGCTCATTTGTATGTATTTTTCTTTCTTTTTATATAAAGCTTTCTTTTAAGACCTGTTGGAGTTTTTCTTTACTTCAGGGAAATTGAGTCTGTACTCACCAGGGAATTGGTGGGAGGAAGAAATCAAGGGGAGATCTGTGTGTTGGATTGCTAGCCTGATTTTGCATTCCCTCTGGGGGAATAGGAAAGTACTTTTTGTTTCCAGGATTGGGAACAGAGAGGGGGAGTCTCTCTGTGTAGTTTCACAGAGCTTGTGTCTGTGTATCTCTCCAGGAGCACCTGGAGGGGGGAAGGGAAAAAGGATTATTTCCCTTTGTTGTGAGACTCAAGGGATTTGGGTCTTGGGGTCCCCAGGGAAGGTTTTTCAGAGGGACCAGAGTGCCCCAAAACACTCTAATTTTTTGGGTGGTGGCAGCAGGTACCAGGTCCAAGCTGGTAACTAAGCTTGGAGGTTTTCATGCTAACCCCCATATTTTGGACGCTAAGGTCCAAATGTGGGACTAAGGTTATGATAAGTTATGTCATACAAAAATCCAAACTGTTCATGGTGTACTTGCAAGGTATTAAACCTTTCATCAACAGCAGATACTGCTTTATCCATCACAACATTAAAAAATTCAACCTCAAATTTATTTTCTGGATAGTCTATGGGAATGATCTGCTGTACAGATTCTTCACAAAGAAGTGTCCCTGGCCTTTTAAACTCACATGAACTACGTATTTACTTTATGAAAGTTGGAGAAAACATTGTGAAAACGTAAAACATTGGCTGCCCAACTTCTGGGCTGGCAAAAGTTATACTGACTCACAGGGAAAAAAAAAAGCAGGAGAATCTTAGTACAACATATGGTCACTTTATACCAGGGGTCGGCAACCTTTCAGAAGTGGTGTGCCAAGTTCACTGTAATTTAAGGTTTCTCGTGCCAGTAATACATTTTAATGTTTGTAGAAGTGTCACGGAGTCACCGAGCGATGCTCTGGAACTGCTCCCCACAAAGCCAGTCAGGACTTTGGGGAGCCTCCTGTCCCTTGGAGCAGACTTGTTCAGGGCAAGAAGCTCACACGTCTTCACCTCCTGGGTCTCTCCTTGGATCATTCAGCATCCTCTGCCCCTCCGTGCGCTTCCCACAGTGAGCCCGCCTCAGTGGGGTCCTGGGGAAGCCACCGGGTCCCGCACCCCCACTTTGCAGTCAGATGTGACTCTTAGCCAGCCAGTAAAACAGAGGTTTATTCGATGACAGGAACAGGTCTAAAACAGAGCTTGTAGATACAGCGAACCAGACCCCTCGGCCAGGTCCATTCTGGGGGGCAGTGAACCAGACCCCTCACGTCTGCACTTCACTCCTCGACCCCAGCCAGCTCCAGACTAACAACCCCTCCCAGCCCCTCCTCTCTCCTCAGCCCCTTTCCAGGGCCAGGAGGTCACCTGATCCCTTTGTCTCCAACACCTTCAGCTGGCACCTTTGCAGAGAAGGGGCCTAGGCCATCAGTTGCTAGGAAACAGAGTGCCAGGCATTTAGGTGCACTGTCCCTTTGCTCTTCAGCAATCACATGCCCTTATCCCACCACCAAGATACTTAAGAACTGCATAGGGGACACTGAGGCACCAACACAGTATTCAGAGGAAACATCAAGAACATTCCCAGTTCGTCACAAGAAGGTTTCTCTCTATGTCTATATTATATAAATAAACTATTGTTATTATCTGAGGTCTTGGCCACCGGTCCTGCTCAGGCCACTGCCAGCTGAGTAAATGAAACCCCAAACTGGCAGCGGGCTGGTGGCTGGAACCCTAGACAAGGATCCCAGGCCCTGCTCAGCCCGCTGCTGGTCTGGGGTTCTGACCACCAACTCCTGCCAGCCAGGACCCCGGCCGCCAACCCCCCCTCAGCCCGCTACCATCCTGGGATTCTGCTCACCCAGGCTGGCAGGAGGCAGAGTGGGGCTGGCGGCTGAGCTCCTGACTGGCAAGGGGCCGGCAGCCGGAACCCCGGAGTAGCAGTAGGCTGAGTGCTGCTGGCACCCCAGACTGGCAGCAGACTGAGCCACTCAACCCTCCACCGGCCCTGCTCAGCCCGCCACCAGCCCACTCAGCCCGCTGCCGGCTGAGTGAATGGAACCCCAGGCTGAGAGCAGGTTGAGTGGTTCAGCTGGCCTGCTCAGCCCACGGCCAGCCTGGGGTTCCTTGGGGTCCCCAGGCCAGCAGCAGGTGCTGAATGGGGCCGATGGCTGGTATCCCAGCTGGCAATAGGGCAGCAGCCGGAACCCCAGAGCAGAGATGGGCTGAGCCGCTCAGCCTGCTGCTGCATACCATCAAAAATCAGCTCACCTGCCACCTTTGACACGTGTGCCGTAGGTTGCCGAACCCTGCTTTATACACTAGTAAGAAGATGAGCATATTACAGTTGTTGGAGGGTTCTTATCAGGAGTAACAGGCTATATGAAAGTCAGTCAACATTTTTTGTTTCTCTGATGAAAACTGGCCCACTCCCTGCCTTTAACCAAACCTGTCACTAATAATTGTCAACAACTTAATTTTCTGTTTTTGGCTAAGATATTGATTTTTTTTTAAAAAAAATATTGAAATTAGATTCAGGATTGTTAGCAAGAATTTTTGGCAAACAAAGTTGTTAAATGACAATCTAAATGGCAACACAGTACTGCTTTCATGCTTGGCTCACCCCCCAGCCTGCTGGTCCAACAGGGGTCCATTAGACCCCAAAATCCACCTCTTGGGGTGCAGAGTGGCAATACAAGCAGCAAACCCTCAGGTGCAATCACACGCCAATGGGCACCACCACCAGCCTTACGGACCATGGTGAAGTTAGCACAGCATCTGAACTCAGACAGGTCACCCATGGAGCCACAGCAGCTCATCTTGCCCTGTGCAGCTCCCCCCGGATGAGATGGATCGCTGGCAGCTGCCAGCCCGGGGAGAGGCGCTTCCCAGCTAGGGTGGCCAGATCCAGATGTCCTGACTTTATAGGGCGAGTCCTGATATTTGGGGCTTTGTCTTATATAGGCACCAATTACCCCCACCTAGAGTGACCAGACAGCAAGTGTGAAAAATCAGGACAGGCAGTGAGGGCAGAGGGAGAGGGGGTAAAAGGAGCCTATATAAGAAAAAGACCCCAAAATTGGGACTGTCCCTATAAAATAGGGATATCTGCTCACCCCACCCTAAGTCCTGATTTTTCACACATCTGGCTAACCCCAGCCAAGCCCTGTGTGACATTCCAATTCTGGCTGCCTGCTGAGGAAGTGAGTTACTTTCACTTTCATTCCTCAGCAGGCAGCCAGCCTCCCCTCCCCCCCACCTACCCCCAGCACCTCACCCAACCCAGCCCTGACGGAGGGGAGGGAGGAGACAGAGAGGGGTGCTCCTGGGGAGGAGGGAGAAAGGAGGGGGTGCTCCATGGGGCGGGGGGGGAGAAGAATGGATGTTATGGGGGACAACAAAGGATGCTGGTTCCAGAGCCACAGCCTCACCTGACCTCAGCTGGGGGGAAAGAGTCACACTCACAAGTGAGCTCCTTTCCCAACCCCCACCCCCTCCCCTTCCCAGAGACCCCAGCAGCCAATCCCATTCCTCAGACTGTGCTGCATTCGGCTCTCTCTAGGACCCAGCAGCCCTGCTTCTACACTGTCTGGGCTGCCTGCAGCGTGGTGCCCCCAGGGAGAATGAGGCCCTACGCCGCTGCCTATTCTGCCTATGCCTAAGGACGGCCCTGGTTCCAGGCTTGGGGGCTGGATTCCCCTACCAAACCAAAGGTTGTGTGTTGCACTCTAACTGTCCTGGGTGAACCCTGCTAGCACTCTCTGGATACCTAGTGCGAATTAATATAGTCCAGTGGGGGCCACATGGGGCCGCTAGCGGGCAACATGCAGTGGCTTGGGTGGGGAATCCAGCAGCATCCCAAACCCCACTGACAATTGCTGAGGCTTGCCTCCTATCAGACTTTCACTACACATGTGCCTCAAGTTTGTTAGAGAAGAACTCCCTGCAGCTATTACACTATTTGCTGTGTTCGTTGGACATGAATGGTGTGAATGACACACAAAAAAACAGTACTTTTAATCCTGAATTAGTAATTTTGTAATTACCTGTTCAAAATGGGGTAGATACAGAAAAGTAGGGAGGGTTGGCCTCTCTGCAAGGGCATCTTTTTGAATTTCTCATTTTGAAAGCCACGGTATTTTTTTTTTTTGTGGTGCATCAAAACCACCATATGCTGAAATATCAGAATTATGTTTTGTAAAAAGATGCTGAGGTTTCTGCATTTGTTTTTGTTCCATGTTGGAACAAAAATGAGACTTTTTGAAACTTTTCACACAAAAAAAGCACAAGAGATAGAAAGCATGCCTGAGATGTGCACCCCAGTATAGCTAATAGCCCAGTGGTTCTGGCACTCCTCTGGGATGTGGGAAATCAAGGTCCACGTTAGAGGTCAAACCTTCTTTTATGGTGAATAAACTAAATAATACAAAAAAACAAACAAACAAAAAACAACCCTTGATATGCAACAGGTAAAATAGGTGTTCTTTTCACACATATGTAGTTTTGCGGAATGCTATTATTCAAGAAGGAATTAAACTCACTATTAACATCAGATTCTATCCCATGAGAGAGCAAGTGTTTCCCAGCTAAACAAGCTGTGCTTCCCTTTCTTGTTAACAAAATGTTTTGCCTTAAAATTGTCTGTAAAAAATGTGGATGATCCAAACTGTTTCAGTATCCGGAGAGAGGTGTCAGGGCAGTTGCTGTACTTCCAATAGGCTGCATTGTCAGCACAAGAGAGTCTTATAGTGGCTTATCAATTTATTTCTCATATCACAGTAGAATTTCATTGTCCTGTCAAGTGTCCGTTTGCTACTGGCCCTCCAGCCATCAATAAAAATGAACCTGACCTATATGAATAATTGAGTTTGACAGCACTGTCCTAGTCCATTACATTGACGGTAGGTTTGTAGGCAACAGGGAGTTTTGTTCAGATAGTGCATGACCTCACCAGACCTCTATACTCTATAAAGATTAAATAAACTTTATTCATATAAATTGCATATTTTAGGACCTTTTTTTCAGACTCCATCACAATGTAGACAAGTGTTTTCGTTCCTGCACTTGTAATTACTGTTAGTTTGCTCTTCCAACAGTTCAGTAAGGACCCCCCCATAATCCAGGCACCTGTGACATGCCCAAAACATTTGCTATTTATTGTTCTTTTATGAGGGCTGTAGTTAGCTGAAAAGCCTGGGTACTAGCTACTGATGCAGGGTGTGATTGTTTTGGACAAATGACCTTTCCCAACATGTTCCACAGTCAGATCCATGGAGGCCTAGAAGATCACAGGGATTGTATGTAATGAGTTCCCTCCTACAGGCCTCCACTATCCCTGCCCTCTTTTTTCTCTCCCCTGCTGGTCAGTAGAGGCTACCACTGCCCTGGGGATGAGGCATTCTGATGGAGGGATATGTGAGATAGAGAGATGACAGTGACTACAGAGCTCAGTCAGCCATCCCCACAAATCAATGAGTTTTGTGCAAGGTTTGGGATTGTGGGCAGCTTTGTTGACCTCCAGACACTGTGTCCTGTGATGGCTTGTTGGCTGCTGGTAGTTCAGTTTTAGAGCTGAGCTTTTAGCTAGATCTTGCATAGGGGAAAAGGGTCCATTAGCCCCTCCTCATGTCTCCCCAGATCAGTTTGTCCCAGTTTTTCTTCCCAACCTCTCTCCCCAGCAACCATATTGTGGCCATATTTCTATCTCTCTCTCTATCCATCTTTTACATTATATAAAAGCAGCAAAGAATCCTGTGGCACCTTATAGACTAACAGACGTTTTGGAGCATGAGCTTTCGTGGGTGAATACCCACTTCATCAGATGCATGTCATGATGACATGCATCTGACGAAGTGGGTATTCACCCACGAAAGCTCATGCTCCAAAACGTCTGCTAGTCTATAAGGTGCCACAGGATTCTTTGCTGCTTTTACAGATCCAGACTAACACGGCTACCTCTCTGATCCTTTACATTATATATTATCACTTATCTTAATCTACCTCTCTCATCTCCTTTACTTCCCTGTCATATTGTAATATCCATTTTCTATCTCACATCAGCTTCCACAGTTTTTCAGCTGTCTTTGTCCACTTCTTTTTTCTCTCAGCCTTTTGGAGCACAACTGTAGTCAGACTTATGAATATTCACTTTTCATAACTCTAATGAAACAAAGTTCCAAAAGATACATATTGATTTACTCCTATGGTTCTTGTCTTTGTTGTAGCTTCTAAAAACCTTAGAGCAATTATCAGAGAAATGAATGAGAATGGTAGAAACTGTGAACTCACAGGAGATGAAAATCATCAAAACCGAGCAATAGCTGTAATCAACCAAGGCCAGCTGATGGGAGAGGGATCGCTTGGGAGGGAGGGAGAGGGAGCATTGGCCTGCTAAACCCAGGGTTATAAATTTAAGCCTTAAGGGGGCAATCTGAGGCAAAAATCTGTCTGGGGATTGGTCCTGCTTTGAGCTGACGGTTGGACTAGATGACCTCCTCAGATCCCTTCCAACCCTGATATTCTATCATGTGGAACATGTTGGGAAAGGTCATTTGTCCAAAACAATCACACCCTGATTGTTTTGGACAAATGATCTCCTGAACATCATCAATAAATGGATTATGAACCTGGGTCTCCTACATCTAAAATGAGTTCCCTAACCACCAGGCTATTGGCTCTTTTACAGTCTTTAATTCATGTTTTTTATGTTAAAATTTCAAAAGGTCTTGGTTTTATCCTAATGCAGAATGGGAACATTTTTGAAATCTGAATTGTCATGGGACCAGAAAAATTGTTTTCCACCCAGCTTTAGGTAAAAGTTTAGTAGACTCCTTGTTATTTGGTGTTCAAGCATTTAAAAGAGTGAAAAGAGTAACATTTAGGCTTTATTGTTTCCTTCACATATGCTGTTCTCTCTCAGGAACTTCCACAACCTCTCTTGGAAGCATATTCCAGAATTCAACTATCTTCTTCATTAGGAAATTTTCCCTATTATCTAATAGTAGAAGGGTGGGATCGGGGCTCAACCTTCTTTGAGGGCGGAGGGGAGCCACACCGGCTCGCCACACTCTGTCGGCCCGGGACCCGCCCCTTGCTTCAGGGCTGTGCGGCGCCTCCCCAGTCACTTGGGGGGGGGCTCAGACCCTCTGCTGCAGGGCTGAGCAAACAAATACAGTTAACAGGTGGCTCAGGCCCTCTGCTGCAGGACTGAGCAAACAACCACCAGTCTAGAAGCCCGGGCCCTGCGGGGAGGGCGGGGCAATAGGTAGTTCAGGTGTATAAAGCCCAGGCCCTGGATCAGGGCGGGGCAGCAAGCGGCTCAGGGCTCAGGCCCTTCAGGAGGGGCTGAGCAAACAAACACCAGAAATGGCCTCCCCCAGGCCAGAGGGGAGGGGGAGTCAGCCACCCTTGAAGGGGTAGCAGGGGGAACGCAGGCCCTCCCACTCCACTGCGTTCCAGCCCGGGGCCCTAGCAGCGGTTAACATCGCTGATGGTCAGTGGGGATCCTGACCGAAACACACTGACATTGGCTCAAGTGAGTCTACAACCTGACTGCAGTCGGCTGCCCCTGGGCCACTTCCAATCTCCCCCTCACTGGGTACCTGCCATCTGCCGGTGTCATCCGGTGCGTCCCAGACCATGGGTTCCTCCGGGTACCGGGCGTTGGGAGGTCCAGTCTACTCCTCTGGATACTGGGCGTCGGGAAGTCCCAGCCCCTCCTCGGGGTACTGGACGTGGGGAAGCTCAGACAGCTCCTCTAAAGGCCGGGCGTCGGGAAGCTCAGGCAGCTCCTCCGGGTACCGAGCACGGGGTAGATCAGGCCAGCACTCCTCTGGGTACCAAGCACGAGGTAGGTCAGGCCAGCACTCCTCTGGGTACCGAGCACGGGGTAGGTTGGGCCCGGCGGGAGCTCGAGCAGCAGCGTCTGTCTTCTCCGACAGCCTCCTCCCAACGGAGCGCTGGGGTCTGGCTTTTATACTTCCTGTCCTGCCCCTTGACTTCCGGGGGGCAGGGACAGGCGGCGGTGGCTCTGTACTTCCTGTCCCACCCCTTGACTTCCTGGGGGCCGGGACAGGCGGTGGTGGCTTCGCCCGCTGCCGTGCCTGTTCTGGCTTGTTCCTCTCAGGCACAGCGGGGAGTGAGGCCTCCTCGCTACACTAACCTAAATTTCCCTTGCTGCAGATTAAGCCCATTACTTCTTGTCCCACCTTCGGTAGATATGGAGAACAATTGATCCTCTTAACATATTTGAAGATTGTTACCAAGTCCTTCCCACCCAATCTTCTTTTCTCAAGACTAAACATGTCCAGTTTTTTAACCTTTCTTCATAGGCCAGATTTTTTTTTCCCATTTGTGTTGCTCTCCTCTGGACTGTCCAAATCTTTCAAAGTTTGGCCCTTAGAATTGGACACACTAGTGCATAGTAGAGCTGGACAATTCCCTCCAATATCTTATATAAAAGACTCCTGTTAATAGACCCCACAATGATGTTAGTTTTTTTCACAATTGCATCATGTTGTTCACTCATTCAATTTGTGATCCACTATTACTCTCAGATCCGTTTCAGCCATACTATCCACTAGTGAGATATTCCACATTTTGTAGTTGTGCATTTGATTTTCCCTTTGCAAGTGTAGAACTTTGGACCTGGAATTGAATTTTAACTTGTTGATTTCAGCACAACTCTCCAACTTGCCGAGGTTGCTTTGAATTCTAATCCTGTCCTCCAAAGTGCTCACAACCCCTCCCAGCATGGTTTCACCTGCAGATTGTATAATCACACTCACCACTCCATTATCCAAATCACTGACGAAAATATTGTTTAGGACTGACCCCTGTGGGATCCCAATATACCCACCCCCAGTTCTACACAGATTAATGATTAATTAAACTTCTTATCTGTTAGATGGAAATGTCCATAAGCACATACTTAAGAATAATCAGCCATCCAAGCATTAGGCATTAGGCACCTATCTCCAGCCACCTATTTCAAATAGCACCATATAAAGGGGATATTTTTCATAGAAAGAAAATCTGCTTGCATGCATCTCAGGCTGCTGCTAATAAAAAGGATTCTGATCACAAATCAGCCCTTCAAATCCAAAAAATGCCATCTATTCTCCCATTGCTCTGAGTTTAATCATACAACGTTTGAAGGCTCAGGGTATTTTGATGAAGTTAGAGTTGAAGTTACCCAACTATCCTTTTAAGCAGCAAAAAATGAACTTACTGTCAGTTTTCAGAGACATACAGAGTCATTTATTTGATTCACACATTTTAGCTAGGCTTTCCTTGTGATGGATAGATTCATGCTCTAAATTTTCTATTATTCAAGAGATGGCCCATGGTGTTCTACAATAGGCTGCACTTACAGTGTCCATTACCAGACCATGCCTAAAACAAAATACATCCATCAGAAAAAAAGTGACAGACCTAAAACAAGGGATTCCCAAGGCAAGTGTACCAGAGAGTCATCAGTATTCTGACAATATTCCCTAAGTTATTTAAAATGTTTTGCCCATCTTAAATATCTGTTCTTCATAAAACAGGGCAGCCCTTTATTTTAAAGGACACATGTACTGTACCTCTTTGTTTATATGACTGCTGATCTTTTGTTAACTGCAAGTGGCAGTTGGTTTACATAGTAATTACATAATGATTTCTGTTTTCTAGCCTCACCTACAATACAGAGACAGCAGTATGTGGAAAGACAATTATATGGACCTTTGTTATATCAGTGTCAGTTTTGGTCTGCAAAGACATTTGTGTGGGAACAATATTTACTGCCTCCTTTGTTCAGAAGAGGCAGACTAGGTGGAAGTTACCTGGTGCTGCTACATCATAGAAAAGAAATAGGTTATTTGGACCACCTCTTTTACAGGTTATTTAGGTTTTTGAGGTGGCTTGCGGATGAGGGAAGACCTTCCACTAACGAGCAAGAGAAACAGCTGGTGGTGGAGTGGAAGATAGCAAGCTGCCAGCCTGTCTCAACAAAGGCCACATCAAACGCAAGAGGCAGGGCGGGAGAGGGACAACTGTGGGTCTTGATATGGGGAGTAGCTCAAAACTAAGGTCATATCATTGAGATATCCTCCTTAATTGCTCCCTTTATCCAGCAGATCGACCAGTCCTCTCACAGACTGCCTGCTTCTGATATATGTACATTTCTTCTTGTTTTTATACTTTTGGATGTTTGCTCTTCAAGTTTCACCTAATTTGCTTTCAAATTCTACTCCTATTTCCAGTTTTCATTTTACTTGCCTACTTTATGTTCCTTATTATCACACTCACCTAAATTATATTACCATTTTCTGAAGTGCACAAATTTGGGACTATGTTTTTTCTCCCCTTTCCTTCCCAGTCCCTTTTTAGTTTTAAGATACAGAGTCTATGACTCTTTTAAGGTATGTTTTTCTAGCAGCTATTTTGAGTTTAAGTATTTCAATTTCTTCCCTTTTGACATTAGGGTCTTTTTGATTAGCTCCATCATTATTTTTAAATCCTTCTTTCCCAAGTTTAACGTCATGGTGCTAATTTCTGCCTTGATCCCTCTTAAAAATGTTAAACTAAGTATTAGTTATTTAGAACTTAATCCGAGGATTTTTGTTTTGTTTTGTTTTATACTTGTGGGGAGAGTGGTGGGAAGAAACTCCTGGAAATCATACTTATCTTTCATTTTGGAATTAAGTGAAAGAACTAAAGAACTAAAAAGGTTTTTAAAAAAAACAACCCTGCATTAGAATCCCCTAATGTATCTTGCTGATTTAAAATAGTTGATATTGTTCCACAATGTATTCTTAGATATCGGAAAATTTGCACAATAGGTTTTGAAATAAATGTATGTATTCTGACAATAAATAAAACAAGTAACAACCAGCAATCTCACTTAAACTTTTGTGAGCACAAAACTCCACTAAGCTGATGGTATTTTTTTCATTGTGTTGTTTGCTTGAAAACAGATGAACAAATGGACAATCTGCCATATTAGCATCTGTGATTCCCATGCCTGCTGACCCTGAGAGTCTGCAGCCATTGAGGAGTTCCTGCAGCCTAAGAGAAAGAGGAAACCTTCTGGAAAAGTGCAGTTCTCTCTTTTCTGCTCTCCCCACCCAAGAAGTACATCCCCTGGGCATGTAGCAAAAGGTGAGAAAAACCTTCTTATAGTCAGGAGTGTCCGTGCAGCCAAATACACGTACAAGTATTTCCACACACACACACACACCCCCCACACACTGCACGGCATGACCTTCTAGAGCTTCACACGGCTCCTTTCCAAACAAGCTTTTGAGACCAGCTGATAATCAGGAAACAGAAATGCATTGTGGAGCTTTATGAGCATATTAAAGAGAATAACCTTTGTCCTCACTAGAACCATCATCTATCACACCGGCAGATGTCTCAATGTCAGGGTTCAGGTCTCCTGTCAGAGCAAAGGAACAGTTCGGATGATCCACCCTGAGAGACGAATGGAACCATATGGGTTTCAAACAGCTCTGAGGAAATTATTGTGCAACCAACAGACTACACTGTCTCTGACCTAATATAATATAATGAGGATTTTTTGCCAAGATATTGTGATATGGTGGCTCCTAAGACAGTTCTCTGTCTCCTTTTTATACCGGGACCTGCAACAAATGAGGTAAGACAGCTAAGGAATCAGTAGCTGCAGTGTCGATTTGGATATGACCAACTGCAGCATAAACAGTATCTTCTCATATAGCTGCGTGGGAAGTTAAGAGTGGGTTCTAGCTTCCTTGCTTATATCATAAGCTCCTCCAAGTTACAATCAGCATAGCGGATAGCTTGGTGAATTCTTGCTGTTTCCTTCCTGTGGCAGATTCGAGTATTTTTCACTGTGAAGAGTTTTTATTGTAATTGAAAAATTACACCACCATTTCCTAGGTTGCTGAGTCTCAGATAATGTTTAGCAAGTAAGCTGTAACATTCCTACTACCTCTTCCCTAATATGTCATTTCACCCCATACTATTGTTTCTAGTCTTTCCCAGCCCTTTATCCTTCTGTCAGTAGCAAGCCTGGCCAGTTTTGGAATTGATTCAACTTCATTATACCATTGGAATGGCAGGATGGACCAGTGTGAGAAGTCTTCTCCCAGTGAGAGAGAGATTCAGTGGGAAAGAAACCAAAGCAAACCAGCCAGCTGTCAACATGGCCCATAATAGTAAGCTGGGATCCAGAGGTGGCATGAGGGAGCTACTCATGTGCCCTCTATTCTTTTTTATTCTCGCTTTTCCTCAGATACATATTGTTTTATATCTCTATTCGAAAAGCAGGACAAATTTTAACAAAAAATTCCTTTCCCCCATGATGAATATGTGATGTTACCAGTAAAAAGTGAAAACCCTGCTTAAAAGACTTTATGTGAATGCAAATACAAGGAATGGAAATTTTCCCAGAATGAATGTACAGTTAATGTTAGCTGTTTTATTTAAAGGGTTTTTAATATAGTTTTGAAAGGCTTCTTGGGCTTGGTTGCCTATTGTAAAAAGGCAACTTCCCGTTGTACAAGCTATTGAACAACCAAATTAATTGAAGTGACCAATAAATATCGTTGTGCCTGGTAGTACGCTGGGGATCTGATCAAGATTGCAGCCTCTATGTGCCCACTGAAGTACAAATAAATAATAGTAATAATAATTCCAAAGAGTTCCATATTTAGTCCACACAATAGGACTTGGACTCTGGATCCCCCTCTCCCATTAATTTGACTCAAAATTTCAGGACATGCTGCAAGGCCGATCTGTTCTCCCAGAGGTGTGGGTGTGTTGGAGGAGGGAAGGGTACAAAAAAAAAGAAAGGACAACTTAGAGACATGCTGGTGGTGCTAGAATTTTAAGTTATGGTACATCCATAAGGATCTGGAAAGTTAGGGCCTATTTGTTACATTTTTTAACACAGCATTGGATGGATACATGTTGAGAAATCTAAATAAAAAGATCCTTGATTTTGCTGAAAAAGCACTGGGAGGTAAATGTGGCTTCTTCATTTCCTGTATCTCCCTCTCCCCTTCTATCGATAAAATAACCAGGGTTGGTTGGGTTTGGTTCAATCCTGTGTGCAACTTAGGCCATGTCTACACTAGCGCACTTACAAAGGCACAGCTGCATCGCTGTAAGATAGCTCATGTAGCCACTCTATGCCAACGAGAGAGAATTCTCCTGATGACATAGAGCTGTGCACACAAGCACTTATGCTGGTGAAACTAATGTTGCTCAGGGGTGTTTTTTTTTCAAACTCCTGAGTGACACAAGTTTTGCTGACATAAGTGGTAAAGTAGACATGGCCTTAGATTAGCTTTAGGGATGCTCTAAATTACTTTGGCTTGTAACGGCCCTTCATATCAATCAGAAGTGAACAGGAGCTTACCTTCTTCTGCCCCTCTTGCTCCAATGTCCCTCTAATGCAGGCTCTACACCACACTAAGGGAATCTTCAGCTCCTCACCTGGAAACACTTCACACTCCTTTGTGCCTCCACAGTGGTCCAAAAGGGACATAGTGGGGGCTGAAGATCTGCTCCCAAATCTTTATATCCAAATAGCATGTCTTATCAAAGCTTTCACATACTGCTCTCTGCCTTGGTACAACACACTGGATAAAATATCACAGAATTATTGAATTGGATAGATTCCTTTTCCCACAGAGCTGAAAAGAAGCAATATTGTTATTCCATTTTTCACTTTGTACTAATGCTGTTTTTAATCTCTCAAATTGTTTTTTTTTTCAAAAGGAAGGATTTAAACTCTTGGTTTTGACATCAAAAGCTCAATACAGAGACATAAGCCTTAAAGGGAACACCTTGGAGATTGGGCTTATTTCAAATAGTCCGAAGTCAACACCTCAGCCTGTATGAGGTCACCCATAAATAAATTCTCCACTATCAAAGGTGACACAGAATTAAATGGATTCCAAATAGGGAGGACTTCATGTAAACAGAAAAAGTCAGAAGCCTAACCATATGATAGACCTAGAGGCGACTCTAAAGCTGCCAGTAACTGTCTATGGAGTCTGCCAAGGAGACAGCTGCTGATGCCAACAGTGCATAGATTGGCATCATTTATATCACATTGTATCCTGTGCTGCCTGGGTGCCATGATGCAAAGTCCCATTTCAGACAGCTAATATTTAGCAGAGAGCAATCACACTGTGTATATTTAGATCACATGCCCACTATCTGTTTCCACATTAAGCTCACTCTTACCTTTGATTGCATCTTAAAATCACATGTCTTATCAATGCAGATGCAAGAATTTTCTACCTAAAGTAGATGTAGAATTTTTAGTCTGATTTATTATAAAACTGAATCCATAAAGTGTGGGTAATGTTTTAAATATGTTGAATTACATATAACACAATTTGGTAATTATTAGCTAAAGAGTAGCTCAAAGTCTTCATTTTCTATATTTTTAAACAGGCACTAACATATGTGTGTGTGTATATATATATATATACACACACACACGGATATATAAGTATTGTTTGTATAGATATAATCTGTATGTTATCTGTAGATATACAATATTTATTTTATATTTTATAAAGAATAGATAATTACAATTCAAAAATAATAAATATTAGTTCAGAAATACTTGGGGAAATTTCAGCTTTTCTACAGTTGTCAGTGGTTCTGAGCTTACATCTTGACAGCTGCCATCCTACAGGTCAGAGAGCAAACAGACACCTTTAAAACACTACTACAGCCTCTCCTCAACCTTCCCATTCTGCTAAATTCAAGGTGTTTCATAGCTACTATGCAATGAGTGGGAGGACAAGAAGAAGGATGTGCGCAGTGGATCAGCTGTGACGATTTTCGAAAGAAACATCACTAAACTGTCAGTGATTCCACGCCCCATTTAGTGTTAATTCAAAGTGTAGACATCACTAGGTTTTCTGTTTGCATGTTACCTGCACATAGATGGGGCATTTTAAGAATTTGTTCTGTGCTTATAAATATTAAACAAAGGTTTAGCAAAAATAAGACATGATTTTTGAAATGGCTACAGTGGTGCCTCAGATGCAGGATCACCACATGATACTCATGCTACTTTGCATGATGCTGTTGCTCTCCAGGAATATTCTTGTAAATCATCATCATCATCATAAAACCATCATTCACCTGAGAGAACACCAATCCCGGTGACTGAAGGGCTTTATCTGCAAGATTAATTGGGAATTATTTTACCATATTCATTCAATTCTAAATGGGAGCTTCACACATGCAACCAGGAAGAAGAGAATATAGCCCTTGAATCACTGACTCAATAATGCTCACTTTTGTCCTTGTCCTGAAGACTAGATAATAGAGCAAAAACTTTCCCCAAAACAGCATATGGTGTCACTTTGATTTTTATATGTAACTCTCTCTCTGATAAGATTTTTAAAAATTGCATGTGCAATATACTTTTTGCAATTGAACAAAGGGGCTTCCACAACTCTTTTAAAAGTAATTCTCCTTTTGTGCATGTACTTATTGTTCCTAACTGCAAGACTTAATCTTTGGAATGTCTTTCCATCTAACTTTACTTTGCTTTTCATTTGCAACATCAAGATTAACTGTAGGTACTTATGGCACAAAACTGTACAGGTGTGTCAAACTAAATATAGCATCCACATGACATGTTGTGTCATGGCACTAGAAATAACCTTTATCTGCTTTATGCTATTGCTGGTGCAAACTGATTTAGATGTGCCTTGTTAGTGGCCGCTATGCTTTTAGTTCTCAGGTCCTGACTGCATCTTCTATTAAGAGTGCACAGGCTCTGTTTTCCGAGGCATGCCTCCTTTTAAGATTCTAGCTCTCAACAATATGAATGTAATATTTATACAAAATGTGCACAAAGTGAGGTAGAAGGTTAGTGGCCACTATTCCAGCACACACAGTGGATTAGTAGCCTCTGAGAGGTTGCTCTGCAGCCTTACACAAGGTCTACAGCTGGGAAGATGCCATGGAGATTCCAACACAAAGTCAGTTTTCTTGGGGTTTCTTTGTGGGAAGGTGAATTTAACTCCTATGTGTATTTAAGAGCTGTGTTTTGCAAGTTTAAGATACTCTAGCATATTTAGATTTCCTGGGTCCATTGCCATCCAAATGCTTCCATTTCATTAAGAATTGTCCCCCTAAAAAGCAGTTATCTGAGGAATTCAAAGAACTCTAAAATCCCTTAGAGTCCAGCAGTGACTTTTATTCATTGTACTTCACAATTCCCAAATCCAGTATTACAACAGCAAGGGGCATGATAAAGCAGAGCTGGGTTGACTGAGACGGATGAAGGCAAGAGTTCAGATAGTTTGCCATTTTAGGACTAATTATCAATGTGGAAAAATCATATGATCCTGGAAAAAAATAAATAAGAACTACATTCCAACTTGTCCCCTTCCCAAATCTCTCCCCACCCCACTCTATACTATGACAAGCTTCCTCACCTCAGATCCATCTACCCTTGAAAACTCTCTTAGTCATTTAAGAAGTACACATTTTACCTTGTAGTCAGGCAATAGAAAACCCAGAGGGTCAGCACGATCATGGAAGTCTGGGGTCTCACTGGGAGAACACTTTGTAGTCAAAATTAGGAGAAAGGGAGTAGCAATAGGAATAGTGAGGGTAATTGGATCAGATCTGGAGTGAGTAGGATAGTCTCAGGTGCCAGACTATGTACAGATGATTGCATTGTCAAACTCCCACTCTGAACTAAGCAGTCTATTCAACTAGCTTTATATTCACATGATTTTCATATTTAAAATATAACCCACATTATAAAGGAAATAATTTGAACCAACATGTTCCATACAACCACTAGAAGTGTCAGCAATCTGCTTTAAAATTATGACTGTGATACCCTATTTATTTTAAAAGAATTTCACAATTCATTTTATTTAATCTATTTTGCTTACACTCTAACTCACAATGCGGAATAAGTAATAAATGAGTGATTTAATTCTTCCAGAGTTAATATTTTCTTCCTTTTTATATAATACAATCTTCAATAACCACAGGATTATTTCAAATGACAAGACCTTAGCTACCCGCATTATCTGTACTATCTGTTTTCTGTGCAAAATATGGTAGTATTTTGCATTTTAGAAAGTATATACTGTCTAATCCTATCCACATTTGCTAATGTATTTGATTTTGTTGCTGAATAATGGGATTTAGAATTAGAAGCACCAATGATGTATGGGTTTTTATATTTAAACACTTGGCAAATTATAGTCTATTTAAAATTAATACAGTATCAGCTGAAAACCAGTAGACTAGAGAGCTGAAAGAAAGGATGCAATGCACAGCAGAAATCATGACAGAAGTATACAAAATAATGGGTAAAGTAAATTGGGTGCTCCAATATAGCCCCTCATATAATGCAAGACCAACAGGATGGTAAATAGAACTGATTTCAATTTCAAACTAATAAAAATACATAGATTGTTATACAAAGCCTAATTTAGCTCTGGAACTCAGCACAAGACCTTATTGAGTCCAAGTACTTACTAAGATAGAAAATGAGATTTTACATGCACACATACACACACACACCACATTCACAGTTTTATCAGGTATTATGAAAATAATTATGTTACTATAAACTCAAGGCAAAAGCCAACCACTAACTGACAGGAATCTTCACTATTTTATATTAGTCCTATGTGGGATATAGGCCACTGGTAGACAGTATTTGGAACCAGATGGATCTAGTGAACTGGAGTAGCAATATCTCTGTTACCTACACAAAGAAAAGCATTTACATGAGAGCCACTGAGATCCAGAACCTCATGTGCTTTTCAGCTGTCATGCAAGCTTGTACAGTTGTTCACTATGTCAGGGTTCATCAGATATTATGTTCATCATTTAGCTATGTTCCCCATACAAGATACTTTTTGACAATTACAATACAATCATTCAAATGAAGGGTTTCTCTATCTTTGTTATTTACCCCTTTATTTAGATCATATCAGACTGGAGTGTAACATCTGCAACCCAAATGTAGGGTAGTATTACTTTGCACCTTGCCAGATTCATAAGCATCCCCTCCAACATTCATGGAGCCAGCATTACAGCACCTATGGTATCTTCTCTCACTACAGACAATGTAGGAGGTGCATGGGCCCCTGGAAATTCTGGGCTGCTGGAATGGCCTCTTGGGCTACTGGCAGCTGTTGTAAGTTAGAACAGCCCTCACGCTGCTCTGATTTGTCTGGGCAGGTATCTAGCACCCAAACAGCTCAGAATCAGGGGACCAGAAAGCCACCTTTGCTTCAGCCCATCCTGAACTATCACATGCTACTCAGCCACATAGAACAGTCAGAGACTGAGAGCCAATCATAGAATCAGAAGGGACCTCAAGAGGTCATCTAGTCCAATATTATCTAGACCATCCCTGACAGGTGTTTGTCCAGCCTGCTCTTAAAAATCCCCAATGATGGAGATTCCACAACCTCCCTAGGCAATTTATCTCAGTGTTTAACCCCTCTGACAGTTAGGAAGTTTTTCCTAATGTCCAACCTAAACTGCCCTTACTGCAATTTAAGCCCATTGCTTCTTGTCCTATCCTCAGAGGTTAAGAACAATTTTTCTCCCTCCTCCTTGTAACAACCTTTTAGGTACTTGAGAACTTTATCATATCCCCTCTCAGTCTTCTCTTATCCAGACTAAACAAACCCAATTTTCTTCAATCTTCCCTCATAGGTCATGTTTTCTAGAACTTTAATCATTTTTGTTGCTCTTCTCTGGACTTTCTCCAATTTGACCACAAAAACCTGCAGGTTATCTGGAGTGGCGAAGCAAAAAAACAAACAAACCTGCAGGATGGCCAGAGCAAGGGTGCAAACTTTCAGCTAACGGGACTCCCTGCACTGCAGATGTGTCCCGGGCAGCGGAGTGTGTGCTCCAGCTAGCAGGGGGGAAGGGGACGGAGTGGGCAAGAGAGAGAGAAGGGGGGCGGCCAGGGCTTACTTCAGCCAGGATGCTCACCACTCAGCCCTCCCACCGTGCCGCCTGCTGGGAGGGCTCCACGCCACTCCGGTCCACAGGGAGGGAAGGACGCGGGCTGCCAGGCTTGCTGCAGACCTGGCACCAGCTGGGGCAGACGGAGTGCACAGCCTACAGGGCGGCCAGAGTGGCGAACAAAAAAAAGAAAAGAAAAAAAAAGGGTGGCTGTGCCGCCCTAGGATTGGACAGAATGCCGCCCCAAGATCAAGCTTTCTTGGCTGGTGCCTGAAGCCAGCCCTGATGGCACCCATAACTGGACACAATACTCCAGTTGAGGCCCAATCAGTGCGAAGTAGAGAGAAAGAATGACTTCTCCTGTCTTGCTTACAATACTCCTGCTAATACATCCCAGAATGGTGTTTGCTTTTTTTTGAAACAGTGTTACACTGTTGACTCATATTTAGCTTGTGATCCACCCTGACCCCATATCCCTTTCCGCAGTACTCCTTCCTAGGCAGCCATTTCCCATTTAAGTGTGCAACTGATTGTTCCTTCCTAAGTGGAGTACTTTGCATTTGTCCTTATTGAATTTCATCCTATTTACTTCAGACCATTTCTTCAGTTTGTCCAGATAATTTTGAGTTTTTAGATTGTAAGGCCTCCAGGATAGAGTCTATCTGTTTATCTGTGTTTATACAGTGTCCAGCACAAACCCCTGATCCTTAGGCTGGTAATATAAAGGTAAAGTAAATAATAAAATACAATAAAAACAATAAATGTATTTGCAAGTTCATGACCTCAAATGGAGACATAATAAAATATCTTTTTATTATAATAATTGTTATAACAACTAATTTAGAACCTGATTTAACTTGATGGCAATTTCCAAAGCTTATTTTATGGGGAAAAGTAAACTAAAGTAAAATTCACAATGGATACATGGCTTTAGATAATGTACTATTTGTACCACAAAAGTTAATTTCCCAGGGATTCCTGTGGGGTATAAAAGGGAAAGAAACCAAGACTTTCTAATCAAAAAATGATTCTCTTAATAGGAGAAGGAGGTTCAACTTCCCAGATTAAAAACATATTGCATGGCATTCACATTTGAACAACTGATGGAATGGTTTAAAAAGACAAGCGAGCAACCTGCAGAGTGAATAAGCTTGGAGGAAAATGTATATAAAATTTCTGTCCCTCCAGGTATTTATACATTTGCTGAAATTATAGGAGCAAAGATCTACAACTTCAGACCATTAAGATTACAAAGGAAATATGACTAGTTCTATGCAGAAAACTTAAGTCAAATTCATATTTCCTTGGAAAAAGCTGGTCTTTATAATTTCTAGTTAAAAATACTGGGGTATCCTAGGTCAACCAAAGGTATTCCTGCAATCAATCAGGAACTGTATGACAGATTTTTTTATTTGAAAGAACAATATGGTCTTGGTAGAGAGGGTCATTGGCAATTATTTTGTGGTGTGCTGTGTACATATTTGGACCTGATCCAAAGACAATAAAATCAACAGGAATCTTTCTGTTGACTCCAATATGCTCTGGATCTGGCCTTTAATGAGACTGAAATGGAATAAAATCCTAGAACATCT
Organism: Gopherus flavomarginatus; assembly: GCF_025201925.1. NCBI lineage: Eukaryota > Metazoa > Chordata > Testudines > Testudinidae > Gopherus > Gopherus flavomarginatus. Next base: position 32,639,830 of record NC_066624.1, read on the forward strand.
AAACATTTTTGTAATTTATCAGACAGCCAACTACGACTTCAGCTGTGAGCCAAGGGTTTTCTATCATCCTCTGTTAATGTGATCTAAGTGAGAACTGCTGTATCACAGAATCATGGAATATCAGGGTTGGAAGGAACCTCAGGAGGTCATCTAGTCCAATCCCCTGCTCAAACCAGGACCAATCGCCAACTAAATCAAAAAACAGACTGGAATGTTCTGCATGGATAGGAAATATTGCAGTCCCAATGTCTGTAATTAGAGCGCAGGATTTCATTATAATGTATTGTAAATGGGGGTAAGGAATATACTGCAGCACTTTTGCTATGGACATGAAACAGATTAAAAAAGGAAAAATTAATCTTAACTCTTATTGGATATGAAAACTTTCTGGTAAAACATGCTGGAACTCTGGGAATTATACAGTGGACTATCATTTGATGAATAATATCATGTTACTTTTCACCTTTGTTATCTAGTAATGGACAGGCACTAAGACAAGATCCTCGGTGTGCTCTACAGTAAGTGCTCCGGGAAGCATAGAGATGTCACACTTCTTGTACATTCTTTATAGTACACACTTCCTTCTGGGCAGAAACAAAGAAGCCCAAGATAGGGTAGTCACAGGCTGCAGCTACACAGAAGAGTATAAATGTTGTTACCTCGTTTTTGTACATAGATCTTTATTATGAACAGGAACTAACATAGTAACAGGAGGCAGAGTGTGCTGGATGACCCAGTGAGAGGTGACACTGAAATGGCTGCTATGGAGTCTGTGCAACTAAAAGTAGCTCCCACACCAGCCCTGAGAATCAGAGAATGCTGAGTATGCCTGGATTTGGTTCAAACAATAATTTGAGCTGTACATAAAAGCCACAGGGCAAATGAACTGGAGGATGAGCAAAAAATTGCTTTGCTCTTAACAGTAGCAGACACAGAAATGCTATAAGTCTACAATCCATTCAATACAATAGTGGTAGGAGGGAGAGAAGTAAGAAAAATGGAGGAGGATCATTGTGTCCCTAGAATAAAAATGTTACTTTTGAAAGATATACATTCAGGATGAGAACACAGAATGAAGTGGAAACAATGGAGGAGTTTGTCAGACTTAAAACTAAAAAGTCAGTCCTGAGTTTATAGCATATTAAAAGATTCTCTCTCAGATTATCCTGGGATGTAACAATAAAAAGTATGTGAACAGTTATTACGGGTGATGGATCAGCCACTAGAAAGGGCAATATGTATACACCAAGCTGTAGAACAAACAGAAACACAAATAAAAAAGTCTAGAGAAAGGCATAGAGCATATGACCATGAGTACCATAGCTAAGCCAACAAGAGAAGAGTCGGCAGAAATTAAATTAGCTAGGGACAGAAAAATGGAAAGCAAAAAACAATGCCAATCATTCAGCAACCAGCTTGAGTATAGGGAATGACCAGCATTCGGGCAAATATGTAATAAACACAACCCTTGTGCCTATATGTAGAGAAAGCAGAGAAGTGAATGTATTAAGTGGAAAAATGGATTCCTCAAAGGAAGAGGAGGACCTGTTCTTAAGCACAATAATTTAGGAGGTTGAAAACTAAAAAGATTAGCTAATTAAAATGTGCACAAATGGGACTTACGGGACATATAAGAAAGACATTGAGGCACAGGTAAATGTAATAATGTAGGGAGCACATAAAAGTGGATGTGTTCAAAGTATCTGTGAAAGATTATAATGGAGAAGCTATTCCATTGCTGAGAGAGTGTACACAGACACTTAAATGCAAAAGGAAAATGATCAAACAAGAATTTTTGGTGGTACACTGAACAAGCAACCATCCTTGGGTCATATAAGGTGCTTGATCTCAATCAGAGATGTATGCCATAGAGAGAAAGAAACACAGCACAGGACCAGATATGAAATTATTAATAGCATCACATGAAGACGAATTCACAGAAAAGTGGTGCCTTGTAATATCATGTGTGATACAGTTAAGAGAAGATAAAGAATCTGAGGTATATGCTACATAAAAAGCTCCACAAACCTTAAGAAAGAAGCTAGAAGAAGCTACCGCAAATGGCATCGTTCAGAAAAAAGAAGAACCAACACAGTGGGCTCACTCTTTAGTAATTGCAGAGAAAAAAGGAGGAGGCTATATCTGTGTATGGACCCTAAGAAGATAAACAAAAACATGAAGAGAACTCTTTCACTTTGCCACAAGAAGTAATCTATTTTCTGAGATGGCAGGAGCCACATTCTTCAGCAAATTAGATGCATCAGCAGGATTTTGGCAGATCCCCTTGGACACAGAGCTCCAAGATCTGCACTATCAACACACCATTGGGCAGTTGCTGCTTTTCTAAGACTGCCTTTCAGAATAGGTTTGGCTGCTGAAGTATTTCACTGTATAATGAGCCAGATTCTACAGGGTCTAGCAGGGTCTAGCAGGCATGAAAGTGTAGACATAATTTGGGGCAGCACTGCCACTGAACATCAGGAATATCTGTGGAGAGTTTTGGAAATTGGGAATACTAATGACCTTAAAATGAATAAGGCCAAATGTCATTTCAAACAACAGAAATGACATACTTGGGAGACAGAAAGACAAACCTCAAAGGGACTCTTACCTGATGAATACTGAACATGCAATACTGATTATACCGAGACATGAAGCTGAAAAAGGAATTCAGAGACTGCTAGACATGTTGAATTATACCAGCAAGTTCATACTTAACTATACAGCATGCACAACTCACTTAAGACATCTTTTCCACAAGGTCACCAAATGAGCATGTGTGCCTGTGACCCCACACTGAACAAGGGCAAAGTATTGAGCAATACTAGGATAGGGAGTAACTTCCCCTCCAGCAGATGCAAGGCATGCTCCCAGTGGAGGAATAGTTTAAAAGGACACTGGTAGCCCAGGAAAAGGGAGTAAGGTACTGCAAGCTGCACCAGGAAGCAAAGCTAATACTGGGAACTGGGCTACAGCTTTGTTAAGGCTACTCTAGCAACAGGGATCTGGATTCTCCCTCTTCTCTTCCCCCTTTGGGAGCTGAAAGCCTTAAAAGAGACTGATTTGAATAGGACATTAACAAACCAAGAGGAGTTTTCTAAGATAGTGACTATGCTCCAAACAGAAGAGCTCTAGTCTAGCAGGAAGAGATCCAGGATAAAGTGTTGTCATAAACAGATAAGTAAGAGTTAATAGAACAGAAGTGCTTCATGTCTCTTTGCCTGGAAAGGGTTAACAAGAACAGTGAGCCTGGCTGTCACCTGACCAGAGGACCAATCGGAGGACAGGATACTTTCAAATCTTGAAGGAGGGAAGTTTCTGTGTGTGCTGTTAGAATTTGGTGGTTGTTCACTCTGGGGGCTCAGAGGGACCAGAGTGCAACCAGGTTTCTCTCCAATCTCTCCAATACAGGCTCTTATAAGTTCAGAATAATGAGTGCTAGGTAGATAAAGCGAGTTAGGCTTATGGTTGTTTTCTTTATTTGCAAATGTGTATTTGGCTGGAAGGAGTTCAAATTGGTATTTTGCTGAAAAGATTTTAATTTGTATTTGTATACTTAGGCTGGGAGGGTGTTCCCAGTGTCTATAGCTGAAAGACCCTGTAACATATTCCATCTTAAATTTACAAAGATAATTTTTACTGTTTTTTCTTTCTTTAATTAAAAGCTTTTCTTGTTTAAGAACCTGATTGTTTTTTTATTCTGGTGAGACCCCAGGGGACTGGGTCTGGATTCACCAGGGAATTGGTGGGGAGAAAGGAGGGAAGAGGGAGAGAGAGGCTGATTTCTCTCTATGCCAGGATTACTTTCTCTCAGGAAGAGTCTGGGAGGGGGAAAGAGAAGGAGAGAGGAAGGTGAATTGTCCTCTCTGTTTTGTGATTCAAGGAGTTTGAATCACAGTGATCTTCCAGGGTAACACAGGGAGGGGAAGCCTGGGAGAGGCAACGGTGAGGGAAAGGGTTTACTTTCCTTGTGTTAAGATCCAGAGGTTCTGGGTCTTGGGAGTCCCCGGGCAAGGTTTTGGGGGGACCAGAGTGTATCAGGCACTGGAATTCCTGGTTGGTGGCAGCGCTACAGGTTCTAAGCTGGTAATTGAGCTTAGAGGAATTCATGCTGGTACCCCATCTTTTGGACGCTAAGGTTCAGAGTGGGGAATTATATCATGACAAGTGTAACTTGAGGTAGATCAATAACAGGTCTGGACACTTTGACACCCCCGTAGGGCCCTGGGTCAGGACCTGTAGGAGTGGCTGGGCCTGGGTCCCCCTACCTTGTCCCCCTGACCTCTGGCGCAATTAAGACAGGATTGAAACCTGCCACATACATCTTGGCTGGCACCCCCTCCGGGGTGACTAGACCAGCAAACATGATAAAGCTATTGCCTTACCACTAGGCAAGCTGGTCATTGGACTGTCTCAGTGCAATGCCAAAGCATGAAAAAGAGCTTAATAATTTAAAGCAGTGTTTCTCAAACTGAGGTCCATGGACCCTTCTGATCAACTCCTCTTCCTCCTTCCCTTCCCTTCCTGAGCCTCCTGCATGCCAGGGAACAACTGTTCAGCAGTATGCAGGAGGCACTGGGAGGGATGGAGAGAAGTGGAGATGGGGGTCCTCTGGTTGCTAAAGTTTGAGAACTGCTGATGTAAAGCATATTCTGGCATCAAATGCAGTGCTGCAAACTTTCTACAGATGCCTCGAAAGGGGGCACCGTGGAACTGGATTGGTTGCCAGTCTCATATGCATCTAGGGCTATGATAGCTGCCGAGGAGATGCATGCATAAATTTAAAAAGAGACATTAGGTCAACTGTATGGATGTACAAGATTTCATGACATTTTTCTATTCTTATAGATTCAAAGCAGAAACTTATCATGAATCACTGATTGCAATACCCTAAAAAGGGGCTTGGAGAAGCAAGTATACAGTGACTACTTCTGAAAATACAGAAGTATGATGTGATCCTGCGGTTCCAACCTGGATGTCACTTAGTAATGGCAAACATTCTCAAAAGCATATGCTCCATCTAGCAAGTAGTAAATATCCACCTTTACATGATAAAAATGTCATGTGCTGTATCTCCAGGCATATGAGATGAATTGGCGACAGAAACAGATAAAGATGAAATACAGCAATGATACAAGCAGTGATACAAGCAATAAGTAAAGGAGGGGGAGGCAAAAAACAACACTTTCCACCTTTCTATTCCTACTATAAAAACAAGCTTTCAGTGATCTCAGCAGCGCTGTTGAAGGGAACACTGATCATGGTTCCCACAGTGATGAGAAGGAAAATATTGAGATGAATACACAAAGAGCACCTGGGAAGGACCAAATCAAAAACGAGAACTAGAGAAATTGTATTCCGGCCACAGATGAATAGGGACTTTGAAGAAATGGTTAGCAAGAGGGGAACATGTTAGAAGTGCAGAGATTCCCAGCAGAAAGAACCAGTCACGGAGCTGTTAGTTAAATTGGAAAAGCTGGGAGTGAATATGAAAGTTGTAAGGTGGATAAGGAACTGGTTAAAGGGGAGACTCCAGAGGGTCGTATTGAAAGGTGAACTGTCGGACTGGAAGGAGGTCACCAGTGGAGTCCCTCAAGGATCGGTTTTGGGACCGATCTTATTTAACCTTTTTATTACTGACCTTGGCACAAAGAGCGGGAATGTGCTAATAAAGTTTGCGGATGACACGAAGCTGGGGGGTATTGCTAACACGGAGAAGGACAGGGATACTATTCAGGAAGATCTGAACCACCTTGTAAACTGGAGTAATAGAAATAGGATGAAATACAATAGTGAAAAGTGCAAGGTCATGCATTTAGGAATTAATAATAAGAATTTTGGGTATACGTTGGGGGCGCATCAGTTGGAAGCGACGGAGGAAGAGAAGGACCTTGGGGTATTGGTTGATAGCAGGATGACTATGAGTCGCCAATGTGATGCGGCTGTTAAAAAAGCAAATGCGATTTTGGGATGCATCAGGCGGGGTATTTCCTGCAAGGATAAGGATGTGTTAGTACCGTTGTATACGGCGTTGGTGAGACCCCATCTGGAATACTGTGTGCAGTTCTGGTGTCCCATGTTCAAGAAGGATGAATTCAAACTGGAACAGGTTCAGAGACGGGCTACGAGGATGATCCGAGGAATGGAAAAACTGCCTTATGAAAGGAGACTCAAAGAGCTTGGCTTGTTTAGCCTGGCCAAAAGAAGGCTGAGGGGGGATATGCTCGCCCTATATAAATATATCAAGGGGGTTAACGTTAGGGAGGGAGAGGAATTATTTAAGTTTAGTACTAATGTAGCCACGAGGACGAATGGGTATAAACTGGATATTAGGAAGTTTAGACTTGAAATTAGACGAAGGTTTCTGACCATTAGGGGAGTGAAGTTCTGGAATAGCCTTCCGAGGGAAGTAGTAGGGGCAAAAGACTTTCCTGGCTTTAAGACAAAGCTTGATAAGTATATGGAGGGGATGCTATGATAGGATCGTTAATTTGGGCAATTGATCTTGAATTACCACCAGACAGGTCTGCTCAATGGTCTGCGGGGAGATGTTGCATGCGATGGGTACTGAGTTGCTGCGGAGAATTCCTTCTTGGGTGCTGGCTGGTGACTGTTGCCCACATGCTCAGGGTTTAGCTGATCGCCATATTTGGGGTCGGGAAGGAATTTTCCTCCAGGGCGGATTGGCAGGTGCCCTGGAGGTTTTTCGCCTTCCCCTGCAGCGTGGGGCACGGGTCGCTTGCTGGTGGTGTCTCTGCAGCTTGAGGTCTTCAAACCATTTTTGAGGATTTCAATAACTTGGTCCTGGGATAGGGGTTGTTATAAAATTGGATGGGTGGGGTTCTGTGGCCTGCCTTGTGCAGGAGGTCAGACTAGATGATCAGATTGGTCCCTTCTGACCTATGAGTCTATGAGTCTATGAGTCATCCTGCATGAACAACTTGCAATTCCATCAGACAAAATCCTAATTAGCATGTTCAACCAAGGTAGACAATTACTTGGTTATAACAGGCTGCTTTACCAATGTCCCAGAAGTAATCACACTTGAAGATGCCACACCAGCAACCGTTATCAGGCACATTAAATCTGAATTTGTACGTTGTGAAATTCCAAGAACAGTAATAGTGGACAGCCAACCACAGGTCAAGAATAGAGAATTCCTGGACTTTGCTTAAGTATATGACTTTCATTATGAGACACACAGTCCCAGATATCCTCCAGACAATGGATTAGCTGAATGTGAAGTATAGTTAAGAATTCATTCAAAAAAGCAAAGGATGAGGAAAAGATCCATATTTAGCACTATTCAATTATAGGGCTACACCGCTGCAGTGTAAATAGTCATGCAGGTATGGGACAAAAACTCAGGATTATTCAGGAGTCTATAATAATAAGAAAAGGATTGGGAAAGTACAATCAAACTAAATATTACAATAGAGGAACAAGACCTCTTGCGCAATTAAATGAAGAATGGCTCTGAAAAATTGGCAAGATGGGCAATGGCCAGTCAAAGCTACAGTGATCAACGAAGAGTCACCTCATTCACATTCATACTGATGAAGGGAAAATCTTCTGCAGGAAATTGTACACATCTGCTCAAGTTACCTGACACCTTGGCTATGACAAGCAAAGGAGAGCAGACACACAAGGTGAAAACAAGTCACAAACTGACTCTGTTATTGACCATGAGACTGAACAGTTGTTACACACAAGGACTTGCCTAATGAGAGTTTGAAATATCATAGGTTGTGAAGATTGTCCTAAGAAGTTTACAGAGATGTTAAATTCTGTTTAAGCAACCTGTTAAGTCAATTATTAGCTTAATTTAATAAGCATTTTAGTTCAGTAAAGGGGATCTTTAAAAAGGGAAGATGTGCTATAGAGTAATTCCTCAGGAACTGTGGAGATGCCACACTTCCTATGTACTCTTATTTCCCCAGTGACACACTTCCTGCTAGGAAAGACCAGGAAAGGGCAAGTACAGGCTGCAGTTACACAGAACAGTAGGAAGTTAGTTACCTAATTTCTGCATATAAACCCTTTATTATGACCAGAAACTACCTTGACATTGATCTGCTCATCATAAAGATACTACGTCGTGCACTAAAAATGTTTAATCTCCTTTCCTCAACCAACTGCTGATTTTTCTCTCTCTTGATGAATTGTGCGTGGACTATGTGGATAATTCCCTCCTCAATGACATGGTCGGCTTAGATTTGTCATCAGCCAATTTCAATTATCTCAGACACTTCTGAAAGCATGGGGCACTTTCAAACCCCAAATCATGATAGTCATGTCTTGGTAACAAAAGAGCAATGGAAGAGCTCATGAATACAGTAGAGGCCTCAGAATTGACCCTGTGGTGCTTGCCAAAGGCCCCACAATCACTATCTGCCAATATCAGGCTGTAGAACAAAATTGGATCATAGCAGAACATGCAGTCTACCAAAGCTTCCCTGTTGCTTCCTAGGTGGATTTCCTCCACTTGAATGAAGACCTAAAGATGAGAGAGGCTTCCAGGGCTCAACATGCTCACTCACAGGCTGTCTAGGTTTTAGGAACTGTCTACCTCATCAGCACATAACTATACCTAAGACTCTTCCAGATAGACTGAAGACATGTCCCTGGGTGACAGCTCTTTTTAGGTTAATGAGGTCTTTTACCAAGTGTGTAGGACTTTCCATACTAAATTCCAGTGATGGGGCAAACTCACTGTGCAATACAAATCGTGTATTTTCCCTTTTTTCCTTCAAATCCAGGTTGAGCACTATTTTTGTTTTTATAATGCCTGACTAAAACCAGGTCTTACATGAGAACTACTGTAGTCAGCTGAAGCTAAATCCAGACAAGATAAGGCATGGCTCTTACTGAGTCATAAAAAAGTTTTTCATGATGCAGGACTGGTTCCTTCCCCTGTTACTGAAGGAGTTTTCCCACATCTTCTCTAAAATAATTCCAAATTAGAAATGCTTTTGGGTCCTTGGCCATTTCTGGAATTTGAGATAAGGTCCAGTGCCAAAAGTACCTCCTGGTAACTACAGATTATCTGGCAAATTGACAATGACTATTTTTTTCAGATCTAGACTCTCTTCAAATCACAAATGTTTTGATCGTTGGAATGCTTACAGTATGGGGCTACTTTTGAAACCTAATTGAAAGGTGTTCTTTATGACCAACTACTAAAGTTCCCAGGGTGTTACTACCTATTATTAGTAAATCTCATATCTATAAGCTTCTCAATAAAACGACATGTGTGCAGAATAGATAGACTATACAATCAGAGTTTGCTTAAAGTTAATCCAAAAACCTGTATTATATATTTATATTTCAAACACGGTGGTTGATACGACAGTATTCATTTCATGTCAATAAAATACATAGCAGGCAAAGGGCCTACTTTTACACTGTCTTGCATCTTGTGCAGTCATTTGCTCACTGCAAAGCAGGTGCAAAATGATACCAAATGAGAATTTTCCATTTTCTACAGATGGCAGAGATTTACACACTCTTTGCACAGATGTAAATGACTGCACAAGCTGTAAAGCAGTGGAGAATCAGGCACAAACCTTCAGCACTAGGACAATTCTAACTGAAATGAAAGTTCAGCCAGAAACCAGATCTTTGTTGAAATTCTCATAAAAATATTTCCATTTTCTGATCTGTTCTTCTTGTTACCCTTTGCATAATCATGAATTTAGAGGGGAATAATTGTTAAGCAAACTCATCCAAGAAACCTGCAAGGAAAGCATTGCTTTTCCTTGCAAACGTGGCCTTTAAATGTTCACGTCCTTCTGTAAAGTTTCCAGAAAATGTTCTCCTCTTGAGCAGAATAAAGCAAAACATAAGGGATACATTTCCTGAAATGTGGAAATGCTTTGTTTTTTCAGCTTGATTTTAAATCAATAGAGTTTTCATTATAGGATCTGTCACCTATCGATCTCTAAGTGACTGATTTTTTCTAGTCTAAATCTGCTGATATACACTAGTGGTGCACTCACCTATCAGATTGGAAGCTGATTTCTTGGATTCTCTAGGGAGAAGAGAAAACAAAAGGCAACATGATCGAACAGCAAAACCTTTCTTATTTTTATCTTTTCAAGAATGGTTTCTGGCATTTAAACAAGCATAGCCACATTTTCCAAAGCATGTGTGAAACCCCTACTTTGGATGAACAGGCTATAATATGCACATATATGTAGTTAATTATATGTGAGCATCAGTGTGTGAGCATTTATGCAGTAGAGTTTTGCTCATGGAATGGAGGTGTGTGCATGTAATTCAGTTCACAGTCTTTTGAAAAGTTAGCAAGATTAGAAACTATATGACATGTTCCAGGAAAGAACATCTCTTGCCAAATACTATAGTTAAACAAGTGTGTGTCCAGTAACAATGGCCATTTCTAAGTGGTATGGTTGTATGCCAGGGGTGGGCAAACTACAGCCTGCAGGCCGGATATGGCCCATCAGGGCTTTGGAGCTGGCCCACGGGATTGCCACCCCATGGTTCCACAGGGCAAAGGCAGGTTCCCTGCCTGCCCTGGCCCCACGCCGCTCCCAGAAGCGGCCAACACCATGTCCCTGCAGCCTCTGGGGGAAGGGAGGGCAGAGGGCTCCATGTGCTGCCCTCACCTGTGAGTACCTCCCCTGAAGCTCCCACTGGCCACAGTTACCCATATTCCTGGTCAATGGGAACTGCGGGGAGCGGTGTCTGCAGGCAAGGATAGCACATGGAGCCCTCTGCTCCCCATCCCACCAGGGGCTGAACGGATGTGGTGCCAGCTGCATCCGGGAGCGGTGTGTGGGCCAGGGCAGGCAGGGAACCTGCCTTAGCTCTTCTCTGCACTGCGCTCAAGGTAAGCAGTGCTGGGCCAGAGCCCACACCAGAACCTCTCCTGCACCCCAATCCCCTGCCTTGAGCCCAGCTGCACCCCTCCCGCACCTCAAACCCCTGCCCTGAGCCCCATACCCCATCCTGAGCCCCCCCTGCACCCAAGCCCCCTGCCCTGAGCCCCCGCTACATCCTGTACCACTCCTGCACCCAAAACTCTTTGCCCTGAGCCCCCTGCTTCACTCCTCCTGCACTTCAACCCCCTGCCCTAAGCCCCTAACTCCTTGTCCTGAGCCACCTCCCATGCTCTGCACCCCTCCTGCACCCCAACCCCCTGCTTTGAGCCCCCTCGTACACTCCACACCCCTCCTATGCACCAACCCCTTGCCTTGAGCCCCTTCCTACACACCGCACCTCCTCCCACACCCTGCATTCTCTCCCACACCCCAACCCCCTGCCCCAGCCCTACATTCATGGCCCTGCATGCAATTTCCCCACCCAGATGTGGCCCTCAGGCCAAAAAATTAGTCCACCCCTGTAGTATGCATTCCTCTTCTTTGGGACTGGAACAACTTTATTCTCCATTCTTTCCATATCTGAAGAACATCAGAGAAAATGAGCCATGCAGCTTGAAGCTGAAAAAATCACGTGTAAAAAATAACTGGAGAAAAATAATATTTCAGTAAACAGATTTGTTCTGTGCACAAGTCAATCTTTGGGGGCTATGTGGAATCACTCAAGTGCTGATCACCATTTCCACCAAGTATATTGCCATCAAACATCCAGAAACTTTACAGCAATACCACTCAAGGGGTATGTCCCCGATTCCTACTCCAGTGAAGTCAATGAGAATTATACCTTTCTTCAGTGGATGTGAGATCAAGCCCTAACAGAGCACATTATATGTATGCTGAGTTTTGATCAAGCCACAGATGATAAAGAGCCATACAGAAAGCCACTGATGGTGGATTCTAAAGAGACTTTTATGATATATTAAACCTTGGGGAGAATTATGGCATATACCACTAACTAATTTTTATTATAGAGGATATGGGAGAATAATGAGACTCAGGAACTCAGCACAAATTCCAATCCCAAATACCATGGTTCCTGATATATATGATAAGGTCTCTGGCAAGTGACATTAATGCTAAAGACATGGAGCAGCTATTCATTCACTCTTGATATATAGACTCAGAGTAACAGAATCAGGTCTTTTCTTGTTTTACAGCCTACATGATCACTAAAGATTTAAAAGGAAACCAGTGATTCTTTATTGCAAGGCTTTCAACAGAGGACATATAGAAAATGATAGATCAGATCCTTGATAAGTGGCAGAATGCCAGTTACCATCCATATGGCTCTCCAGATAATGTTGTGAACACAATTAAAGTTTTCTTTGAGTACAAAGCATACAGTTTGGGACGTTTCACTCACACTCTGAAATTCACGTTAAATTAAGCTTTATTCAAAACAAGTTCTCTGGGCAAAACATGTAGAATCTGGTCAATTATTATAAACATTCCTCTTCTACTACTTCCAGGTTCCATGGACTTTGGATCTATGTTCCCCAGCAAATTGGTGAAGACTCACAAGGTACCCAGGGAAGAAAAGTAGTGCTTGGGGGTGGTGGCAGCGATACTAGATCTAAGCTAGTAATAAAGCTTAGAAGTGTCCATGCAGGTCCCCACATCTGTACCCTAAAGTTCAGAGTGGGGAAGGAACCTTGACATGCAGAGCATAAGTGGGAAAAATGCTTAGAGGAGGCAAACTCACAGCTGCCCCTCTGAAATCTATTTAAACTGGAGAGGAATACAAAGCTTTGTTGGCATGAAAGACTTGGGGGGTAGATTTTCAGAATGTGTTTTGCAACCAAAAATGCAAATAGGTGGCTAGGAAGATTTTCAGATATACCTAAGTATATTAGGCACCTGGGCCCAGATCCTCAATGTGACTGGGGGCTTGGCTACACTTGAAACTCCAAAGCACTGCAGTGGGAGCGCTCCCCCAGCAGCGTTTTAAAGTGTGAGTGTGGTCGCAGCGCCAGCGCTAGGAGAGAGCTCTCCCAGCGCTACAGGTACTCCACCTCCCCCAGGGGATTAGTTTACAGTGCTGGGAGCCCAGTGCTGGGGCACTGTTTACACTGGCGCTTTACAGCACTATAACTTGCTGCGTTCAGGGGGTATTTTTTCATACCCCTAAGCGAGAAAGTTGCAACTCAGAAAAACACCAGTGTAGCCTTAGGAACTGAAATACCTTTTAGGATCTAGGCCCTAAGTCCCATCTGTTCAGGCACTTTTGAGAATCTCACTAGCTGCTTATCCATACCTAAATACCTTTGAAAACCTGACCCATAGTGCCCTAACTTGAATCAGGAGACGTAATTAAACAGTGGGGAAAATGCATACATCACTCTCCAATCTACACAGTAAATAATGATTAAATCATCAATAAAAATGTATTTATTTTAAATCTATAATATAATGTGATCAAGATTATACATTATCTCATCCCATGCTTTCATCAGATGCAGTGTATTAAATATAAACATTGATTCCTGAATTTTTTTAAAAATAATTATTTGTGTTAGTAACAAATCTAAGTTGTTTATTAATCTCTCAAAGATGTCAAATGGATTTTTAATTGGGAAGTAATTGCATTTTGCCTTACTGATTTCATAAGCTCATCCTCAATCCTCTGATGATTTCTCACCTGATATAGAAATAACATATCCAATTAATCAAGTCATGTAATAACAAATCTCCTACTTAGAGGTACAATAATTAGATAGGGAACATGCTAGGAAATCAAGAAAATGATTCCCCAAGGTGAAAGAATTGTGGGTTCTACTTGAAAGGAGGATATGCATTTTGCAAAGTTGATTAATTAGTTTTAAGAAGGTCTCGGAAGGTTTGATACTTTGAAGTATGCAATCAGTTTGCAAAAACATTTCTGAGCTACAAAGATACCTTGTACCAACTTTCAAAATATTATCTGTGGCAAAACACAACATTTGCTTTGCTTTATGAAAAACCCGTTTTCACTTTTGGAGACACAGTATGATAAATTTTGGCAAGCTCAGTGATTTTCTATCTGTGATTCATTTGGCAAGGAAGAAATGCTAAAGAAGAAGTTTGCCTTCAATTTACGTACCCCCGTCCACACAGTTTCAGCAGCAGCAGCAGCTGAGAGTGAGGGAGATGCAATTTCAAGTGAGAAGGCTACTTGGAAGACTGTAATAAATCACAGTTTAAGTGTGTGGTCACTCACCAGTATGTGTTTGGGTTTTATTAAGTGTCCTGAAAATGTTAAAATCTGCTTTATTAAGTGAGGATTTTTAAATGTCATTTTGACAGCTGTAGTTAAGATGGATAGGCCAGTTTTTTTAAATGAATGATTTGAGGCTGACAGCCACAGCAAACTATTGACTGGAAATCTGTGGACAAAGCTGCAGTGACATCACTCAGAAAATATGATGCTCCCATACTCTAGCAGTTATGCAAAATGTCTACATTTCATAAATGAAAGAAAATTATGGTTTCTCAGTTATACACAGGTAAAAATATAGCTAGAATTCCCTAGAGTACAGAATGCCTCCAAATGATTTTCCTTTTCAAAAGCCGAGAAAATGATGAAGAAAAATAGAATGAAACAGGAGCTGAGGGTACTATGGGTGTGCTCTGAATTTTCAGCCTCTCTCTGCTCAGGATATGTGTATTAGCTTGTGGACACAGAAAACTCACATTTTTGACTGAATCAAATAATAAAGCAAGACACCCCCCCAATGCACACCCTCAACACATATTTGTTAATGCATATGAAAGCATATTGAAAATAGAGTGACATTATAGTATATAAATCACTTGAAGAGGAATAAGCTCTTCTAAAAGAATAAGTTTCCATATATAATTTCACAGTAATGTGAATATTGTCTCATTGTTTCCTTGTGCTCTTCATCTGCTAGTCTGCATCCACTTGTTGGCACCTCTCTTATACTTAGATTGTAAGTGCTTTGGGGCATGGACCATCTTTTTGTTCTTACAATAGAACATCCAAGTTAAGAAGACCAGAATTATGAACTGATCAGTCAATCACACATCTCATTTAGAACCAGAAGTACGCAATCAGGTAGCACCAGAGACCAAAAAAATTAAATACAGTACAGTACTTGGTTAAAGGTAAACTGCTAAAAAAGTGAAAGGAAAGTTTAAAAAAAGATTTGGCAATGCAAGGAAACTGTTTCTGTGCTAGTTTCACTTAAATTAAGATGGTTAAAAGATGGTTACAAGTTTCAAAGCTGTATTAAGTCAATATTCAGTGGTAAACTTTTGAAGAAAAACACCCATAATGTTCTGTTCAGAGTTACAAACATTTCAGAGTTATGACCATCCTCCATTCCTCAGATGTTCGTTAAGTCTGAGGTTCTACTGTAGTTTGTACAGTGCCTAGCATGATGGAATCTCAGTCCATGACTGGAACCCTAGATATACCACAAAACAAAAAAAATAATAAACCTCTATCCTCTCCTCAGAACACATAGGCCTCTAGTTAATATTCAGATATAGCCCCTTACCTAGGCTGTGGCTGTACTGTTAACTTGATAAACAATATAAGCTTCATTCCTGAACTTAACTATTTCTACGATTTTTTTCCCTGCAGGACTTCAGATTCCCCCCAAATTCCTTTAACCAAAAACAAAACCTCCCCCTACTTCCCTCTGCTTCTATTCTCATAGGATCTGAGTGGTCCCATCTGTGGATATCACTCAGCACTAATTACCCTAAATATTAATGCAGGAACTTTGCACTTGGTCCTAGAGTGACTCAACAGAAGAGCCCTGCATCCCCATACAAGCTCTTATGGCTTATCTACACAATTTGGGTAGGATCCATGAGAGTAATTGGGAACCTAAACCCCAGATTTAGGTGCTTAAATCCCAGATTTGGCTTCACTGTAATCCAAGGGATGTGCTGGCTGCTGCTCCCTGCCGCCCCCATTGGCCTGGAGCAGTGAACCGCAGCCAGTGGGAGCTGCAATCGGCCGAATCTGCGGATGCAGCAGGTAAACAAACTGGTCCGGCCTGCTGGGGGCTTACCCTGGTGAGCCGCATGCCAAAGGTTGCTGATCCCTGGCCTAAAGCTATTAATGAACCAGGGGAAGATAGGCATTGAACTGCTTAATTTATACTAAGAGCAATTACCTGGGATGTGGGGACCCATGTTCAGTTCTCTCCCCGCCACACACCAGAAGGGAAGAAAGGGTTTGAACAGTGGTCTCCCACCTCCCAGGAGACTACTTTAAACACTGAATTATGGGATATTTTGGTGTAGGGGCTCCAACCACTCTCTCATTATCTATCTACAATGCAATAGCCTCAACAGGAGAAGCTGAGGAGCCCTGTATCAGAGTATCCCATAGCTCAGTGATTACAGCACTAGCCTGAGTGATGCAAGACTTCTGTTCAAATCGTTTCTTCTGCTCTGCAGGGGGTGAAGGGACAGGAATTGAACATGGGTTGCCCACATCCCAGGCAAATGCTCTAACCACTAGGCTAAAAGTTATAAGACGGGCACCATCTCCTCTTCCTCCAGTGGTCATTTTGTGCAGAGTGAGACAGGTGCCTAACTGTTTCCATCCAAAGGTAGCTTAGACACCTCATCCAGGTACCAGGTTCCCAGTGCTTGATTATGAAGTTGACACGGCACCTATCTCCAAAAGAGTAGTAGGACTTGGCACACACCCCTCCTGTCTCCATCTTCCATTGGCTAGCTTAGGCAACTCTATGCCTAGCATGCTGGCTTTTGTAGATCACATTATTGGGTGCTTCTCCCCCTGCTTTGTCTTTTGTGGATCTCAGCGTTGTTCTTGTCATTTCCTAGGTGCCTAAAAGTTAAGCATCATGATGCTCATCACTGCAGTATCTAAATGTCTTTTATAGCTCCCACCCTTTGTCCTTGTCTATGCTTGCAACTATACCTTGCTTAGCATCAGTTCAGCAGCACCATTGATGACAACTGTTGTCTTTTTTCTAGTATAAAAAAGTTTGGAATGTGCCAGTTACCAATAGAAATCAGACATCAGATAAAAATCTAGCAGTTTAACAGACGCAGTTTGTAAGCCATTTTGCAAGCCAAATTGTGTCAGTGTTAGAAAACAATATGGCCCGGTACAGCACACACCTGAACAAATACCTCACTTCTACAATATCACTTTCAAAGGCTAAATCTGTGTTTCTACTATTCTCTTTGAGAAACTGCTGTTCACTTAGTCCATCTTCTCTGAATCCTTCTGGTTATTTTTGAACTTCATACAGTGGCAAAATGTATTTTTTTAATATTCTTTAAAAAATATAATCACATCTTCCTCTCTCTTACTTCCTCAGTGTCTAGGGCATGCGTTTTAGAAAGAGGCCTAAGTTCAACATTCTGTTTTGCAGCATTAATTGTCCTTAGTATTTTCAATGCCACTTTTTTTTTAGAGTATTGTCAGACTTATGAAATATATACATTTCTCTCAGCATATCATTGTTGTGGACTCTCAGTATTACACTCTATGGCTCTGCTTTTAATAGTGGCCTAACCTGTCAGTCATGATGTTCCAGCTCACCTACCATCTCTTCAACTGTGACTGAAATTACTTCTCATTTTAGTGACCCATCTTGCCAACACATCCTAACACTTGCCTATCACTCTAAGTGGTCCTGTTGAACTGCATTATGCCACAGTACGTATACAAAACCAATGTTGCCAACTTCTTTGATTTTATTGTGACTACTTACTGTATGTTTTTAAAGCCCTAGCTCCTGGAGTCAAGTTACTGTGAAATAATATCAGTTTTTTATTTTTTGAAGTAATTTTCTAGCCCTTGTGGTTGCAGAGAAAAAAAAACCTTGAAAATGTGACCCTGTAAAGGGTCCAAAAAACAAGGCATGTGTGTGTGCATAGGCCAATCTTATGATTTTTGCAGGCCTGAATCATGTTTGTTTTGGATGCTCATGATTAGCAATACTGCAGCCAGCTCACTAGCTATAAGAAGGCATATTGCCTATTATAAGTATTTGCATGTTCTATCCCAATTCATCTCGTCATGGGTTTACAGCCCTGAAGCACTCTACATTACATACAATCTGGGGCTTCAATTGCCATCCCTTTTGCCACTCAGATTCTGAACATGGCTCCTTCTCTGACTGCTACTGGTCACAGAATTGATATATTTATTGAACGTTTTATTTATTCCAATATAGAGGAATTTTGCTCCTGATTATTTCATAACCCCCAAAAATCATGCATTCCTGCTATATTACTTTAAGTTAAATTCTTACTCTATTTTTCCCCTAACAAGTAAATATTCTTTGACTTTCCCTCTCATGTTGCTTTGAACAGCTGTGCCCTTGATAAATCTGGTTAGAAATTAGTTTAGATCTGATAATATCCATCTTGTTTGCTAATTTTAAACCTTCTCCTCTCATTTTAGTCAACACTTCATTCAGCTATTCCTTATCCTCTCTTATTGGCAGTTATAGTAACGACCAGCAGCTGGTATAATTAATTTATTCCTATTTATTTAAAAAATGGACCCAGGCTGCAGAGTTTAGAGCCAGGTGAGAATTCTTGCTAAATTTAAGATTGAGGAGAGGGAGAGAGAGAAAAAAAATGTGTAAAGTAATAAACAAATAGGAATATATTTTTAAATTTCTAGGCAAAATCAGTATATGTGATAAGATAAACTTATCTCCTTCCTGGGATTTCTTTGTTTTTAACAGTAATGGACAGTAACGAAAATAAAGTTCAATTTAAAATTTCCTCACATGTTGGCTGTTCCTAGTATTCCTCCTGCTAGACTCTTCAGCTCACATCCTCTATGCTCTCCTTTGAGAACTGCTCATACATTTCTTATATCTGGGTGAAATAAACAGCCACTAGTCTCATTGAGTCAACAGAATCTAGACAATATTTCTCATAGATTCAACACCCACTAATAGGTATTTAGTCATACACTGCCAGCCTGTTACATTATCCTTGATTTGCTGATAATATACCAATTCAGTAACAAACAGTATTTATTTTTCTTGTTCCCTAAACAATGTCCCTGAAATAAAGACTAACTGATGGCACATGATATATCATAGAATTAGATACAATTGCTTCATTTTTTAATAGTTTCTTTTAAATGTATCTCACAGTATTTGAGCTAGGTATACAAGGAAAGACAAAGAAACATTTGCTATTTAGTTACAATTTTGAACACAGAATGATATAGATAATTTCCTATGAAGTCATATGGATTTAATTTATTTGATTTACCTGATAGATAGTAAAGATGAGACGGGGGGATGGTAGGACAGAAGAGCTGAAGAGACACCTTTTGCTCCCCTCTCTCCAGAGCCCAGCAGGAACATTGCTGAGAAGATAGAAGTGCCAGGCTAGATCACATTTTCCATGGCTCCTTTCTGTTCAGTGGAATCCCTTGTGGAAGGGTCTGCCAATGTAACTTCAGTGACATCACGCTATCAAGGAGCTGACAAGAACCAAAGAGGTTTATAGCATGGACAGACGGATAGTCCTTTCTGATGGATAGTCCTGACCTACTATAGCGGATGTCAAGATGGTACCCTTCTTTTTGCGGGGGAAGAGAACGGACAAATTGCTCCTATTTACCTACTCCAAAAATAAGAGCAGAGAGGGACATTCTGTGAGGAGTTTTATTATGAGATAGAACAATCTGCCCTGGCGGGCTTGGATCAGTGTTCATATCATGCTCCCTGTCAATACCCAGCACCAGCTGGGGAAGTTAATGATCCAACCAGCAGACCAAATTTGGTGAGGAATCATGGTCACGTGCCACCTGAGGAACATTGTGCGTACACCAAAAAGAAAAACAGTCTGCCCTAGGCTATTAATATTTCTTTTAAAATCCCTCAAGTATGGATTTACCCAAAGGACTCTCATAGAAGTTATGGGTTCATGTGCATGCAGTATATTTACAAGATTAAGTCAATAATTCATCTTCCAGAAGCTCCCTAAACACAGATGTACATTGCATAGTTAATAATCCAATGTTCATTTAGATTTCAAGGAAATTTGCAAATGTTTTACTTTTTTCTCCCTTTCAGTCTATCTTACAAGAAACAATATAAATAAAATACAGTGGTGCCGTAACATTTAAGCTATAACGTAAGTGATGAAAAACAAGTGATTTCAAAATTCAGAATGAAAATTTGCCTTCTGTTCAGTTTTTCCCAGGCTCCATGTTTAACACATGCTGTTAAAAACCAGGTTGCACGATTGTATCTATACAGAACACATTATGGTAACATATTAAAGTTTCACTGATCTAAAATAGCTACCTGATATTCTATAAAGGCATCTGGCCAAATCTGCTGATCAAAATCTGTTATATAAAAAAGTCAGAAAAAAAAATAGCTTCAGTATTTTATAGCCTGTGGAAAGACACTGCTAGAGGGTTGTATGAGTTTATAATGATCTTCTCTGGAGATTTTGATACTCATGATGCACTAGAACCAGAAACCCTCTTGAAGCTTTCTCAGGTGTGATCACACTAAAGAAGATCAGCTAATGTAAAACTATAAATTCTCTCGTTACTTCCATGCAGCAAAATGAACCCATATAATTTCTACAAACTGGCTCCCTTCTAATGAGTGTTAAATCAAATATAATACAAATAGGCACAGTAACTGCCATAATTTTGTTAAAACAAATAGAACTAAAGACCAAATTCTCTCTTGGTTTAACTCCACTGAAGTCAATAATATACACCAGCAGAGAAGGCATGTTTTTCTTTTTCAACTGCTGTTCACATTGAAATAATATAATTTGAAGAAAATGCATAAAAAAATGAAGCATATACCTGTATCACAGAAAGACCATCTGCAGATTTTATCCTTTTGCAATTTATTGGACCTTTTACTTTATTTTGTACTAATTCTGAAATTAAAATCATTGCTGTTTATCTGATTGAAAAAAGGAGGCCTATTTTACACCTACAAAAAGGGAGATTAAAATATAAAGAGGAAGCAGATACCCTTAGCAAAATACTTATCAGTTCTTCCAACACATATATGCACAGTAATACTGTGCAGGCTTTGTAATTTATCTACTAAACGTATATACATTCTCTAACTACTGCTCATCAACTTTCATATTAAAAGGACTTCCTTGTAGCTTATTTATAGGAGCATATCCAGTAGGTGCTTCTATTAAAACTGGGCTTTGCAGAGTATCAGAAACAATTCTGAAACAATGAGCTTTTCCCACATTGTTACTTACGCAGACACACACACTTTACATTGGTAGAATTGCAATAATTATGGATGTAACACTGCTAAAAAATTGGTTAGGTTGCAGACATTTGCTTTGAGATGTATGACAGCTTCAAGACATACATGGAACTCCCAGTGAAATCAATTAGATTTTGATGCTCCAAAAAGAGGGCAGGGTCATCTGAGGTGGAACTCCTAGCTCCAAGGTAGATAAGTAGCTCCATGCAGTTTGATCTGTATGTGTGTGTAACGGGAAATTTGTTGATGAAATCTTTAAAGCTGAGTATTTTGAGATCTGTGTGCTTACTACCAATTCCTTGGCATTTTATTTTATTTTTTTTTAAATAAGAATAAGATCTTGGTCAAAAATTATATTCACACCCCAATGTTGTTTAGCCCATAAGTGGCTGCAAGTGTGTGTGTGTGTGTGTGTGTGTGCGCGCGCGCACACATACACAACATTCTCTCGCGCGCTCCTTTGTATTTATCTACTATGATCTTTTTAGCAGATTTCCAAAAGGGATCATACACAGGAATCCCATTCACATACATTTCATCTTTCAAGGTGATATTTCTCTCCTTTTCCTTCCCCTCATTAAATTTGTAATATTCACCTCCTGCATTGATATTTTCACGGTATACAGAAATGCTAATTTAGCACTAATATAGACATCTAACACATGTGGCCCACACCACATCAATTTAGACAATCATTCATCATGAACTAATTAAAACTGTCTTTTTCTTTTTAATTATTGGTCTCTGATGATATTAGATGAAGACAATGTAATTCTCAAGAAGTTGACAAGCCCATACTCTCTGGCAACAGTGATAGCTGTCATACACTTGGTTTCAATTTTCTTTCAAAATTATGCTGGAGGAAGCACTTCTGAAATGCCTTGAGGAAAATAAAATAAAAAAAAGTAGAGAACATCTGCTGATATTGATTCTGTGAATCTGAAACTTTATGAAACCAAAGATGGGATGCATTTGACAAGCATTTTTCTGGAACATTTTCAGACTTAAGCAAACAACATCTGTTAATATTGATTTTTGGGTTACACTGAAACTTTCAGAAGAATTACAATCAGCGGGTGATTGAAAAGTGAGTTTGTTTCCATATAAATTAGAAGATCAAATGCAAAAAAGAGATTTAAAAGGTCTGCTTTCTATTTTAGTTTAAATGGTATGTGCAAACTATTCTTCACTTTAAACAGAAATGAAAAGAGAAAATCTAAATAAACAATGAATGGAGGGTTTTGTTTTTAAGAAAATAAGCACACTAAACTATCAGGAAATACATTAGAGTTAACAACTACAACAAACATATCAAAGTTGCCAAGGAATGATCCTGGCATAAGAATTCTTTTTTCTTACATTCTCATAAATGTATCCTAAGTTGTATTATATTTGAAAAACTGCTTGGAGTCTAGAGAATAGACTAAAGTAAGAAGGAGACTGGTTTCAGATCTTCCTGATATTAGAAAATTGTTAGTCTGACTTTCCATTGGCCTGTACCTTGTGTAGTCATTTACACCAGAAAAAGGGGCATAGAATACATTAACAAATGAGAAGACAGCACCTTATACCTATTTTACATTGTTATAAATGATTACCCAAGGTGCACGTAACTCTGAAACAAGACCCTGTGTCTTAATGCTGTCGTTTCCCTACTCTCTCTCTCTAAACAAAGATTTTTTTAGTGTGGAACTTTAAAGGATGAGCGCAGGTTTCAGGAAAGAAAAATGTGGAGGATGCCGTAGGAGGCAAGTCTTTATGCACATTGCTGAAATGCTAGCCCAGTGGCAGCGTCTCTGTAAATAGTTCTGCTAATAAAGTGCCAGGTTAGTTTTAGAAACATGGAGTCCTCCTTCCCCCACATTATTACCCAGAATATGGTACATGAAAAACTTCCTGTCATTCTTTTTTTTTTAAAGAGGTGAATTCGTAATAGAGTGAACATCTTTCTCAACATTATTACGTTTGCAATTTAAATTGACTCAAAATTAATTTAATTTAAATTTATTTAATGTAAAGTACACATCACATGCATGTCAACAACAAATTTCTTCATTAATATATTTTCTATAGAACTTGCAGACTTAAGGTAGTACCTGCTTTTCCGCAGCATTTAAGGTAGAATTTCATTCTATGCAATACAGAATACTGGTACAAAAACAACGTCATCATGGACATCAAGGAATAATAATGTATGATTAGAGGAAGAGAGAGAGATTATTCTAGGTGCTTGGACTGAAGTGTATCAACCAGCAAAAGCAGTCTTTCAACAGAACAGTCTTGCAACAATTGTCAGAATTTTTGTCTTGCTTGACATTAAATTTCATATGTCTGGCATACCTCCTTTCATCCCAATATGCACTATTTATGCATTATAGAAAGAGCATGATATTTTAGCATGATTAACTGAATAACCTAGAACCTGATGGTGGATTCATGGCCTCAAGTGTGCTGCCTTGAAATTTAATTTGCACTAATCCAGTGAAGTGCAATAGTTTTCAGAAAATTGGAAGGCAGGCATGAAATTCATTCCTACATCTAGCTCTGCGTATATCTTAGTCATAGTCTCAGAAAAAAAATTGATCCTCAGTAGCTATTCATTTACCAATTCCCATCTTTTTAAAAGTATGATAAAAATTAAGTTATCTCAAATGGACAAGATGGTTAAAGGGACAGATAGCTGGCCACAAAGCCTTCCCTTCTAGGTCACCAGTGTGAATTCAGTCTAGGTTGGAAGTGACAAAAATTGTATTGCCATCATGAACAAGTTCAAGACTCCTGACAAAGACTATTAGCACCTCATTCAAAGATAGAACTTCTTTTCCCTGCACACTTTAATACAGCCATTTCCCCCCCTCAAAAAAAAGCCCCAACATTTGCTAGATGCAACTGGACGTAATTTCCCTTTCATATGCAGGCTAACTCCCTCTCATTTGCAGGCTAACTAAGAAAATAGCTAAGCACCATCACAAAGTACTTCTTTCCATAGTCAATATTCTAGATCCATCCCAAATCATAGTTTAGGCCATAATGTGGAATAGGAATGGCACTGGTGAATGATCTCCTTTCATGGACTAGGGGCATACCACCTCACTCATATTCTTAGGCCTCTCTGCTGCATTCAGCATGATGAGCTGAAATGGAAGTCATAGGAAAAGCCCTGAAATTATAATAGTCCTTTCAGATTCTGATGACTGGCAACTGCTTCTCTGCCACCAGTGTATTCACCTTTGAATCCACAACTGTCCTACGCAAAGTCTACATGTAGCTGCTGGCAGAAATTTGACACTCCATGAACTGCAATTCCAACCTTATGGAGATAACATTCAGTTCTAGTTATCATTCACATCATACGGAATGCTATCAACTAGCCCAGTATCTGGCAGGTAAAGCCAAGAAAGACATGCATAATACTAGTGGGCGGAGGGAAACACTCTGAAGACCTTGATTTTCCTACAATTCTTGCTCCAGTCAAGGACATCTGACCCAAATAACAGAATCTGCAGTCTTGCAGTTTGAGATTTCTTGCTGATGTTGACCTGTCACATAGTACTGACCTGACAAAATCACTTTTTACCATCTGTAGCTAGCTAGGCAAATGTGCCCCAACTGATGACTACATAGCATGGGTTATTCATACCCTTGTTATCTTCAGATAACTTTATTGCAACACAATATACCTCAGCTTGCCAGAATCAGAGCTGAAAAAGCTGCAACTGATACTCTTACAGGCTATTGAGAGCATATCACCTCTGTACTGTACACCTCTGTACTGTAAATTCACTCCTGCAGAACATCAGGCCAAGTGTCAAGTCTTAGTCTTTATTTTAAAATCCCTCTATGAACTTGGCCCTCGCTCTCAACTGTTCTGTTCCGCAGGATAATGGAATGTTCTATTTCATTTGCTCAGGAGTCCGGACTTCCTTAGCAGCTGGTCTGAGACCGCAGAATTTGAAACTGCAATAATCATGAATAGTCACAGAGCTCAACCCTTCCAGGACCTGATGCAAAACAAACTTCATCAGAACTTATTCTGCCACAAAGCAACTCATAAACCATTAGCAAAAACCTACTGGCATTTATATAAAGAGGAAAAACAATGAAAATAAATACATTAAAAATATTCAGTTTGCTCCCCATAGTGGGAGATAATAGCAAAGAAACTAATTTTGCATGGCAAGTCAGCTTGTATTTTTTTTTGAACTCTGGTAGTTATTTGGATACTATGATGGTGAGTCATGGTTTAAGAACCAAAATAGATTACAGTAGAATTGGATGGCTCTTTGGTACCCTATTGAACATGAGTTGATGATTTGGGGTCACCTCCTAGAACCTCAATGTCCACATCGTGAAAGCCATCTTTGTAATTGGCACTATCTGGAATCCTTGTTGACAATCTCCTAAGAAAGACCATGGATCAGGCGACTAACTGGCTCTCAAGGCAGTCCCTCTACCTCAGGTTTAAGCATCAAAGCCATGGACACCTCAAGAAGCTAATGTTTCATGTCACAAAACTGCAGAGGACACCATTTTTGAAGGCACTGGGTATTTTTTCTGTAAAAAACACAAATTAAGAAGAGAGTACTCAGCAAGGGGAACATCTCCCACAGGATTTCCAGCCATCATGCAAATATTCCAAAGGGACCCGTACAGACCCATTGAAATGACTCTCCAAATCCAAAAAGGGAGCAGATACTTACAATCAGAAAGACCTTCTTCTGTGGTTAAATGAAGAGTAGAATGAGAAAAAATCGAAGTAAAACCTCCCTGAGAGAGCACGGTGTGTGCCTCTCCTCAGATACTGAGCTCCTAGAAAGAGATGTCTGCTGGTCTGAACACAGGGAGAGTACTCTGAAATTCATAGGAGCAGAGCGCAGAAAATACACAAGTAATTGCTCTTCCCCTGACTTTAACCCCTGAACAAAGGAATTTTATGAATAGGGGTTTGAAGTTCATAGTTATGTTTTAACTAGGATCGTGCTTTTAACTGGTGTTCATATGATTCTAAAAGCATCAAAGAATCCTGTGGCACCTTATAGACTAACAGACGTTTTGGAGCATGAGCTTTCGTGGGTGAATACCCACTTCCTCAGCTGCATGTAGTGGAAATTTCTAGGGGCAGGTATATATATGCTAGCAAGCAAGCTAGAGATAACGAGGTCAGTTCAATCAGGGAGGATGAGGCCCTGTTCTAGCAGTTGAGGTGTGAAAACCAAGAGAGGAGAAACTGGTTCTGTAGTGGGCAAGCCATTCACAGTCTTTGTTCAATCCTGAGCTGATGGTGTCAAATTTGCAGATGAACTGAAGCTCAGCAGTTTCTCTTTGAAGTCTGGTCCTGAAGTTTTTTTGCTGCAGGATGGCCACCTTAAGGTCTGCTATAGTGTGGCCAGGGAGGTTGAAGTGCTCTCCTACAGGTTTTTGTATATTGCCATTCCTAATGTCTGATTTGTGTCCATTTATCCTTTTCCGTAGAGACTGTCCAGTTTGGCCGATGTACATAGCAGAGGGGCATTGCTGGCATATGATAGCGTATATTACATTGGTGGATGTGCAGGTGAATGAATCAGTGATGGTGTGGCTGATCTGGTTAGGTCCTGTGATGGTGTCGCTGGTGTAGATATGTGGGCAGAGTTGGCATCGAGGTTTGTTGCATGGATTGGTTCCTGAGCTAGAGTTATTATGGTGCGGTGTGCAGTTACTGGTGAGAATATGTTTCAGGTTGGCAGGTTGTCTGTGGGCAAGGACTGGCCTGCCACCCAAGGCCTGTGAAAGTGTGGGATCATTGTCCAGGATGGGTTGTAGATCCTTGATGATGCGTTGGAGGGGTTTTAGCTGGGGGCTGTATGTGATGGCCAGTGGAGTCCTGTTGGTTTCTTTCTTGGGTTTGTCTTGCAGTAGGAGGCTTCTGGGTATACGTCTGGCTCTGTTGATCTGTTTCCTTATTTCCTCGTGCGGGTATTGTAGTTATGATTCTAAACTGTCCTTTAATTAGCTGTATGCATATTGTGGACCTCATCTTAAGGAAAGTGCATATTGCCCCAGTAGACAGCTCGATCAAATTCATGTTAAAAGAGAAAGAAGATTAAGCTTGTTTACATAGTTTATAGTACTTCAGTATGTTTAATTACATTTGTTTAGTCTTTTATGGCAATGAATATAACAATTTGTCTAAAAAGTAAGACAACAAACTGGTGTGTATACTTCAAACTAAACGGTTTCCTTTTGGCTCAAGAACAGTCAAAAGAATGTATTTTGGAAGGCTAGTTACAGTGTAATTAATACATTTTGTCTGATGTCAATGCTTTTATTTTCACAAACTACTCAAAGTGATTAAAGATGGCATTTTGAGAAGCTAGTCAAAACCTTTAAGGTGAACACAGTGCATGTGCACTGAGTGCTTACATAAAAGAAGCAAAGATGTCTTCCCTTGTGCCCCAGAGGCAAAGTTAAAAATTGTTTCAGAATAAGAGGAGGAAGATGATTAATGAACATGCAGAAAGAGACTATGCAATAAGCTTCAGATCTGGGCCATATCATTATCTATGTACTGCTAATACGTGAAAGAGGTTGAGGTGATGAATTATCGTCTGAGAGCATTTCGATATAAAAAAAATGGATTAAGAGCCAAAATCCATAGAAATGTTTTCTGGCCTGTGCTCAAACCTGCGCAAAGCTGGCCAGACCCTGGAAAAAGTAATGTTCGTTGGCACTATGTAATGTGAAAGCCAGATGGACTTTTAATTGAATTTGGCCCATATTCTTTTAATGATGAAACATATTTGAAATTGTTGCACCAGGCTGTCATCTATTCAGTGGGCATAACCTACTATACTGTGAGCAAAAGATAATGCTGATAGTAAGTCAAGAGATACTGTACAGGTGAAGAAGTTATTTTTAGCTACCTGCAATTTCTACTGAACCCAGTAGAACATTGAGAGCTTGAACCATAAAGAGGAGTCTGGTTTCATGATGAGCAGAGCCAGCTCCAGGCACCAGCGAAGGAAGCAGGTGCTTGGGGTAGCGAATGGAAAGGGGCGGCACGTTCAGGTCTTCAGCAGCAATTCGGCGGTGGGTCTCTCAGTCTCTCTCTTCCTCTTAGAGCTGCTGCCGAAGAGGAAGAGAGGGAGCGAAGGACCCGCCACCGCCGATTGTCTCTCTCTCTCTTTTTATTTGCTTCACCACTTGGGGGGGCAAAAAAGCTGGAGCCAGCCCTGATGAGGAGTGTGTAAAGTCAGAGGTATTTGTTGTTTTAATGCAATGCCTTAACAAATAAATAATGAACACAATAATAAATAAAATAATAACACTTTGCATGTAGATGGCACTTGGTGTCTCAGAAGTTCAAACTGACTTAACAAGCACTAACTAATGAAACTTTACAATAGCCCTGTAAAGAAAGTTTCAAGAGAGATCTTGCTCCCATTGGAATCAATAGCAAAAGTACATTGACTTCGGTGTAAGTAAGATGGGATGGTAAATAGAGCTGGTTAAAAAAATTAAAAGAATAAAAGGCTTTTGTGAACTTTTTGTTCCTGTTTTTCAACTAACTCTAAGAGGCAGGCTGGGCTGATCTATTCTGCATATGTGTTTGCCTCTTCTTCTTGGAGTATGTAAGGATGCATTTGCAGGATTGGGGCCTTAAAGTCTATCTATATCTCGAGCTCTTATCAAACT
Organism: Gopherus flavomarginatus; assembly: GCF_025201925.1. Taxonomy (NCBI): domain Eukaryota; kingdom Metazoa; phylum Chordata; order Testudines; family Testudinidae; genus Gopherus; species Gopherus flavomarginatus. The sequence continues at coordinate 32,668,628 of NC_066624.1, forward strand.
GTCTACTGCAGTTAAGCTTGTTGGAACTGTGATAATGGGGAGGGTTAGGACTTCTACATTTCAATAGTTAGGTCATTTTAAATTACTTTAAATGAGATTAGTAACTTGAAAGATGATACGTGAGGAGACTCAAGTGAGTTCTTTGAAGATGCAGAATTTGAAATCCTTCCCTGGAGACTGTGCCTTGAACCAGTGGGAAGACTTGCACAGTTCCAATGACCTTGAAACCTACACCAGCAGAAGTTTTAACTCCTGTTAGGCACACCCAAGTTGGATAAGTGAAAGGGTAGGGACCAGAAGAGAAGCAGTCCACTGGTCCTCGTGGGAAAGTTAAGTTACAAACACTTAACAAAGTAGTCATTCCAGCAAACAACATGACAGACAGGAATGGCAGAGCCTTGTTTGTGCCTGAAGCAATATCTGTTGGACAGGAAGGATTCAGAGATTTAGAATCTGACCCCTGCTTTGTAGGACAAAAGTATTATGTGCCAGATTCTGTCCTGTGGTAGAGGTCTGCAGGAGAGGGGAAACTCCGGAAGACAGTTCACTTGCAGGTTTTACCTAATGTAAATGGTGGATTCTCTGTAAATTGAAGTCCTTAAACCATGATTTAAGGACTTCAGTAACTCAGCCAGAGGTTAGAAATCTATTACAAGAGTGGGTGGGTGAGGTTCTGTAACCTGCAGTGGGCAAGAGGTCAGACTAGATGTTCATAATGGTCCCTTCTGATCTTAAAGTCTATGAGTTCCATTTGCCCAATCCTGAGAGCTGGCTCCAGCCCAGATGTTCATTAGAGAAGCTGCTGGGCTGCTTTAAGTTGCACTTCTGACATGAGTCCTCAGTGGAGCTCTGTCATCTCTCCTGCCCACTTGTGACATGCCTACTACAGGAGGGATGAAGGCACAGACCCAGATGTAGCACAGTTATTCTTAGCAAAGAGTTTCTCTCTAACAAGGGAATTCTCTCTGCTAGGCATTTGCAGCCAGATTATGGTTGCTGCATGCCACTTGAGTAGCTCAGAGCAGCTGCATCTCTTTGGAGAATCTGTCTGTGTCCAAATCTAGCACAAACCCTTTGATGGTAAGCAGGGAAAAAAAAATGTTTGCTTTGTGAGGGCAAATCCCCTTAGATTTCCCTTGCTGCGTTCTGCACCCAACCTCACAGACGTTAAGTATTACATAGGCATGACATGCTGACAATATCTTGAATTAACTTTATTGAATTAAGTTTAACATCTCTGGGGGGGGTGTCACTATGGAATTGTAAGTATGTATCTTCTCTAGGAGACTAACTAGTGCAATCTCTGGAAGAGATCAGGAACTTAAAAGGACGTTTTGGAACTATACCTGTGAAGTACATTTCCTACGAAGTAACTGGGGAATGCAAATGACCCACTATGAATCCTCCATTTTTTAAGCTATGCCCTGGGGAGTAAAACACATTATCTACAAACTACTTGCTCCTGAAATTTCAGAGCTAAGATCTCTGAACTGTATGAAGGATGGACTAAACATGCTATGAGTGTGCTGGCTCTAAGCTGAAACTGTGATAAACAGGTAACCACAAGGAATCTCCCTTTGCATGGGGGTTTGAAGGCTGCTCCTGAAAGAATCCATGTTACGGGTGGGGATAATTCTGGTTATCTTATTAGCAGGTTCTTTTTTGTTGTTTTAATACATTTTCTCCATAAACCCCTTAAGAATAAAGCAGGCATGCATCGGAAGTGCAGTGTGGTACCTAATAAAACAGTACCAGTTATGCCTGTTAATGTCTCTAAAGAAAAAGCAAGCTGGTTCAGCTAGGGCAGCCTGTCTCTTCTATGTAGGTAGGGAAGTGTGCTACCTGGAAATACCCCAGTCAGAAGGGAGAAGGACACGGGACTCCACCTAAGAGACAGAACATCTGTGGACCTGAAAGAGTGAGAGTAGGTGCCCTTGCTGGGCCACAGAGGGAAAATACAGGTGCAGTTGCCCTGAACTGAGAGGGATGAATTAATTGTTTTGCTAAAATTTCAAGCATGCTCAAACTTGCATCTGAAATTTCAATTTGGTTTATATTCTGTTAAAAAAGGAGCAGAGAGAGAAAAAAATCCAATGATAGGATAGGGTGGAAAATGGAACAAAGTATGTAGGCTTTAAAAACACGTCAGGTCTGACTGCATTGCAATCATGGATGTAATTACAACAAGTACTCAAGACATACTTGACCTAGCTTTAATTTAGCTAGATCAGGTACCAATGGAGTTCAGCATGGGCAAGTATTCTGTCTGTCTCAGGTGCTCTTGTACAACCCGCATTGAACCCCTGCTGCTGAGGCTTCACTGCTACCAGTGCCCAAGGCACCTAGCTCAGGTATGCCTACACTAGGGACCGTCACACCCTGTAACTGCAATGTAAATATAAACAGAGTGAGAGAAAAATTACCAATAAAAAATACAACAGTATCCACTTATAGAATTATACAGACCTGTCAGCCTAGCTTTGCAAGAGCATCTATGGGAGGATATATCCCTAGTAAACAGCATTGGCTTTCCTCAGGCCACAAATTTTTATCCTTTTTTTTCCTTTTTTTTGAGACTGAATCACATTTAGGAGAGTTAAAAAAAAAAGATGCCTTTATATTAAAGGGAAAAAGCAGTTTGTGAACTAACACTAATTCTGTGAACCCAAAAAATAATTGAAGAGGATTCACAAACTTGACTTCCATGACATTCACCAATGCTAATAAGTACAGTTTGAAAAAGCTTTGACAAACCATTCTCTGTGGCAGTCAAAATGCTTCATGCTTCATTTTTACCCAAATTTCATTCGGGAAAAAAAATGGTAAAATATTCCAAGGATGTTGAAATGTTTTTTGGAATCAGATGTTTTGATATTTCATTTTGAAATGACTTCACTTTAAATTTGTTTAAAATGTTGTATTGTGCTCTATATTAAAATATTAAATATAGGGAGAAACAGAAATGAAACATTTTGATTTTGTCAAAATGAAATGTTTCAATGGACCTGAAACAAACATTTTTGTGGAATTTTCTTTCACAGGGAATTTCTAAATCTACAAGTTTCATTCCTAACCACAACAATTATAAATGGCAAAATCTTGAACTATTTCACAAAATGGAATATTCATCCTACGCATCAATCTACTAACAAGTTTAGCAGGAAGCATATTCAATTGGCATTTAGATACATACAGAACTCATTAGGGTAACTGTCACATGTTAATATACTGCAGTGGGTATTGTGATAGCTGGCAGTTAGATTTATATAGTATCCTTATATGATGAAAATGAAACCATTTGACCCTATGGTCCCCTGTTCTGTCTTGTTAAAGCCTTACACTTCTTAGTTTATACACCACAATTGTACAGCCGCAGGTGTAATTGCTGTGTAGACATACCCTGAATGACTTACCTCCAAGGCAAGAGAAAGAAGAAGGATAGCAGGAGACATAAGAAGAAAGTGAAGCAGTCTTGATTTCTTACTCCCTCCTAGCACACTGCCACCCTAAGATCTGCTCTGTGAGGGTAGGGGTAGGGGATACCAGGCATCCATCCCTTCCATCCAATTCAGGGAGGAAGAAAGATACTTCAGAGGGGAGACACACACAGAGCCCCTGACACAAGGTAGGGTATATTTTAAAAGAACAGAAAATACACCTACTTTTCTTCCTGTGAGTGACAGGTGAGGTTAAAGTACCTACCTACTTACATTTAAGTTGTAAACAAGTGTACTATATTATGTTCTTTATAGTTCACTATGTAGAGCATGACAAAAACAAACAAGCACCAATCAGCATCTGCAAAGGCTAAGGAACAATCTGAAGGCTATCAACGTGAAACCCCTTCAAGCGTGAAAGGTGGCCATAAGCTAACAATGAAGAAAACACAACTACTCAAGCTATGGAAACTAAGCAAACAACATCTGTAAGATGATCAATAGAATCATGCAATCGTCTGTGCAACAGAAACTTTGAATGAATGTGGAAATCAACTTGCGTATCAGAGAGCGCATCAAACACAAATTTGTGCTGTAGAAATTATGCTACAAGACCAGCACCTGCAAGGTGACCAACAGTGTCACACAATTGCCTTCACAATGGAGACTATGCCCAAACTTGAAAATAGGCCAATGGAAATAGACTTCAAATAAATAAATAAATAAATAAATAAATAGATAAAACTGGTGTACCACCAGCCTTCCCTCCCGTTAACATTTGGAAACTGTGGGATCATGGAGGATTTTAAAATTTCAAAATTTATTTGTATTATAATTAGCAATGAAGCTCTGAAATTTGGAAATTCTCTGTGAAAGAACATTCCAAAAAAAGGTTGATTTCAATTTTATTTTACAATCACATTATCATATGTAATCTAATACAAAATTAAAAAAAACTGGAATGAGAAGTTGTTTCAAAAGGAAAAATTGGAACATTTCATTCAAAAAAAAATCAGATTGTTTTGATGCTGTCAGATTTTTTCCTCTGCTCTCTAAAACAAAATTTTGGCAATATCAACACAAGTTTGCAAAGCATTCCAGTTGGATGGTGAATGCATTCTCCAGTGAAAAATGGTACTGCCAAAATCACCCTCCCCCAACACCTTTTCTTTTATAATACTTTTCCACCAATCATCATAGCTCCAGTTAAAGAGGGGGGAAAAATCAGATACTAACATTAACACCTGACATGCTATTCTGCAGATCCTTCCTTGTCAATTTCCTTTGGATATAAACACTCCCATTAGAGTAGAACTTTGGGCTGAAACAGAATTTCTTTTCAATAGACATTTACTCAAGCTTTCATTCCTCTGACAATCCCAGCAATAGAGTCAGATCTCCCCATCACCAGTTAATGGATGGTGGTAGGATAGCTCAAACGACTTGGAATACTGAGGCATGAGATTTCAGTTCCTCTGTATAGAATTTTATCTTTCATTTTTTTTTCTTCCTCAGTGCCTTTCTGATTAACCTCAGCTAAATCATGAGGCTGTTGCACTTACATTTGTATTTTAGTAAATAAGCATTTGTATCTATCTGGCACAAGCCACCCAGCAAATGAAAACAGATGTATATACAAGAAAAGCAGCAGGTTCATTAAGAACCAGCGCTAATACTGTTAGAAAAAGATAAACAAATGCTATCAACAATATGCAGAGTAACCTTGCAACAAAAGGTTTGATTGTAGTCTGGTTATGTACATGACAGTGTATGAAGTACATTTATAGTATCTGTGGAAATAATTCTCTCTATATGAATCCTGTTATTCTCAATGTTTACAAATAGATTTATACTAACAGTTCTATCTAACTCATTCATTTAAAACATCCTTCTTACTCTAATAAAGTGTTTTCAGGGCTATTTTCCTTATTCCATTATAATGAAAGGATGCATAATAAATATCCTATTAAACAGTTTGAAAATTTCACTTTGTCCATAATATCATTATGTTCCTTTCTGGCCAATATTTTAGTTGAGCCTGTTTATTTTTGGAGGGGGCATGGATTTAACTCTGCTATTCAACTTTAGTGTGTTACAGTTATCTTTAATGCATTTAATAGTTTCATGGATGGTTATCAAAAATGCTATGCAAGTGTGACATACACAGGTTACAGTCTTGACTAGTGAGTAGCTGTATCATCCCTGCCCTCTAACCTAGGATTCCCGTTACACTGCTTTTATGTTGTTGCTTCTACTCCTGGATTGCTCATGAACAGCCTCTAGCATGTAAGTCACTGCCAGCTATGCCTATATGCACCTGCACACCCAGGCTTTCATTAGCCTGAATTACACTGCTGGGTGATGCCTGCACAGTCCCAATCTCAGACTTCCTGCAGATATGTATGCCTTGTACGACCCAGCCTTCTTCTGGACATTACAAGCTCAAATGAAGTCTATCATTTTATTAATAGAAATGATATGCACAAATCCTGTTATCCCAAATGGTGTTTCCTAACCACACTAATAGATAAAATAATAAAGCAAGTTAATTAACTACAAAGAGATAGATTTTAAGTGAATTACAAGTAATGAGGCATAAAAGTCAGAAATGGTTACAAGAGAAATAAAGACAAAACACAACTAATGCCTAACTTAAACTATGTTACATTCAAAGCAAAGTTTCTCTCACCACTTGTTCTCAATAGTCTTGCTGGCCAGACCTCTAGTCCAGGACCCCTTTAGGGTAATGGCTGTTTCCTTTTTTCCTTCTGGTGCAGTTAAAGGAAGAGAGTGAGATACAAAGAGGACGGGTGGCTTGGGGTCTTTGTCCCTCATTTTTATAGCCTCAGTTCCCCTCTTAGAAAATATTTCCAGCTGAGATTCAGGAGGCAAAAACTCTAGAGGGGTGGATATCTCCTGCTGGTTGTCCCATCTATTGGAACTTCTTTTTTGCTTGATGGCTCTGTTCATTACTTAAGTGCAAATTAAGATGAGCACATATTATTTTGTTTGAGACAGACCTGTTTGCCAACTTCTGTTTGGGCAGAACTGTGGTTTGGAATATGTGTCAAACACCTTAAAGTAGAATCTTATAACTTTACATACAATGTGGCTACACATATATACTCAGGACAATACTGACCAGCAAATTATGAGTTTTCAAATGATACCTCATAAGGCATACTTTGCACAAAGATTTTTACAATAGCATTCAATGGGTGAATACAGGGGTGCAGACTGCCACAGTAAGCAACAATTCAGCAACATGTAATTAATGTTCAACATATAAAGAATGGTATGAATCAACAGCCATATCCTTCCACAGCTACTTTTCCTCTGAAATTTTAGACAAACTCAGCAGTATTTTATCAAACTTATGGAAGTATCACATACACACAGATCTCCATTTCCCATCATTTTCTTATTGTATGCTGCTAAGACAGGACAGTTATTTAAGAAACAATGAAAATGCATAAATGACTGTAATGGAGCAATAATTACAGTGCCCCCTCTCCCTAGCTAAGATGAACATTTCCCTTGCTTTTGGAAAGATGTTTTATATGACAGTAAGCAGTACAAAAGAAGTTGGCAATATCTTTGCTAAAAGTAAAAGCCTTAGAAACAGTAACATGACCTGCAAATAAAGATATTTGTAGCCTGGAAAATAATAGTGTGTGGTTACACTATCCTACATATATTGTCTCAATATAGTCACACCTGGTTAATATTCCAGAGAATAGTATATGTTGCTTAGTTTATTATGGAGCAGCCAATACTTAAAACTTAGTGGGGGGATGGATTTTAATTATAAACCATAATCCCTCCTCCTATCCTATAAAATCCCCAATAAATATCTTATTCAGCTTAAAATCTGACATGTGTGTTATGTGGCTAGTGGACATTGTGTATTCCAACTGTAACCATATTTGTGGTTATTTGGATGCCATTTTTGAGATGTGACAGGTTTTTTGTTTTAATATAGTTTGAAAAAAAATATAACTTTTTTGTCATATAAAAACTTCATGCTCCGGGTGAGCTTTATTGGTGAAATCTAATACAGAAAATCAAATAAATATGAGAGGCTGAAAATCATACTTTAAAAATTCTTCAGTGCTGAATTAGTATTTTCAGAATCTAACTAATTTACCAAAGGTCATTGGTATCTCTGATGACCGTTCAGAAATTCAACAGGATTCCTATAAGTCTCCCAAAATTCATACAACCTTTAGCTCAACTGCAAAGCGCTTCCTAAGGTCTATAGGAGAGAGACCCATTTTGCAGACCTCCCAAGGAATACTCAATCTCATGTTTGGATGCCTTTTAAATTTAATTCTGAATTTCTTTTTTTCTAATGATTAATTTCTGGAAACTCCAAGGCTTTTTACACCTAAGTTAATGCTAAACCAAATTAAATCTATTGGGTTCTCAGTAACTAAAACAATGTTAAAGCAACAAGGAGTCCTTGTGGCACCTTAGAGACTAACAAATTTATTTGGCCATAAGCTTTCCTGGGCTAAAACCCACTTCGTCGGATGCAAGGAGTGAAAAATACAGTAAGCAGTATATAAATACACCGCACATGAAAAGATGGGGGTTGCCTTACCAAGTAGGGGGTCAGTGCTAACGAGGCCAATTCAATTAAGGGCTAAGGTTGATGGTCACAGAACCAAACGGTTATGGTAAGGAAAGTTCTGTTCTCTTAAATTGAAGAATTTGAGCTGAGTTAAATTCCTTAAAATTGCACAGTGAAATTACTGGCGAGTGACATTGTGTAACCAGTTACTCCACTAAAGAAGCCAAAAATTTAGTCCAAGGCTCCAGATAACCCCACAATTTAAATAAACATCAGTCTTCTTGAACTCTGTATATTTAGGCCTGCTTTAAAGACATTTCCTACAAATCATCTTTAACTGAAAGCTCTCTACATCGGTTTAGAAATGCTTTGAGGAGGAAAAGATGGGATGCTGAATTTTAGAGGGGAAAGTGACTAGGTGGGATATTCCCCTGCCTTTTTTGTATTCCTCCACAAAATACTCTTCCAGCTGACATAGGGACCATCTGAGTGGCATGCTCCCCTAGAAAAAAAAAGTATGCCTTATGCAGTAAATGTTACATAAAAACTAAATTAGCTCCTACTGCAACCTTGGTGGTCCCAATCTGCCAAATATGTCAGAGGTGTCTTTAGGAGCTGGGTAGCCAATGGCAACATATACTGGAAGAGTGGACAACAGAGGAAGAATTACTTCTTGGTTGGGAGGGTGATCTGCTGCGATGGCATCTGCTTCCTTACAGCTCTCTACACTCTGTTTCTTTTATTAGCGTACCCCTACTATCTACATATCCCACAGGCTTAGGGAGAATGGGGCATTGCCTGAACCATGCAAATTCTAACACAACCATTGATTTCTATTACTAATTAGCTTCCCTATGAATGTGTTTATGCAGAGGGGAACATATGGAATTACTCTTTTTTCCCATTTCAAATGTTGTAAGACTCATTAAGTTCTACTCTAAACAAATAAAGTAATCTGCAAACTGTCATAATCACACACACACAGACACCAACTGTAATTCGCCACAAGAATTTAGGATACATCTATTTGCAACAAGGTTCCTAACAGAAATATATATCAAAATCTGATTCATTTAATAGGTTACTAATGTAATGCAGTAATGAAGAGTTGAAACAAAACAAAAAACTCTAAATATGATAAAAAATGTAGTTCAGATATTCTTGAAATGTCTTTTGTGTCAACCATGAACTATAATGATTGACTTCTATTTTTATTTTAATCTTCATTTATAATAGACTCTTCCCTGCATGCAGTTTCATTGTTAGTAAATAGAAATTAGAAAGACAACCTAAAGGCGCTAACAGACTTAAGCCATCAGGCTTGTTATCTTTACTTCTAGCAAAGATTATCATAAGCTCCTTAATATGTAAAAGAAACCACCCGTGAATGACCACAAGATGAATATCATGGGCTTGACATTGCCTCCATTTAAGTCAATGGCCTTTCTCCAATTGGCTTCAATGGAGAAGTTCTTACAAGAATGTGTTGTGTTGATTCTCTTTTCTACTACTGCTCATTGTTTTGACAAACTCCATTTTCAACTGATCTCTATTTTTTTTTCTCAATATGAAGTAGGACAGCCATGTATTCAAGTTCAGAAAAGGCAGCTTTTTCTTCAAATGTGGGGGAACCCACTGATTTAGTGGTGGGTAATTTTGCCACTTCCACATCACTTCTCAGTTTGTCTGGAATGGGGCCAAACCCTTAAGTGATGACTTAGGCAGAATTCACAATGAAGTCCAATTAATTCAGTCACATATATCACCTTTCCTGTTAGAGACAAAGTGCTGTTGGAGTTCATGCAAAGTTTATCTCAGAAGAAATATCTGTTTGATATAATGTGGCTATGAAACTGGAAAATTAATCTGTGTGTGGTGGGATACATCATGAGTTGGAGAGAAGAATTAAAATCAAGCTGTATATTTTCCTCCTTTTTCCCAGAAACTTGGTGGACTATTCTATTTCTGAACAGAACATTGAGAATATTGTAACATGCCTTCAGAAGATTCACACACAAATAATACATTTGAGTTTGTAAAATTTTTATAAGGTTATTCCCTACAGGAACAGGTGAGCTTCAAAAAATTACAAACAGGGATCAACAGAGAGCAGCCAGAGGTGAATGAACAGCTGGCTGATTGATACCCAGACTTGGATCAAAAGGCTGATCCATTACAAAGAAAAAAAAGATATCTGTTTCATAAACATGTCCCTTTTTGGGGTTCAACTAATAAAATGCACATCAAAGAATAGGCTGCATACAAAGTGAAACTGTTTAATTAGTGGCTTTGAGAAAACAGACCATTTCAATAATGAACAGACAATTGAGTTATCTAGGTCTTGATCAAAGAGATTTAGAATTTGAAGGGTCAGGGATTATGTATTATGTATCAGCTAATTATGTTTTAACACCCAGTCTTGCTCAAGAGTGTCAGATATTTGCTTCAAGAAACACGCTATTTCCCTATTTGGTAGCATACACAGACTTTCCACTATAAGTTTCCCAGCAATGAGTTTGTTAGTTAAGGCATTGGTCTGATGTTAGAATGAGCCCCCATTTAATTAGGGCAGTGGAAATGTGTGTTAGCACTTGTTACTGACTTTTGTTTCTTTTCTCTGACTGCTACTTTATTTTGTGAAATTTTATAGACCTTGGCTGAGAACAGCCCTGCAGTATGTAGTTTGGTTTATTTTCCTGAGTTTTCCAGTTGTCTGGTTTAAAATGGCCAAAGTGGTTACATTTAGGATGTCTCCGTTTTTTGGTTGTCCAACTTTTGGTAAGGTGTCTGATGTTGGTTACCCTAAAAACAAGCATCTAAAATCTGCTTTGAAAATTTGGCTGCATATCTACTATAATTTTGAGATATAGCCAATGCAAATTAATGTAAACCAGTAATGACTATTTCAATGTTGTGAAGATGTAAAAAGCTGGCTTGTACCAAGATATACAACCTTTACAAAAAGGAAACTTGTAACTGGGTTTTTAGGCTGAATTATTGACTATCCTGAAGGATCTGTGCAAACGTGGTTGACGGAAGTCACTGTCTACAAAAGATGATAGGAGCTTGGGGTATTTGTAATAATGGTACATTGATGCTTCACCCAGCCTTCAGTGAGTTTGTTAGTTTCCACATTTGATCAAATATTATGATACACAAATAAGAGATCCTAATATACAAATATTTAATAATAGTGAACAATACTTAAATGCTGTTTATCCAGCTCTTAGCATACCTCCCATGGACATCTGTGTCAGACCAGTATTTGACCATATGCTGTAGACCAGAAGTGGGCAAACTATGGCCTGTGGTCCACATCCAGCCTGCGGGACCACTCCCCCCGGCCCTTGAGCTCCTGGCCAGGGAGGCTAGTCCCCAGCCCCTCCCCTGCTGTTCCTCCTCCCCTGCAGACTCAGCTCACTGTGCCACCAGCACAATGCTCTGGGCATCGAGGTCCTGGGGCAGCACAGCTGCAAAGCCCGGCTTGAACCAGTGCTCTGTGCTGCACAGTGTGTGGCTGGCTCCAGCCGGGCGGTGCAGCTGCCTGTCATGGTGAAACCGCGCCACCAGCCACTGGTACTCCAGGCAGCGTGGTAAGGGGGCAGAGAATGGGGGATGGGGGTTGGATAGAAGGCAGGGTAGTTTGGAGAGTGGTCAGGGGCCAGGAGTGTGCACAGAGGTCGGGGCGGTCAGAGGGCAGGGAACAGGGGGGTTGAATGAGGGCAGGAGTTCCAGAAGTGATCAGGGGACAGGGAGAAGGGTGGTTGGATGGGGCAGAGGTCCTGGGGGGGCAGTCAGGAAGGAGAGGAGGGGTTGGATGGGGCAGTGGGAGGCAATCAGGAGCGGAGGTTCTGGGGGCAGTCAGGGAGCAGGGGGGGTGGATGGGACAGGGGTTCCGGGGGAGGCAGTCAGGAATGAGAGGAGGTGTTGGATGGGGCAGCTTGGTGCAGTCAGAGGTGGGGGTTCCGGGGGCAGTCAGGGGACAGGGAGCAGGGGGGATGGATGGGGCAGCAGTTCCTGTGGGGGGGAGTAGTCAGGAATGAGAGGAGGGGTTGGATGAGGTGGCTGGGTGCAGTCAGGGGTGCGGGTTCTGGAGGCTGTCAGGGACAGGAAGGGTGGATGGGACAGATGTCCAGGGGGGCGGTCAGGGAACATGGGGGTTGGATGGGGCAGAAGTCCTTGGGGGGACGTTAGGGAAGAGAAGCAGTGGGGGTCAGATGGGGGGTCGGATAGGGGGCAAGGGACTCCCCTAACCAGCCCTCCATACAATTTCTGTAACCTGATGAGGCCCTCAGACCAAAAACTTTGCACACCCCTGCCTTAGACTTTATGTGCATTGCTTTTCAGTCATTGGCAGAAAAGGGAGGGAAATGTGGGGAAATGAATTTTCAAACATTTTCTATTTTTTAAAAATACTGAAATGAAACAAAAATTGTTTAATCTTGTTTTGAATTTTCCCAAGCAGAAAAAAAGTTGAAAACCACTTTTTTTTCTTTTTTAAATGACAAAGTGTTTTCGATTAAATCCCATTTTTTGGCTAGAAAATATTTTGGCCCATATTTTTCAACTAACTTTAGTATTTTCTTATACAAATTAGCAACACAAATATTATACTTGCATCACACTTTAGAAAACAGATTAAAATAAACATGAATTTTCTGGCATGGACACCTGAGTTATTAGGTTATAAATGCCATGGAAAAATCCCACTGTCATGGATAATACCTATGATAGCATACTTCATAACAATTAGTTGATGCTATTATGAGGACAGATGTACATGTCTCATCTGAAAATAAAACTTTACCAAAAAACCACAAGGCAAAACAGAATAACAGGTGCATCACAGGACAAATTTGAGAACTGTATTATTTTACCAACCATTAATCTCAGCGAAATAGGACTTATTTCTTTCTTTGGGTTTCACACCAGCTGTAAATACTTTCATGAATTGGAGGAGTTCCAAGGAAGCTCTTGTTTCATATTGGAGCTTTACCTCCTGTATGCACAGGCCTTCTGCCTGATCAACAACAAACCTTTTGTTAAACCAGACAACAGCAGGATGGACCATTAATAATATTACAAAGGTTAAACTTACCCAGAGAAAGGTCCGAAAAGGCATTTGAATTTGACACAAACTCCAAAAGAAAGACTTTCTTTTTGCGTGATACTTCTCACACACTGTTTTAAGAGAGAAGTAAATCTGTTAAAAGCCATAGTGCTACAAGATATAAAGTCATGATCAGAGGTAAATTTTAAGGAACATTAGTCTTTAACAAGATCTGTACTCACCGGAAAAGCAAGTGTTTTAAAAAAAGGTTTCAAAGCAGAGATGTACCCTCCCCAAGTGAAAAGTCTGCCACCCAAGTGGGGCACCCTTGAAAGTGGCAGACATTAAAGACAAATTCAGAAGCACATGTGTTTGCACTGTATTTTGCTACTTGAAGCTTTTATAGTGTAGCAGTGATTCCAGGAATAAATCCTGACAACATATAGCTCTGAGTTGCAGAAAATAGCATTGTCTTCATTGATTTAAATATCAATTCCCTACAATGTATGAGACGGGGCTCAGTAGCACAGATTCTTATTATGACTAAATTCTTTGCAACTTCTTCTTAGTCCTAGAAACATCATCAATTGTTTGTGCAGTTTTCAGTAATTAAACAGCTTTCCAGTTAGACAAGCCTAATGACCTCAATTTACACAAAAAGGAATTTATTAAGACACTTCGGAAAATAGAGCAAATAAAATCCAGCTTATCAAACAGTGACCTAACAAAGTGTAATTTCATGATTTTGCATAACTTGACAGCATACTGCAGAGAGAATTACATATAGATGTAAACTTGAAGCTATAGCTTCCTTATTACAGGGCTCTTGGTCATAAAACCTTTTCCCCTAATCTAAAGAATAATTTTTGTTATTAAAGTTGGAAAGAATAAAAATAGTCCCCATGTTAAGAATTTTACATTGCATGGCATCACAGACTTGCAGTGCTTAGAAAGGAGTAAGGACAAAGTCTATATTGCCATTATTAAGGCTGTACAATAAAGTAACTAAAACTTCTCTATTGTGTTAAACTACTTGTCTTCCCTTTCAAGGCACTGCAGAACCTATCCCTGCCCTACTCATCTCTCATAGAAAAGTCAACTCTTGCTTTCAGTTGGCCCATAATGTCAGTCTCCATTATCCACTTCTTAAATTTTCAAGCAAGCATCTGCTTTCTCTGAATCTGCCCCTCATGCTCGGGAGGTGCTCTTCATAAACACCTGCATTATTCATCTTCAGATCTCTCCTGAAAACTCTCCAGTACTGTGGAGCCCAAAAAACACTTGACAACTTGGTGGTGTAGTAAGACCACTTCAGTGTACTGCCCACCAGCCTAACTGTATCCCTCTGTTGTCTCTTGTCTTAGACTGTAAACTCTTTTGAACAGGGGCTATATTTTTGTTTTGTTTCTCTACAGCACCTAACAGGATTTTGGTTGATAACTGTGGCTCCTAGACACTATGATAATACAAATGCTAAATTAATATTAAATAACAATAATGATGATTTACAGTACAAGTCCATTTCATAAACAATTCCCCCCATCTCTTCTGTGATGCATTAAAAGAAGCCATGCACAAGGGGTGAAGGAATTCGAGAGAAGCAGCATCTCTACTGTGCTTTTCCTCTTCTCCTGGAGCCTGTGGAATCCTTTCCATAGCAAGTAGGCCTAGCATTTGCAAATAATCATGACCGTCTTTGTCTTCACTACATACAAAGGGGTGTATGATGGTGTGTTTGTAAAGATGCTTACTAACATTCATTAATTAAAACAATTCAGTTTTTCAGCGTAGACAAAGGTTGAGGCTGCATCAACACTAGGAAAAGAGATGTGTTCTTACCATGAGTTAGCTAGCAAGGTAAATCCTAGAGAAGACAAAGCAGTATGTTGTTTTCACATGAGTTAGCAGGTCAAGCTAAAGACAAACTGCTCTAGGATCCTCACCTTGAGTTAGTGAACAAGCGCAGAACACACCCTTTTCTCTTAGTGATGACTGTCCCAGATCAGGACAACTGCACCTGTATTCCCCCTCTGTGGTCCAGCAAGGGCACCCACTCTAGGCTTCAGGCTTTCCTAACCATCATCTCCATGGGTGGAGAAACACACCTCACTCCCTTCTGAACTGGGCATTTCCAGGACGCATAGTGTCCTGACTGTACTGTGATATCCCAGCAAGAAACCCTGCCTAAACAGGCTGCTTACTTTCTATTCAGAGAGATTAATAACAGAGTAATTGCCCAGAGTTACAAGGTGCCACACATCTCTTCCTATACAAGCCTTCCCTAAAGACTGGGTCCTCCCTGGACTATGAGTCCTGTGCATTTGGTGGATCAAGAAGACATCCCTGAGTGTGTTTAAAAGCAGGCTATTTATCCAAATAAATCCTTTTTTCTGTTGATCCTCAGAGATCCAGTTTGAACAAGTATATGCAAACCGGGCTGGGGGTGCCTTCAAAAGACTGATAACCAGAGAAATTATATTTGCATCCCAAATTAACCAACAATTTCACAATAACACAAACAATTGGAGCCGAAAAGGTGTTACATTTAATTCAGTGATGTTTTTCTGAGGTCCATACAGTTTGTCCAAATATTACAGGAAACTGTCAGGCTGTCATAATTGTAGCCTGAGTGGCTGTTCCTCAGGTTCCCACTATCCAGCCATACACCAGTGGCTGTACATACAGAGCCTTAGGGCTAGTCTGTCCGGGGAAGTTATACCAAGTGAATTTAAACCACTGAAGTTATATCAGTATAACTCTCCACATGAACACTCTCATTGAGGTAAAAGAATGCCTTTTCTGGTTTGATTTGTGTCTCTTAGGAAGCTAAAACAGGGGAAAATCCACTCAAATTCTGGAACAAGATTGTCCAAATAGGGGAATTAAACCACTATGATTACACCAGTGTAATTATAGCTGGAAAAGTCTGCCATACCAACAAAACCCTTAGCCATATAGAATTGCTGAGGAGAGGAAGCCACAGGCTCCCAGTGCTGATATAGTCTCACTTTGGCATGTTCCTATGGCAGCTGCTCAAAGCAGCATTAACTTGGCTTCAACCCCACTCCTGCCTGCCAGGAGAGGAATTAATTGTGCAGACAAGAAGATTCAGTTAATGGCAGTAATATTTCCTGAAGGACCTCTATTGCAGTAGAGGAGAGTGGGCCTGGAATGGGTGCACACTGGCAGGTTATCCCCAGTATGATGAGGAATATACCTGGTTTCACTGTTTACCCTATGGAAACCTGGGATCCTTCAACCCTTCCCACTTTGTGAAGTTCCTAAGAATCCCCAAGAGAGAAAGATATGTGAGAAATTCTGAGAAAAGCTTCTCCCTCTTCTCATCTTCCCTATAGCAGGGGAACATTAGGCCCAGCCTTCTCTAACTCCTTACATACAGGGAGTCTGATTCTACTCTCTTACACTGTCATAATTCTATTGAATTCTGTGACCTATATAATAAATTACCTTTATTATATTCAGTAATAATGCAAGGAAGCTGCAGACCTGTACCTGTAAGAAGACATTGGCTTCAATAGTTAGCATGAGGCTTGAGGCTTATGAACTTTGGCACAGATAAATGATCTATTGGTCACCTCTAAGTTTTGGCAAACTGGAAATAGTGTGTGAAGGGGGAAGTTTGTTCATAACGACACTAGCCAACTACAGAAACATGAGTCAACACCAGCTTTTGGAAACTTTTTGAAAAAACATCCACAGATATCTGACCACAAAAGTGCTATGCCAATGAATTGACGTATGTGATAATAAGTCGAGATCATTAATATACTAATTTATGGGAGAAGGACACTTCAACATTAGTAGGGTGAGGAAATACGAATAAGGAAAGTTGCATCACAGCATGTGGGGGTAGGAATGAAAGATGTAGCCCTCGGGAAGTTCCAGAATAATGGCCACTAGTGATATGATGAGGAAGATAATGGCTAACATTTCTGGTTGTTCTGAAAGGGATTGTGCAAGTGTGGATGTCCAGATATACTTTCTATATTATCTCCATCCACCTTACTGAGTTGGAGTGTTTGTGATTTCACTAAACGTATTAATAAAGTTTTGTAAATATAGAAGTGTTCAGATAATGTGAGTGTTGCAACTGTTACTTTGGGGTTCCCAATTATACAGGAATTTTAATATTACTGGGCCTGATCTTGGGACAAGAACCTCAATGTGATAACTGGAAATTCTTAAGTAAACTGTATAATTAATACATAAACTATAGATCAGGCTACAAATTTGGTGACGCAGATGGACCCCGAGGGGTGCATAGGGGCAATGGTGCAACCCCAAAATTACACTGAAATGAGAGAAGAATGAGGCCTGGTGGCAAGGAGTGGTGGAGGGGGTGGAATAAGTAAAAGAGAATAGATCTCCTGCTATAAATTGGCCTAGCTCCATTGAAATCAACAGAGTGGTGCTAGTTTACATCAGCTAAGATTCTGCCCTCGACCTCCCATGAGCAAGAGGACACAGCAATATATTCGGAAGAAATAAGAAGAAAATCTGGCAGATACAGTGAAAATTAGTTCAGTCTCTTTAAAAAAAGAAGGCATTCTAGCCTGTGAGCAGCTTCACTGTAATGTATAACCACTGACCAGTAAGTCTGAGTAACCAGCAAAACTATTGGTTAATATATAAACAAACATGGATTTCCAATTGAACAGGATTTTCATTATTCAATTAACAGGATTTTTATTTTTAGAGAGGATCTTGAAGCAGCAAACAGAACTGGGGAGGGACAAGCTGTGAAAATATGCTGGGTAGTATGTGGGCTGTGTTATTTAAAAAAAAAAGTGCTACATTTTGCATTACCCACTGAAAGCACAAAACTGCCAGCAACTCTACTTTCTTGTTCTTTTTTATACCACTTGCGTTCCAGCAGAATATTGGTGCAGAGGGTCTTTATGTCCTGCATTTTGCCATAAAAGTCTTGACATACAATCTCTAGGGCTTGGATAAAAAGAGGGGGGCAATTCATATCAAGTGTTGCTGTCAGAGGGTCTGACTAGCCTTTAGTTAACTGAGGAATATGAGTTGGGGTTACTCCATGCATATTATTTTGGCAGGCTAAGAATCTGCTCCACAGCCCATGGGCTTTGTATTGTGTGGTATGCTTAGCACAAGACCTTCTGTTTTCCTCTGGTTTTTACTTTGCTGCCTGAGCACTTTCCCTTTGAAGCAGGGAAAAAGAAATCCACGTGAGTTGTCTGCGAGTTTTTGCAGTTTAATTGCTTTAATCTGGGGATTTGTTAGTGTTAGATTTAATAGACTTTTGAGTGTTCTCTGTAGAGACTTTGGATGTGCTTGGGGCCTTAGAGCGATCTCTGCTCTAGCAAGGCCACAAAAGGTATGGCTACACTTGAAATTTCAAAGCGCTGCCGTGGCAGTGCTGCTGGAGTGCTGCCGCAGCAGCGCTTTGAAGTGTGAGTGTGGTCGGAGTGCCAGCGCTGAGAGAGAGCTCTCCCAGGGCTGCACGTAAACCACATCCCTTACGGGTGTAGCTTGCAGCATTGGGAGCTGCGCTCCCAGTGCTGCGGCACTGATTACACTGAGGCTTTACAGCACTGTATCTTGCAGCACTCAGGGGGGTGTTTTTTCACACCCCTGAGCACAAAAGTTGCAGCGCTGTAAAGTGCCAGTGTAGCCATGGCCAAAGAAAAATGGAGCTTACTGGGGGGAAAGCCAATGGTCTAGTAAGGAAAATATGCATCTGCTTGAGAGCATCTGCCTTTAAGTCCTACTCTGTGGCCACTGGGTTCCAGAAGATTAGGCATGACTCACCGATTGCCTGAAGGCTTGCTGTGGTTGTAAAGTTAAGTGAAATCTAATTCAATTGTTTAGAATGAATAAAAGTATTTGCCCATTTGCAAGTTTTAGTTTTCCATATCTAACACACAGATTGATTCGTTTTTATTTGCCAGCTAATGGGTTAAATTGTAAACTAGAAATGGTCTTTATTGAGTGATAGGCCATTGTTCCCATAATTGCTTACAGGGAAAACAGTGAGTAGAAGGTCACATTAACTTTCTTAGGCCTTGGCTACACTGGAGAGTTGCAGCGCTGGTGGTGGCTTTACAGCGCTGCAACTTACTCACCATCCACACTTGCAAGGCACATACAGCGCTGTATCTCCCTGGCTATAGCGCTGCATGTACTCCATCTCTGCCTGGGGAATAACCACTGCAGCGCTGGTGATGCAGCGCTGCTCTGCCAGAGTGGCCACCAAAAGCGCTGTTATTGGCCTCCAGAGATATTCGGAGGTATCCCAGAATGCCTGCTCAGCCACTCTGCTCATCAGTTCAAACTCTACTGCCCTGGCCTCACGTGACCTGCCCTTTAAATGCCCCAGGAATTTTAAAAATCCCCTTCCTGTTTGCTCAGCCAGGTGTGGAGTGCAATCAGTGAATCTTTCCAGGTGACCATGCCTTCACGCACCAAATGAGCCCCAGCATGGAGCAATGGCGAGTTGCTGGACCTCATCAGTGTTTGGGGGGAGGAAGCTGTGCAGTCACAGCTGCGCTCCAGCCATAGGAATTACGATACCTATGGGCAGATATCAAGGGCCATGCTGGACAGGGGCCATGACCGGGACACGGTGCAGTGCAGGATTAAAGTGAAGGAGCAGCAGAGTGCCTATTGCAAAGCCCATGAGGGAAACCGCCGCTCTGGTGCTGCCTCCATGACCTGCCGTTTTTACAAAGAGCTGGACGCAATACTTGAGGGTGACCCCACCGCCAATCCGAGGACCACGATGGACACTTCAGAGCGGGGCAGGGGTGGAGGCGGAGGAGGAGGGAGGTAGGAGGAGGAAATCGAGAGTGAGAGTACTGGGATGGGGGTAGACACCCCAGAGTCCCAGGAGGCATGCAGCCAGGAGCTCTTCTCAAGCCAGGAGGAAGGTAGCCAGTTGCAGCAGCCAGTACTTGGTGAAGGACAAGCAGAGGAGCGGGTTCCCGGTAAGCGGCTTTTATTTTCAGGATGGAAATGTTTCGGGAGAGGAGGGAGGGTTAGGGCTGCATGCATGCATGCATACCTAGATGTGGATGTGGTCTATCACGTCGCGGTAATCGGCCTCGGTAATCTCTTCAAAAGTTTCAGCCAGAGCGTGGGCAATGTGCTTGCGCAAGTTTACAGGGAGATCCACTGCGGTCCTTGTCCCAGTCAGGCTAACGCGTCTGTGCCACTGTGCCGTGAGGGGTGGGGGGACCATTGCTGCACACAGGCAAGCTGCATAGGGGCCAGGGCGGAATCCACATTGCTGTAGAAGACCCTCCCGCTCTTCCCAGGTGACCCGCAGCAGCAAGATATCTTCCAGGATTAACTCCTGTGGAAAATGTTGGGAGAGTGTTCAGTGTAGGTGCCCCCTGCAGCTGTTTTCTTTCCCCAATGCACAGAAGCCCCAGCACAGCCCTGAAGCAATCAGTCCCCCTTACTCACCATTTCGGGGCTCCTGTGGGTTATGTGTGCTCTCTTTGGTATGGGAAAATTATGCTAAAATGAAGACTGTAAACTCCTTCTCTGTATGGGAATAACTGTCTGAGATATAAACAATGCTGCCTCTGTTAAGTGTTGCTTTTTTTTCCTTTCCACAAGTGACCTTGAGTTCTCAGCTGCCCGTGTTAACAGCAGATCAAAGACTCCAAAACCTGTGGAAGAAGCCACAAAAAAGCAAAGATGACCTGCTGCGAGCAGTTATGGATCACTCTGCCAGAGAGAATAAAAAACTGCAGGACTGGAGGGAAAGGGAAAGCAGGATCCGCCAGAGAAACGCAGCGGCCAGGAAGAAAAGCACAAAGCAGTTGATAAGGATCCTGGCGCACCAAGCGGACTCTATCCAGGCGCTCGTAGCTATGCAGGCAGAGCACTACCGCACTGCCCCCCCTTGTCCCAAAGCTCTTTCCCTTGTGCCTCAATGTCAGCTCCAAACCCTCTTCCTCAGAATCCAGGTTCTTACCTCCACCAGCTCCCTCCAACACCTGTATGTTCACCAACCAGCCCTGAGAACTATGACCCTTACCCTCTGCACTTAACCTCCATCACCATGCAGTATAGGCATCCTGAAGTGCAGCAGTCATTGCACAGCACTCCAGACAGGACATATTCAAACCTGTGACTGTACAGTTCCCCACCACACCCCCCTGCCCTTTCAGGTTCCCAAAATGTGTGTCTGTCAGTAAAGTTATTTTCTTTTCAATAAATGAATTCTTGGCTTTGAAAACAATCTTTATTATTTCAGAAAGTCAAAGATACCTTAGCTCAGGAAAGAAACAGGCATTACAAATCATCTTAAGAAAAGCAGATTCCTGCTAACATTGTAACCACTGCACCTCACTCCCGTGCAAGGCACCAAACATTACTGTTGGTTTTCAGCCTCAAATTCCTCCCTCAAGGCATCCCTGATCCTTGAAGCCCTGTGCTGGGCATCTCTAGTAGCCCTGCTCTCTGGCTGTGCAAATTCAGCCTCCAGGCGTTGAACCTCAGAGGTCCACGCCTAACTGAATGTTTCACCCTTCCCTTCAGAAATATTATGGAGGGTACAGCACGCGGATATAACTGCAGGGATGTTGCTTTCCCCCAAGTCTAGCTTCCCATACAGAGATCGCCAGAGCCCTTTTAAGTGGCCAAAAGCACACTCCACAGTCATTCGGCACCGGCTTGGCATGTAGTTGAACCGGTCTTTGCTCCTGTCAAGCTTCCCTGTATATGGTTTCATAAGCCAAGGCATTAACGGGTAAGTGGGGTCTCCAAGGATCACAATGGGCATTTCAAAGTCCCCTACTGTGATCTTCCGGTCTGGGAAAAAACGTCCCTGCCTGCAGCTTCCTGAACAGGCCAGTGTTCCAAAAGATGCGTGCATCATGCACCTTTCCAGGCTAGCCTGTGTTAATGTCAATGAAAGGCCCACAGTGATCCACTAGTGCCTGGAGAACCATAGAGAAATACCTCTTCCGATTAATGTACTCGGATGCTAGGTGGGGCGGTACCAGAATAGGAATATGCATCCCATCTATCGCCCCTCCACAGTTAGGGAAACCAATTTGTGAAAAGCCATCCACAATGTCCTGCACATTCCCCAGAGTCACGGTTCTTCTTAGCAGGATGCGATTAATGGCCCTGCAAACTTGCACCAAAACGACTGCAACGGTCGACTTTCCCACTCCAAACTGGTTCCCGACTGATCGGTAGCTGTCTGTAGTTGCCAGCTTCCAGATTGCAATAGCCACCCACTTCTCCACCGGCAGGGCAGCTCTCAATCTCGTGTCCTTGCGCCGCAGGGTGAGGGCGAGCTCAGCACACAGTCCCATGAAAGTGGCTTTTCTCATCCGAAAGTTCTGCAGCCACTGCTTGTCAACTCAGACTTCCATGATGATGTGATCCCACCGCTCAGTGCTTGTTTCCCGAGCCCAAAAGCGGCGTTCCACTGTGCTGAGCATTTCCGTGAAAGCCACAAGCAATGTCATGTCATATGGGTCAGGCGACTCACAATCATCGTCAGACTCCTCATCACTTTGGAGCTTAAGGAATAGCTCAACTGCCAGACGTGATGTGCTGGCGAGACTCATCAGCATACTCCTCAGCAGTTTGGGCTCCATTTCCCACAGAAATCGCGCTGCACAGAAACCGTTGGGAGAGTCACAATGGCGCCAAACATGGACAGAAAAACAGGGACTGCTGGGATGTAAAGCGATGCATCACGGGGGGTTGGGATAGAAAGCAGAATGACCTGCACCCTTCCATCCCCTTCCCACAACCCACAGCACCAAAATGGGACGAGGTGCTCTGTGGGATTGCTGCCCATAATGCACCACTCCCAACAGCGCTGCAAATGCGGCCACACTGCAGCGCTGGTAGCTGTCAGTGTGGCCACACTCGAGCGTTTTCCCTACACAGCTGTACAAAGACAGCTGTAACTCCCAGCACTGCAGACCTCCAAGTGTAGCCAAGGCCTCAGGGTCAAATCTTGGCTTCTCACTAAAGAATAGTGGATAGATGCTTGAAAGGTATTAGAATCAACCGCCATGCTGTGCTGCGAGGCAGTGCTTTTGAATGTGCAGCAACCACAGTACAATGTGAAGCACTGATGCTCAAAAGTTTGATCCATGCCTTCTTGCACAGCTATTAGGAGCAGAGTAGGCTGGATCTAAGGATGTGTCTGAGTAGCCAAATACCTGTGTATGGGATTCCACTCCACATAAGTGGAGCTCACATGCAAGTGTGCTGTGATCTTGGGGTATGGACTCAACCCCAGGTCCACATGCAACTCTCTGGATTCAGTCCTCAGTACTTCCCTGTGGAACCACCAAACTGTAAATGAGAGGGATATCAGAATACTGACAGTTTCCCTGATTCATCTTACTTTCATTGCTATGTTTCTACTGGTTCTTTAGCAGAGGAGGGCATCAAAGGTAAAAGTATTGAGTTCATGCAGGATCATGCAGTTGAGAAAAAGGCTAAAGGCTACCTACCTTACAGTATAGTAAAATTTATCTTACATTTTACACCCAATGGAAGCAGAAATAACTCAAACATTTCCTCCTCTCTGAATATCACTCCTTTTTCCTTCTACCTTCCTCAACTTTGTAATAAACTCATCATGGGATTTGGGGGAATGTTTGTACTCTGCAGGCTTGCATTAATGTGTCTTTCCTTAAATAATTTGTAAATCCAACAGGATCCTTCCATTACTAGGTAATTAAAAAAAAATTCATTCTGTCCTCTGTGTCTTAAGCTGGTTCTGTGTGCATGCTTCAGAAAAACCTTCTATTTTATTGTGTGACACTGACGTAAGTCTTAGAACATAAATTAGATACCAGAAAGCAGGGAGTAATGATAGTGAAATGCAGAAGTTTTCTATTTTTCCGCATCACTGTTACTAAGTCTCTAATATTGAAGAATAATAATTTTGTCATTTATATAACACTTTTCATCTAGAGATG
This sequence comes from Gopherus flavomarginatus, assembly GCF_025201925.1. Lineage (NCBI taxonomy): Eukaryota > Metazoa > Chordata > Testudines > Testudinidae > Gopherus > Gopherus flavomarginatus. Next base: position 32,692,640 of record NC_066624.1, read on the forward strand.
AACTATGGGAAAGTTCCAATCTAATTCTGAACTTGGTTTGTGCCATCACTGAGTTTGGGGCCACCAGCAAACAGTGAATGATGAGCACCTCTAAATTTTGGGGGCACTCAGATGCAGATCCAGACTTTGCAGTTTAAACTCATCTTTGCTTTCATTCAAACATTATCAAAATGCTCGATAAATCTTAAAAGCCAAGAAGCATTTATTCACCCATCACTGAAATGCAGTAGTCTTTCACGTGGAGAGTGGCAGCATTTAAATTATCACCATACGCTACCTAACGACTCAGAAGAGAAAATGAAGGCTATCTTTTGTACAACTGACACTGAAGAGAAGTTATTACTGGTAGGTTAGCAGAATGTAGTTAGTGGGAATTTTGCCAGGATGCCCAGGCTAATACTTAAAATGTTAGTGAAAAGTGATACATTAGTTGAATTTTATTTATGTTATTTAAAATATATTTATACTTAATAACCACAGCAGTAAATACTTTGTTCTTCAGCATCTCTAGTAACACTAGGACCCATATCATTATACTGGAACACTATGTTAATTGTTGACTTGCCAGACAATTGCTGCCAGCTGAATCACCAGCACTACATTTTAAAGGACCCAGGTTTCCCTGAAGGTCTCACATCCATGTAATTGCCAACACAACCGCTTCTGAGATCACATTATGAGATAACACAGCTGAAGTTGCTAATCACATTAGGGATCCAGATGTTGTTCTAGCTTTTCCCACTATGAAAAAGGATGTGTCTAATGCATTTTAGCTAACACTCAGACATCTGTGGCATCTGTTGGGAACATGCAATGGAACAGAATAATGCCTCACTGTTTCTTCCCCTTCCAATCCTTTTCCTAAACACCCATAAAACTCTACACCTGCAGAGCTGTCTTGGAGGGATCTCTCAAAGTTGAGCGAGTGAGAGAGAAAAATATATATATATATAAATAATGCGCTGAAATATCAAGTCTTGATTCTGGGAAGTGGTAAGTGATCTGAATCTCCACTGACGCCAATAGAAATTGAATGCACACACTTTGAGAAAAGTCAAAAGAAGTGTAATATGTTTAAGTACAGTATCAGAACACTTGTGCAGAATGCGTCAAAAAACAGAAATAAAACCTACCAAAGAGCAAACTGAACTTCTCATCAGTTACATAGTCAGCTGAGATAGTCATCTGACTCTTCAACAAGGCATTGGAATCAGCCATGCACAAACTATATTGTATTAATTTAATTACACTGCATGACACCAACAATAAAATGGTAAATTAGATTTTTTTTTCCATGTAGAAGATATCTTTGGTGTCATTGTCATGTTCTCCGTAATCTATAATCAAACTTGTATTTGGATTGACATTTCTTATATATGTGCTATTCCTAATCTGCCCAAAATCAATCAAATATTGAAAATTTCATGAGAGTCTGTTCTTATGAGATTTCCAGCCTGATTTTCAGTCTAATGATGTTCAGCTAAGCATCCACACTTTTGAAGGCTTATCCACAGCAAGAGTTTTGAGGTTGCTATATCACTTGTATTCTGTAATAAAGTATTCTGTGTCTATAGCTGAATGGCTCTAGGAGTTATACAAAGCCACAATGTAACATGTTTTGGTTTAAACTATGTGCAGTACAATAGTGGTTCTTTCATACAAACTGCATCCCTAGCACTTTACAGAGTTAAAAAAAATACAGTTACAAAGTTAAAACAGGTAGTAATATATGAGATAAAAAATAGACAAGGCACAAGAGAAATATTTTCAGATGAGAAGAGAAAACAGATGGAAAGCTGATGAGGCAGAGAGATACCATCCTGAGATTTTTTCAGGGCACACAGGTGGTATTGCACAATGTTAAGGATCTATCCTGCAAGGTATTGAGCACTTTGTGAAATAAGGGTTCAGTCTTTTCATTGGTACCACACCCACTATCTCATTTGATTATTTGAGGAGAAAAATGTGCTAAAATACAAGAACACTTAAGAAGTTAAATTTGCTGCAGTGCCTTTGATGGAACCTTTCAGAAACTTGATTAAAAGGAGCTTTGCCTTTGAAACATCCAAGGAACAGAGGAGTATGGCACATCCGTTCTACATTTCTATAAGCCTGATTTGTAAATATCATACTAGCTTCCCTCCAAGAGGCAAATAGCTAATGCTATAGTTTTTCAGTAATAAGGCTGCTGAGTACACGTCTTAGATGACTAAAAAGAAAGGGAAAAGGACCCTTTCCATCCTAAAAAAAATGGGATTTCATGATAAATACCTTGTAGTCCGATATATATATGTATATTTATTCAGGATGGCATCGATGCAACAGTCTGTTTCCTGAACTTCCATATTCATTCTGACCTACTGCATCCCTCTTTATTTATTCCGGCCCAACTACATCTAGAGATGTCTGTCAGGTTGTAACCTGGTTGTATTTCAAAGTATAGCCCATGTATGTTTTGTATAGATAATCTTTGTTATATTTATACTTACTGTACTGGTCACATTTTTTAAGAGAATGATGTGAATACAGAATGTTACAAAAATTGACTGCGCAATGAGAACCAGTCTTTGGGAATGCAGTATAATCCTTCCTGCATCAGTCACTATCACAAGATCCAGATTTTATCTGAAGGAGAATGGTCTCCTTTTGCCTTACAACCCTTGTAATATGAATGAAAACAAATGGTGGGTGAGAGTGCTTAAAAGATAAACACAAGGCCACCTACACATCATTTATGTGGGTTTTTGAATATTTTAGATATTATTAGGACCATATAAAATATTTTAAGACACAAATAAGAAATACATGTGGAAAATGATTGAATAGTTAACAACCTACCATGATGGAACTTCCCCTGAAATGAAACCTGTGTTAAAAATCTATAGTAGAATATGACAGTTACAGTCTGATGCTGCCAGGTGCTGAGTTACTCCTGAAATCTACTGAACACCCACAATAGTGCTCCACAGCTTTATAGGATATGGGTCTTTAATCTCCAAGTGCAAAGAGTAGCATAGTGTTGAAATTAGTAGTGCTAGCACTTTGATACCCAATGACAAAAAAATCCATCACTGTTAGACTTTACAATAGAGGTTTTCAACTGTGGGCCACCCCCTCCTCCAGGGGAGTGAGCAGTGATGCCAGAAGGCTCGTGCCAGCCCCTATGAGGAGCTGGAAGGGAGCACCAGCTCCACCCTAGCCTGTGGGTCAGTGTCAACATCCACTGCAGCTGTACTGATTTCTGCTCCCAGCAGCCTGCATGCCCAGCCAGGGGTGGGCTCTAGGCATTTTGCCACCCCAAGCACGGCAGGCAGGCTGCCTTCGGCAGCTTGCCTGCCAGAGGTCCCTGGTCCCGCGAATTCGATGGCAGCCTGCAGGAGGTCTGCCAAAGCCACGAGACCAGCAGACCCTCCGCAGGCAGGCCACCGAAGGCAGCCTGCCTGCCGCCCTCATGGCGACCGGCAGAGCACTCCCCGTGGCTTGCCACCCCAAGCATGTTCTTGGCGTGCTGGTGCCTGGAGCCGCCCCTTCACCCAGCACTGGCTCCACCCCCAAAGACTGTCACATGTACCTTCCTCCACCCTGAAGGAGGAGGGACAGAGAGGCAGGTATTGGTTCTGCCCTAGCAGTGCAGCCTGGCTTCAAGTTAGAAGCAGCCTGCGGCTGAGGAAGCCTTAGCTGGACCACTGGTAAGTCTTTGTGGATAGGTCTACACTACAAAATTAGGTCGATTTTATTTAAGTCGACATTGAGCCTCTGATTTAAGCAAGTTGATTCTGCATGTTCCCACAATGCACATTGTGTCAATGGAGTGCATCCTCACTAGCAGGGCTTGCATTGACTCATGGAGTGCTGGCCTGTGAGTAGCTATCCCACAGGCATGGAGCTGAGTGAAATGTCAACTTGGGCTCTCGATGCCTCATGGGACCAAAACATTTGCATGGGTGGTTATGGGAACATGGCATTAGCCTCCCATGATGCATTTCCCTCACTCCCTGAAATCAGTGGCAAACAAACCAAACCTTTTTCATGCCTTTTTTCCTAAGCCTGGGTTACCCACACAGATGCCACAGCATGGGCCCCACTCAGCTGTACACTGTTGTTGTGGGCATTACACATATCTCATGCCTTATCCTGCAGTATTTGCTTAGCCAAAGCAGGAGCCATCGCGTGGAACAATGTGATGCCAAGCAAGCAGCCCTGCTGGAAGCAATGGAGTGGAGCAATTCGCAGATGCTGGCAACAGTTGCACATCAGTTTGACAGAGTGGAGCACCGCATGTGGGCCCAGGATACAAGCACTGACTGGTGGGATCGCATAGTTATGCAGATATGGGATGAGTACTAAGCTGGCAATTGAGCTTAGAGGAATTCATGCGAGTACCCCATCTTTTGGACACTAAGGTTCAGAGTGGGGAATTATACCATGACAGGGCAATAGAATGCATATCCCCAGACCACCTTACCAAAGAGTACATAAATTGAAAGGAGTACATCTCAGTGGTGTTGCAAGTGCTTGTGGATCACATGGGCCATTTCACCAACATCAACGTTGTGGGGGTCAGGATAAGTGAATGACAAATGCATCTTTAGGAACTCTGGTCTGTTCAGAAAGCTGCAAGCAGGAACTTTCTTTCCAGACTGCAAAATAACCATTGGTAATGGTGAAATGCTAATCGTGATACTGGGAGACCCAGCCTACCCCTTGCTCCCATGGCTCATGAAGCCATCCACAGGTAGCCTGGACAGCAGTAAGGAGTGGTTGAACCAAGGCTGAGCAAGTGCAGAATGGTGGTGGAATGTGCCTTTGGACATTTAAAAGCCCACTGGTGTAGTTTGCTTACTAAGCTAGACCTCAGTGAAAGCAATATCCCCATTGCTGTGTGCTCCATAATATCTGTGAAACAAAGGGGAAAAGTTTCTGACGAGGTGGGGTGTGGGGAGAGGCAGATTGCCTGGCAGCCAATTTTGAGCAGCCAGACACCAGGCAAAAAGAAGAGTACATCAAGACGCGGTGTGTCTCCATGAGGCTTTGAAAATTAGTTTCATCAATGACCCACAGTAATGTGACACTTACATGTGTTGTTCTTTACCTAACTGTCCCCTTCATTGCATGTACTCCCTTGTAAAATACACCACTGCTAAGCACTGTGTGCTGAATGAACAAAGAGCCTTTTCTCCTCAATCCATTAATTTTTGTTATGCACACAAACACAGAGACAGCAAAGAAAAGTAAGATAACCTGGGGCAAAAGGGCTGATAACACTGGGAGAAGAGGGGAAGGAAACAAGGACAGCTTGTTTACAATTGCACTGCAATAACAATCAAAGGAGTAGGAATGTGAGCCTTCTGCTCCTTTTATCCTTCCCTGGAGTTGAGTTCAAGGGATACTGGACTCCTCTCCCAGCCCCCGATCCCAAATCCTAGGATATCTGGGAGAGGAGGATGTGGAACTTCGTGATGATGTTAGCAGGTTCAGCATAGGCTGCAGTGGACTTCTAGCATCCAGTTGTCTTTCTTGAACCTCAACATGTCTGTTTTCTCCCTCCTAATCCATACCATCTCATCCTGCATGTCATGTTTGTGTTCCCTGCATGCCCTTCTGTCATCACGGTCACTGTGCAGGCTCTCCGGCAGTGCAATCCTCCATGTGCTGAGCTCCTTCTTGACACTTTCAAAGGCATGCATTAACTCATTGAACATGTCCTCCTCAGTCTTCTTTTTCCGCCTTCTAATCTGGGAAAGTCTCTGCCTCGGTGTGGAGGATGCACTTACGGACAAAGTTTCAGCTGTAAAGAATACAAAGCACAAGAGTAGCATTGGGTATGTCTACACTACGAGATTATTCCGATTTTACATGAACTGGTTTTTTAAAAAAGATTGTATAAAGTCGAGTGCACGCGGCCACACTAAGCACATTATTTCGGCAGTGTGCATCCATGTACTGAGGCTAGCGTCGATTTCTGGAGTGTTGCACTGTGGGTAGCTATCCCGTAGCTATCCCATAGTTCCCGCAGTCTCCCCTGCCCATTGGAATTCTAGGTTGAGATCCCAATGCAACAACAATGTAGCGGGTGATTCTGGGTAAATGTCATCACTCAATCCTTCCTCTGTGAAAGCAACGGCAGACAATCATTTTGCTCCCTTTTTCCCTGGATTGCCCTGGCAGATGCCATAGCATGGCAACCATGGAGCCCATTTAGCCTTTTGTCACTGTCAATATATGTGTACTGGATGCTGCTGACAGATGCGGTACTGCAGTGTTACACAGCAGCATTCATTTGCCTTTGCAAGGTTAAAGAGATGGTTACCAGCTATAGCACCATCTGCAACTGGAAATTGGTGATGATGGTTATCAGTCGTTTTGTACCATCTGCTGCTGTCATGGGTGCTCCTGGCTGGCTTCACTGAGGTCGGCTGGGGGCGCATGGACAAAAATGGGAATGATTCCTCAGGTCATTCCCTTCCTTATGTTTTGTCTAAAAATAGAGTCAGTTCTGCCTAGAAGATGGGGCAAGTGTACTAGAGAACCAGAGAGCACAGCCGCTCTGGGTCAGAACCCCAGAGATCCCGCAGAAATGATGATGCCATTCTAGGGGGTGCCCCTGCAACAATCCCACCCATTGCTTCCCTCCTTCCCCAACCCTCCTGGGCTACCTTGGTAGTGTCCCCCCCATTTGTGTGATGAAGTAATAAAGAATGCAGGAATAAGAAACACTGACTTTTTAGTGAGATAAAATGAGGGAGAGGCAGCCTCCCGCTGCTATGATAGTCCAGGTAATATAGAATCTTCATTAGACATGAAAGGGTGAGGCTGATGGAGCTCAGCCCCCAGTTGCTATGATGAGGATAGTTTTCAATCCTTTTGCGCCATCTGCCGGGAATGACCAGGAGTCATTCCCATTGTTGCCCAGGCGCCCCTGGCCGACGTCACCGAGGGCAGCCAGGAGCACTCACAGGATTATGAGGACAGTTTTCCATCATTTTGCACTATCTGCCATCAGGAACAGAAGGGGAGGTGATGCTGCTGTTCAGCGCAGCAGCACCGTGTCTACCAGCAGCATGCAGTAGACATATGGTGATATTGAAAAAAGGCAAGAAACAATTTTTTTCCGTTTTCTTTCAAGGGGAGGGGGGTAAATTGACAAGATATAACCTGAACCACCCAGGACAATGTTTTTAACCCTTCAGGCATTGGGAGCTCAGTCAAGAATGCAAATGCTTTTCAGAGATTGTGGGGACTGTGGGATAGCTGGAGTCCTCAGTCCCTCCTCCCTCCCTCCCTCCATGAGCATCCATTTGATTCTTTGGCTTTCCGTTACGCTTGTCATGCAGCACTGTGCTGAGTCCCTGCTGTGGGCTCTGTATCATAGCCTGGAGATTTTTTAAAATGCTTTGGCATTTCGTCTTCTGTAACGGAGCACTGATAGAACAGATTTGTCTCCCCATACAGCGATCAGATCCAGTATCTCCTGTATGGTCCATGCTGGAGCTCTTTTTGGATTTGGGACTGTATGGCCATCCGCGCTGATCAGAGCTCCACGCTGGGCAAATAGAAAATGAAATTCAAAAGTTTGCGGGGCTTTTCCTGTCTGCCTGGCCAGTGCATCCGAGTTCAGATTGCTTTCCAGAGCGGTCACAATGGTGCACTGTGGGATACCACCCGGAGGCCAATACCATCGATTTGTGGCCACACTAACCCTAATCCAACATGGCAATACCGATTTCAGCACTACTCCTCTCGTCGGAGAGGAGTACAGAAATAGGTTTTAAGAGTCCTTTATATCAATATAAAGGGCTTCGTTGTGTGGACGGGTGCAGGGTTAATTTGGTTTAACGCTGCTAAATTCGGTTTAAATGCGTAGTGTAGACCAGGCCATTGACAGTGCATACATTGTTACTGGTGCAAGATTAAATCTTTTTTAAAAGAAACACCCCTCAAAGCACTTCCCTGCAAGCCACATCTAAAGCAAAACTGCTGGCTACTACAGAGTCGGTTTGCTGCTACAGCCATGGTGAGTAAAGCCAAGAGGTCTTGTGCTGCAGTTTTTGTTAAGATGTCCTTGGGATCAGTGGCTGCAACCTCAGCACAGCCCCCTTTCCCATTCAACCTGGATGATGAGTAAAGCCACATGACAGGTCTTGTGCTGCAGCTTTTGTTAAGATATCCTTGGGACAGTGGTTGCAACCTCAGCAAAACCCCCTTTCCCATACAACCTGGATGGTGCCTGAGAACCGGCATCAGTGTAAAGCCCCACAAATAGTTTGATTGTTTCAAAAGTGGCATTGGGTTGGGGTGGAAGGGAGATGAACAGAAAGCATCCTCTTCCTCCTCCCCCTTTTTAAATGCTCGCTGCAATACATGGTGATCCCTCCCAACTACAACCAGGGCACTCTTGGGAAAGTATGGTTGTGTGACCCAGAATTCACCAAATGGGGTGGATTATTGTCAAATTGCTTGCGGTTTAAGGGCTAGCATTTAAAACTTTCCCCATTTCCCCTAAGTGACCATATGCGATATTACTCTCCTGAGAGTAAAAAAGGCAGAAAGGGGGCAGATGCTACAAGCATCTGGGTATGGACCTGGTCCTTATGCTGCAATTCTAGGTGCCACAATGATGCCAGAAGAGTTAATACTGAAGTGGCATGGGAAAATGTCCTACTGTGGTGGACGAAATAAGGCAGCCCTTCCCAGAAACCTTCTGCAAAGGATTGCAGAGTACCTCCATGAAAGCTTCTTAAGGATCTCAAGAGAGGGTTTCCAGGCCATCCCTGGGCACATAAACAGTCTTTACCAGAGAGCAACCTCTGCCTAGGTAGAGTGGTCACTGATAACTTCTATCCCAATATTTTTATTCAGATTCAACATTAAAAATAATAGTATGTATCCCCTACAGTTTGATTGAAAATGTGTACTCACAAGAGGTGCCTTCTCCAGCATCACACTCCGCCGACTTGGTCCTGTGAAGGGATGTACTCCAGAGTTAAAAAAAAGTTCTTGGTTGTTGGGGAGAATGGATCCTCTGCTTGCCTGCCACGTATTCTCCTCCTCCTCTTCCTTGTCATCAATGTTGTCCTCATTGTTGCCTGAGATCACTCAGTGCTCCCGGGTGGTATTCACGGAGCATTCTGGGGTAGTGGTGGGGTCACCACTGAGAATCACATGCAGCTCCTCATAGAGGTGGCATGTCTGTGGCTCAGAAGCAGAGCGACTGTTCACCTCCCTTGTCTTCTGATATGCTTGCTGAAGCTCCTTTATTTTCATGCGGCACTGCTGTGTGTTCCTGGTATAGTCCTTCTCCCCCATGCCCTGGGTGATTTTGGCATAGATGTCAGCGTTTCTTCTGTTGGTTCAGAGCTCTGCCTGCACAGACTCTTCTCCTCACACAGCAATAAGATCCACTACCTCCTGTGCGCTCCATGCTGGAGCACATTTGTGGCCTTGAGCATCCACTGTCAGCTGATCTGATGAGCTCTCCATGCCTCTCAAACAGGAAATGAAAATTCAAAAATTCTTGGGGCTTTAACAGGTGGGCAGCTGTTTCCTGTGTATCTGGCTGAAGTGAAATGGAGTTGAAAGTGCTCTCCAGAGAAGTCACAGTGGAACACTGTGAGACTCCTCCTGGAGGCCAATTCATTTGAATTACACAGCACTGTGTCCCCATGTTGACACATGGATGTCAACTGAAGTGCTACACCTCTCACAGAGGTGGAGTACAGCAGTTGACTTTACCAGCCCTTTAGGTCGGCGGAAGGGACTCAGTAGCATAGACACATACATTATTAACTCGACCTAACGCGGCAAATGTCAACCTAACTTTGTAGTGTAGACCAGGCCTGTGTACACGAAACTTACAGGTGTAGGTAACTTAATTAAAGCTGTGTTAAGGTCTCTGTTAGGTTCCTGAGTAGGCTATCAAGCATATTTTTGCATGTGTCTATTTTTAATCAGGGCTGGGGGAAGGGGCTGCAAATAAGAATTGTAACTCAAAGTGGGGGCTCAGCTCAAAAAGTTTGAAAAATGCTGCTTTACAATTATTTGTATTTAGGTTTAACTCTAAAGCAACAAGACAAGCTGACATTTCCTTGGCAATTTTGTTTCATTTTCACTCCCTCACCCCCAAACCACGCTGATATCTCCTGAGAAACATGTGTTCATTAGTATTGTAACTGAAGTACCAGCACAGTGCAACCAGCTGCATCTCAATTCTCCCCTGAGAAAGCCTAAATTGTGTTGCCTTTTCTCCCAGGAGGCTGAGGAAGTACATAGAAAAAATGTCTAAGGGATATAATAGAAAGGTATCACTGACATATTGCACTGAAATTAGAAGTAGATGGAAATAAACTGACAAAAAATATGACCAGTGTGAAAATACATGCTTAAAAGCAGATCTATTTTTTAAATGAAATAAACATTAATTTTCTAGTACTTATGTTTTAGAACCATTTATGCCACTTACTCTGAAGCAACATTTAATACATTATTCTGTCCACTAGTGAAAAAAGAGTTTGAGATATTACTGCCACATTTGAGATACGATGCTACAGTCAGCAAGGATACTCAGTATTAGGTTGCACATAATGAGCATCGCTACTCATTCATGTTGCAATTAGTCACATTGACAAGTTCTCATAAATTAGGATCTGCAACCTTTTTCAGCTGAGATATTTTCCCTGCTGAAGACAGCCTTCCACTCAGCAAGTGGCATTGAAGTTGGGCATTCACCACAGTGAAAAGCAATTTCTGTTATGGAAAGAAAAAGCTGCTTTTTGTGTACACTAGCAGGAAAATGAAACACAAATTAAATTATTGAGGAAAAGAATAGAGACATTTTCTACCAGAGAACAGAACATTTCATGTAGCTTAACATCTCTCCTGTGCTAATTGTTACAGCTCTCTATATCATTGAATAAACCAGGGGAAAAACAAAAACATAATAAAACCCACTAATGAGTATGGTCCAGATTCTCAGCAGGTGTAAACTGGCATATTTCTATTTCTGTTAAGGACACTGAAGCTGTGTCAATTTACAGCAGCTAAGCATCTGACAGTACAGTTTTAAAAAAAAGTAGAAGGAGGGGATGCTTCTACTTTGGCAGAAGCCACTATGTAGCTTATTTCAACTGTTATATTATTAGATGATGGCTCATTCTACAAATATCCATTAAATATGAGATACTAGATGTTTATCCTTCATTGTCGGGTAGTTACTGTTATGTTTTTGAACCCTGGTAATAGAGCTCTACGGTGAAAGATATTACAAAGTCTATATAATCTGTCTGAATTATTTCTCTTTCTAAGCAGCAATAAGGACAAGTTTCAGAAAGCATGGCCGACACCTCTTTCAAGTAGAGTGACCAGACAGCACGTGTGAAAAATCGAGACGGGGTTGGGCATAATAGGAGCCTGTATAATAAAAAGACCCAAATATTGGGGCTGTCCCTATAAAATCGAGACATCTGGTCACCCTGCTTTCAAGTAAACACATTTCACAATTTGTATATATTTGCTGTTCATGAACAATCATTGCAAATTGCAGCATAACATCACACTGTAACAGACATAGCACCTCTGGGGAGGAAAAGAGGGAAGATAGATGTTTCAGACTGAAGGAATTATTTGTAATGTATTTTTCAAATTCCCATTTTAATTATATAATGTTTTACCTTTGTGTTGTAATTAAGGTATTTAGTTTGTGAAGAGCTGATGCACATTATTTGCCCTATTTGAATGAGAAGGTGCACCACAAAGAGCACTTCTGTTTGCTGGGATTCAGAGATGCTATAACATAGTTATCACTCAGAGAATTCTAACGGGGCCCAGATAGCAAAGGCCAGACTATCATGCTGGCCCTGGGACAGCAGAAATGTGCTAGTCTCACTCCAGAAGCAATGGTGATAGGACCACATGTGTCATGCTGTGTGGAATCTAACTCCAGTAGCATCTTACTCTTTGAGTAATCAGACTGAAATCAGCAGAGTAAAGTATTGCTCAGTGAGTAAGAGTGAATGAACAGAGCCCTTTGTGATTAGAGGTGAGACACACTAGACTGCTTCAGTTTGCAGGAATTCCACAAATCTGAAACGGTGTCTTTTCCTTATAGGTGTTCACCCCAGCATCAGATTCAAGTTAGAGTGTCAACTTGTTCTAAAGTTCCCTTGTGAAACTTTTGCACACTTCCTGACTGTCAGTCTCTTGCTCGAACCACTAGATCCCACTCTTTCTCGCAAAAATGCATTTAACTCTGTTTGCCAGTTGTATAAGTCTATCAAACACACCCTCATATATTCAACAGACCAGAGTGTGACACAATAAAGTGGTCAAAGGACTTCATAGTGGCAAAGTTCCTCACAAGATGCAAAGTGAGAACTGAATTGTTTGCACAATTGTATTTCCATGAATTTGTCAAAAGGCAAAAATGGCTATTTCTCCCTGTAAATGAACTTTGTCATGGTGTCAGTAGTACAATTTTAAAGAGATGTGTGTGCTTTTAGCTCTGTCACTCCCATTAGACCCAGAAGAAGCAGAGTAACAACCCCCCCTACCCACCATTCTTAGAAAATAATGGGGCTTTAGTGTAATTTTGCAGTTTTCTTAGTGTTGTTACCAACTATTTTTTGTATACAACGAAAATTTTGCACTCCTTTAAATTTCAGTTGGACTATGTATACCAAAAAGGGGCAACGAGTAGAACTGAAGGCTCTGTGATTACAAACCTGCTCTTGACAGAGTCAAAAGTCCAGTAATGTTTTCCTTTAGAGGATGGTTGCAATGCCAGTGCAATCAGGAAGCTTCTTGTGGCTCCCTGATTTTGCACATGAAGACTCCTCTAAACTCTGCCAACTGGTAATGGCTCCCAATAAGCCATCTGGGTATAGCTGGAAAGCAGCATGTTCCAGCCATGCTCCCTCTCCACTCTGAACATGTCATGCTTGCTAAGCCTGTGCTGGGAATGGAAAGGTACACCAGCTGGGGGTCTCTCTCACATTGAGGAAATTCCCAGTAAGAAAAATGCAATGCTGCTTCTTTGTAATGTTGAAGGAGAGCAGGCAGAAAATCTGGCCCATTGTGTTCAGGACACAACAGCCTCACTGGCATAAGAGCTTGCTCAACACAGTGAAAATGGAACAATTCAACTTTTATTATTGGAAATGTGTGGCTGTGGGGGTGTGTGTGTGTGTAAAAACCTGTGTTTATATGGAGTTGGAGGAAACCACTTCAAGATCTTTTCAAGAAAATAGCCAAAGATTAATGAATTAATGTTTGTGTTTATTTATGTCTCCTGAAAGGCCTGAATATTGCATAGTTATCATTCATTTTGTTTTTAACAAAGGAAAATGCTACTGAACAAAAATCTCAGCTATTTGGGGATGTCAACGTAAAATATGTTTCTCATCTGAAATATATTCCACCACATCCAGGAACCTGCAATGTACGTCAGAAGTTCTGAGAAGGATAACAAACTGTTATAGCAGCCACAATTAAATACCTGCTATTTTTATTCTTTCACCCTTCTAAAAATGCAATTCCATCTATTTCAGAGGAAAATATGACCTCTGTGCACGTATTACTTTATGATTTGAATAGGTGTTATAGGTGGAGTCATTAAGAATGAGCCTACTCTAAAAGTACTTTGGAAGTGCAAGTACTTTGACGGTGATTGACAATATAATTAGCATTTTCATTAAAGGAAAACTGAAAAATGAGCAAAAAACATGTTTACACTGTAGTTTCCAAAACTACAATATACACTACATTTGTACACCTGTGTGTTTGTATTTATATAACTTATATATACCCTATATTTTTTATTATGAGATACTTTTTAAAATATATTTGTGAATACATATATACATACATGCAAATATTACATATACATTTATGTGATTTTAATACAATGTGAGTGTGAGCAAGATATAATATTCATGATGGTGAAGTGAGACCTAAATGTTTTATCAGAATAAGTTTGAGTGAGCATATCTTGTACCTGAGTTGAAAAATCTGCATCACCATTTTGCAACAATGGTAATTTCCCTTGTAATGAAATAAGCTGAGTGGCCTGACCTGACCACAGTCTCTAGTCATGCAGTGGAAGTCACATCTCATTTCCTGACCACACAGAAGTGGAGAGATAAATCTCCATCTGAATTATGTTAAAATAGCAAAGATACAGTTCCCTCTTTGATTTCCTGATCAATCATCTGAAGCCTTAGTCATCATTTACTGGAAGAAGAATATACAGCAAAAGAACCAGTTCTGGTGATTGGCTAGAAGAGGAGTATAGTGATACAAATAAGTGTTTGCACAATACAGGAATATTACCGTACACAATGTTACTACCCTGAGTATTTCATCCATCCATTGTGCTTTTGCCTACAGTAGCTGTGTCTATCCCTACATTTTGCTATTTTACTCTATCTCTTGGAAAATAAATGAAACTAACTCTTTATGGTGGATGGCTGGTTGTATCCTGCTCTTCTCCTTTGTCTAGTTTGGTAGTTGATACTAGTCTCAAACTACTCCCAAACCTCTTTTTCACATGGGAGCACAATCAGATGGGATGAATATGTGTTAACTAAGTGGAGTCCCAGAGAATAGGGTTTTGCCCAAAAATTCAACCCCTGCAAATATGTTGCAACACAAAAGCTCTCTAAATTTGACCTTCTCCTTCCTACAGTGCTGAATTCAAGGGTACATCTATACTACGGGATTATTCCAATTTTACATAACCCAGTTTTGTAAAACAGATTGTATAAAGTCGAGTGCATGTGGCCAAACTAAGCACATTAATTTGGCGGTGTGCATCCATGGTCCGAGGCTAGCATCGATTTCTGGAGTGTTGCACTGTGGGTAGCTATTCCGTAGCTATTCCATAGTTTCTGCAGTCTCCTCCGCCCCTTGGAATTCTGGGTTGAGATCCCAGTGCCTGATGGGGCAAAAATCATTGTCGAGGGTGATTCTGGGTAAATGTCGTCAGTCATTCCTTCCTCTGGGAAAGCAACAGCAGACAATCATTTCGCGCCCTTTTTCCCTGGCAGACACCATAGCACGGCAACCATGGAGCCCGTTCAACTTTTTTTACTGTCACCATATGTGTACTGGATGCCACTGACAGAGGCTATACTGCAGCGCTACACAGCAGCATTAATTTGCCTTTGCATGACAACAGAGACGGTTATCAGTCGTTCTGTACCGTCTGCTGCGCCATTGTAAATTGGCAATGAGATGATGATTATCTGTCATTCTGTACTGTCTGCTGCTGTCATGGGTGCCCCTGGCTGAGGTTGGCCAGGGGTGCAAAGACAAAAATGGAAATGACTGCCCGAGTCAATCCCTCCTTTATGGTATCTAAAAATAGAGTCAGTCCTGCCTAGAATATGGGGCAAGTGTACTAGAGAACCAGTGTATCAGAGAGCACAGCCGCTCCGTGTCAGATCCCGCAGAAAAGATGAGCTGCATGCTGTCATAAACAGGTAGCTAAGGGTTAATGTCTCTTTCACCTATAAAGGGTTAACAAACAGTGACCTGCAAACACCTGACCAGAGGACCAATCAGAAGACAAGATACTTTCAAATCTTGTGGAGGGAAGCCTTTGTTTGTGGGTTTTGGGTTTGGCTTTGTTCTCTCTGGGTCCTGGACGGGACTAGAGGTGCAACCAGGTTTCTGCCAATCTCCCTGCTACAGTCTCTTATCTATTCAGAATTGTGAGTAAGAAAAGGCAGTCATAGCCTTTTAAGTTGCTCGGTTTTTTTCATTTACATATGTGTACTTGCTGGAAGTAGCTTAAATTGTGTTTCTGCTGGAGAAAGTTTCTTTCTATTGTTTATAAGTTGAAAGACCCTGTAACTGTTTACCATCTAAAGTGCAGAGATAAACGTTTTACTTTTTTCTTTCTTTTTTATTAAAAGCTTTGCTTTAAGACCTGTTTAATTTTCTTTTCCTCTTGTTGAGGCTCGAGGGAATTGAGTCTGTACTTAACAGGGAAGGAGAAGTGGGGGGAGGGTGGAATCCCTTTGTTTAGATTCACGGAGCTTGAATCTGTATAATTCTCCAGGAACCCAGGGAGGGAACACCTGGAGGGGAGGAGCAGGAAGGGAATGCTTTATTTCCCTTTGTTGTGAGACTCAAGGAATCTGAGTCTTGGGAAGGTTTTGGGGGGACCAGAGGGTATCAGGCCCTAAAAAAATTCCTGATTGGTGGCAGCGCTACAGATCTAAGCTGGTAATTAAGCTAAGGGGAATTCATGCTAGTACCCATATTTTGGACACTAAGGTCCAGATTTGGGAATTATACTTGACACATGCCATTCTAGGGGGTGTCCCTTCAACAACCCCACCCGTTGCTTCCCTCCTCCTCAAACCTTCCTGGGCTACCGTGGCAGTGTCCCTCCCATTTGTGTGATGAAGTAATAAAGAATGCAGAAATAAGAAACACTGACTTGTTAGTGAGATAAAATGGGGAGGAGGCAGCCTCCAGCTACTATGATAGTGCAGGCAGGACATTAAGTGGTGTAGGAGAGAGGAGCCCAGCATCCCGCTGCTATGACAGTCCAGGCAGTACATAATCTTTTCTTTACACATGAAAGCGAGGGGTTTGATATAGCTCAGCCCCCAGTTGCTATGATGAGGACGGTTACCGGACGTTCTGTACTATCTACTAGGAATGACCGGGAATCTTTCCTATTTTTACCCAGGTGCCCCCGGCCGGCCTCACCTGAGGCAAGCCAGGAGCACTCACAGGCTCATGACCAGGACGGCTATCAGTCCTACTGCACTGTACCGTCTGCCACCGGGGAGGGGAGGAAAGAGGATGCTACTGTTTACTGCCACAGCACCATGTCTACCAGCAGCATGCAGTATACATAGGGTGACATATAAAAAAGTCAAGAAACGATTTTTCCCCCTTTTCTATCACGGAGGGGGAGGGGTGGTAAATTGACGAGATAGACCCTGAACCATCCCGAAAAATATGTTTGACCCTACAGGCATTGGGAGCTCAGCCAAGAATGCAAATGATTTTCGGTGACTGTGGGATAGCTGGAGTCCTCAGTCTGCCCTCCCTCCCTCCATGAGCATCCATTTGATTCTTTGGCTTTCCGTTACGCATGTCATGCAGCACTGTGCTGCGGACTCTGTATGATAGCCTGGAGATTTTTTTCAAATGCTTTGGCATTTCGTCTTCTGTAACAGAGCTCTGATAGAACAGATTTGTCTTCCCATACAGTGATCAGATCCCGTATCTCCCGTACGGTCCATACTGGAGATCTTTTTGAATTTGGGACTGCATCGCCACCTGTGCTGATCAGAGCTCCACGCTGGACAAACAGGAAATGAAATTCAAAAGTTCTCAGGGCTTTTTCTGTCTACCTGGCCACTGCATCCGAGTTCAGATTGCTATCCAGAGCGGTCACAGTGGAGCACTGTGGGATTCCGCCTGGAGGCCAACACCGTCGATTTGCGGCCACATTAACCCTAATCCGATATGGTAATACCGATTTTAGCGCTACTCCTCTCGTTGGGGAGGAGTACAGAAACCAATTTAAAGAGGCCTTTATATCGATATAAAGGGCCTCATTGTGTGGACGGGTACAGTGTTAAATCGGTTTAATGCTGCTAAAATCGGTTTAAACGTGTAGTGTAGACCAGGCCCAAGTTTCCTTGAATGGAAAGACTGCCCACTTACAGCAAAAAAGGAGGAAAAACTGCACTAGAAAAAAAAAGGGATACCCCATTCACAGGTTAACTCAAATGAAAAACTGATCTACTTCCATGCCTTTTTACATCACTTTACTTCCTTTGAAAGTGCAAATGCATATTGATATATAAATTTATCTTACTGCCATTGATCTTGCAAGGTTAAAATCTTTTAAAAGGACAAAAATGAAGCATTGTGTCACATTATTAAATTATTCACAATCATCTCCAGAAGTTATGTATTTCCCATTACGAGCACGATATCAGTAAGATGTAATTGTTAGTCAATGTTGATATGACAAGAATTAGTGGAATATAATGTCACGACTATCATTTATAATTGGTGGCAGATACCCTTTTAGCAATGTGTATTATATTTTTATGAAGTTACGCTATTTCCTATTCCCCGTTTACTTGTCCATTAGTTCTCATGTACTATTGTTCTAGTCTCTCTCTCTCTCTTTATTGCACTGAATCCTCTATTTTTAATTTAAATTAATTTATTTCCCTCTCCTGGTTTAATGTGTGTGCAGCAATCCAAGGAAAATCATTTTAAAAGCTTTAGAAATACCAGTGTATGTTGGAAACAGGATAATTCAACATACACAGAGAGTTGCAAATTTTATCAGGTTCATAATGTTGAAGAACTAAAAGTGTTTATTTGAAATGACTTTGACACTTTATAAATTCACCCTTACGACAACTGGAGCTATAAGAATTATATTAACAATGACACAGGCAGCATGGGACTTACAAAAACCGTCTGAAGACTTTGACAGAAGAATTAATATCAGGGTCTATAATGCTTGATGTTCAAGATTTTTTACATGTTTGTTATCAAAAAGAATTCCTTTGAATCATGTTCTACCGTTATGTGATAGCGTGCATGTGTTTTTATCTGCTGCATTCCTAAAGAAAATGATTTTATGATGATGTTGCATACAGCTATATTCTTCCTGCAGGTTTCTGATATTGGAATGCCTGGGAGCTTCTTTCCTAACTGAATTTTACCTGCATATAAAGAATATTTTTTATCTATTCTTCCAGAAAAGGATAATGAAAATGTAGCTTTGACAGATTCAAAGTACACAGAAGCCAGTCCTCTCAACACTAGAGATAGATAGAACAAATACAGGGAGTAGCTCAGCCTCCTGGTCACCTGGTCTGAATTGTACTGCAGGAAAAGGTAGCCAATGAGAGTTTGTAGGGAAGGTGTATATTAAAGCAGACACGGTCCCATAGGATGGGAAAATGCTAATTAAAGATCAATCAGAATATACATAATACGTCCTCAACTCCAGCAATGCTCAGACCTATTTGTAAATCATCCCTTGAAACACTTTTGCCCTGCCTTAGAAATACTTCTTGGCCTCTCTCCCCACACCAGGTATCTTCTCTTATCCCAGTGAACAACTGTGACTTCGTTTCTGCTCATTCCTCTCATTTTCCTCTCAACCCTCATACCTCCACCTTCCGAGCCTTTGAGTTCCCCAGCTTCAACTGGACAAATCCCCTTCCCCAAACCTCCCTCAGTGCCAGATACTCCTTGGTTTCAGTGGGAGAAGACAGCATTGGGAATTGCTGCTGCAGCTGAGCCAGCTGCCATGGTGTGGGGAGGATGATGAACTCGTAGAAGGGGTGCTGCTGTGTTCTGAGCCTGATAGCCTGTTTACCGCAGCCCCCCATGCTTTGGCAGTGCTAGTACAAAGTTCCAGGGGTAGAGTTGCTTGGGCTAAGTTCACAAAACTCAGAATGATCCTGGCTAAAATAGGACAGTTGGCAGTTTGTATAGGGTGTTTTCAAATAGTTCCAACATTGCTGTTGTATGCCAATCTAACTTCTTACCTACTTCATCCACCTCTATCCCCGTTCCCTTGTCACACAGATTTCCTAGATAAAGGCTAGGAAAATAAAACTAAGCTGGATATTCACCACTCATCTAAAGAGGGCAGTAGGTGAAAACATATCTCATTAGAACTGATCAGCTCAACAGTTCATGAAGAATTTAAGATTTCCTTTAAAAAAAAATAAAGTTTTCTATTTTCTCACAGACCAGGCCCCATTGTGCTAGGCACTGACAAACACGGAACAAAAAAGACAGCCCTTGCCCCAAAGAACTGATAATCTATTCTATAAAATTAAAATGCATTTGAAGGGATGCAACGTACAAGCAATCTGCCTACATGTGCATATTAAATATATTCATTTACAGTTTTAGGTCACTAACCCTAAAATTATCTAAATGTACATAGACAGATACTCTACATAGACATTGTGCAGTTAAAGAACCTAAACAATAAAATAATCCGGGCTGTCCAAAACAAAAAACTTTTCCCAATTCCCCCCAAAATAAAAT
This sequence comes from Gopherus flavomarginatus, assembly GCF_025201925.1. Taxonomy (NCBI): domain Eukaryota; kingdom Metazoa; phylum Chordata; order Testudines; family Testudinidae; genus Gopherus; species Gopherus flavomarginatus. Next base: position 32,712,689 of record NC_066624.1, read on the forward strand.
CTCTCTCAGTTTCCACTCACATTCACTAAGTCCTATCTCTACCCCTCACCACAGAAGAGCCAGGGAAATCTGATCTTGCTGCATGACTAGAAGGCTTACAAAATCAGGAAACCAGCTAGGGAAGCAAATGTCCAAGTTAGGGAGCCCTCAGTGAAAATGTCCCTCACATGAAAGGATAATGCTGTTGATTTAAGCATCCAGCTGATCTCAGCTTCCATAGTGTCAAATGAGGGAAGAAGTGATTTCTTAAATGTCCAGGGCCTCACTCATGTATAGGTTGAAGATAACACTCTAAACAGCATCTGAAATAAATTGAAAGCTAATGCAAGTCCCACAGCACAGCAAGAATATCTGCAAGAGACAGAAAGGTGTTTGCATGCCAGGATACGTGTCTATTACATGATAGAAAACATCCAAATCAGCTTTTCAAAATAAGTCTGTGGAATGCAAAGTGGTGTAAGTGTTGCTCAGAACAAAACAAAACGAAACGCTGAAAAAATATCAATAGGCTGAGGAAGAACTTTGATCCAAGACAGGAACTTCAACTGCCCATCAAGAATAAGAAACACCAAGACTCACCAAGAATGAATTGTAATGATATATATACTTATTGTAAACTCAGCAGGTTTCAGGCAGTGCTTTCCATAAAAGATTATGTTTAAATAAATTACACAGATACAGACACACACACAAAGCATTTTTATTTCTTTCGCGCAGAGTGATTCAAAATAAAAGTGTTTTACAGCCTTTTCTCTTCTCTTTTTCTCTTCTCACCTGTGGAATGGTTGTGAAACTTCACCTGTTTAAAGAGTTTTCATTCACTCTGAAGTACCTCGACTGGCTTGAAGGGGCACATTTCTGAAAGATGCATGAGAATTTAGCCACATGATTTCCATTAACACCAATGGGAGTCGAGCAACAAAAACCCTAAGCAGCATACTGAAAATGTACCCCTTAATGTTAAATAAATGAAACCTGATTCTCCTTGACCCAGGGTAACTCTGATCTATACAAACCTAACAGTGCTATGTTGTTGGGTTTTTTTTAAGGAAAAAAAAACATTCTACAACATAATGTGCCTGAACATTGTTTAATGTTTTGAAGCTGGTCTTGAATGGCATCTGAATTACATATCGGCTACAGTTCTCTTTGCCCAAGGATTGTTTTCCAGTATTTAGTCTATTTATGTTTCTTCATGCATTTTCACATTTCTACATATGGAGAGTCCCACTTTCAAAAAAATATATCCAAATCAAAATCATGTCCCACTCTGCACTGTTCTTTTGGTAACAAGTTATTCCATCTGCGCTCTGAAAGTTTTTGTTAATTTAAGCCAATGCCCACCCCTCCCCCAAAGCCTGATCCTTAACTTATGCTTCATTAACCTCCCATAAGCAAGAGCTCGAATGATGCTACGTCTGCAGAAAGCAGCTGTAGTTTAGCAGGACAGTACCTGGACTTTAATACAGATTTTCTCATAATGGTAGGTGAAAACATTTAAAAACAAGTTTCCCTAAATACAAATATATTCATCCTGAGAAAATTCACCTTCCTACTCACACACACACACACACACACACACACCCTCCAAAAAAAAAAAAAATTAAAGAAAACATCTGAAACCTATGCCTAATAAGCCTAGGCTTAGGCTACAAAAATAAAAGTCACCGTGAACCTTTGTTTCACTCCTGGTTCCCCATAAAGCTGCCTTAAGGGATCCAAAGATCTAGCCCTAAATCTTTGCCTTTCTTGCACACGCAGTACTGGAGGCATAATTCCTAGAAAAAAATAATGTCCTTTTGGTGCCTGATGAGAGTTTCAAAGTTTTAGCTGTAAAGGGTTTGGTCCTTTGATAGTTCATTGGTTAATTTAATCATCATCATCATCATCTTTGTTCCAGGGTTCTGGCAAGTAGCTATGGGAAATGCCAAGTAATTTTCCATCTTTTACAAAAGATATGTCCTACATTTATTGACCTGTAATTTTATGTAATCACCCCAGTGATTGCCAGAAAATAACTGCTTTTACATACAGTCCGATTATGAATGGTGCAGACAGATCCTAGACTGGTTCATGTAAATACATCTCTGACCCGTTTGTGGCAGGGTTTGGTGAGGAACTTTGGGAATCTTTTTTCAGAGTGGTAGCCATGTTAGTCTGTATCAGCAAAAACAATGAGGAGTCCTTGTGGCACCTTAGAGACTAACAAATTTATTTGGGCATAAGCTTTTGTGGGCTAAAACCCAGTTCATCAGATGCATGGAGTAGAAAATACAGTAGGTAGGTATAAATATACAGCACATGAAAAATTGGGAGTTGCCTTACTGAGCGTGTGTGGGCGGGTCAGAGCTAACGAAGCCAATTCAACTAGGGTGGTTGTGGTCCAATCCCAACAGTTGACAAGAAGAGGAGAATATCAACAGAGGAAAAATACTTTTTGTAATTTGTATTTTTCACTTCATGTATCTGATGAAACGGATTATAGCCCACGAAAGCTTATGCTCACATAAATTTGTTAGTCTCTAAGGTGCCATAAGGTCTCCTTGTCTTTGTTTTTATTTTGGGGAACCTTGTGTCCCTGAAGTGCTGTGTGTTATACGCTACTTCTAAACACCAGCCTGATTCTCTTCTCACCAGTGTAGTTACACTGATTTCCAAAGCCTTCTTCCTGATTACACCAGAGTAAATGAGAATTAAACCTACTCCTGGCAAGTCCTCAAGTCAGTCAGACTAACCTTCACTTTTCCCAAGAATTCAAGCAAATAAAACTCGCTTGCTGCTATGAGAAAATTGAAAGCCAGCATAAAAGGACATGAGTGTGGCTGATGCAAATTCATTTTGGAATTCAACTCAGTACTCAAATATTTTTCTGTGATATTAATGTAGCTCTAGAAAATATAATAGGGAAACATATTTAGTTGCTGTAACTCAGCCTAGCTCCATTGAGATTGCATTCATTAGTAACCTCTACATGGCCAGATCCTCAGCCAGTGTAACTGTAAAACTTCTGACAGATGAGGTCCGCACCTACAAGATCCCAAGTTCCATATCTAGGGCTCCTCCTAAAATTACACAATAGAACTGGCTCGAATCTCCACCCAGAAATCTGGGAAAGTAAACACCACTTTGGATACCTTTAAGAGGCAATACTTCTTCACTCGAAAGCACCGAGTCTGTTCATGACAAAAGACAATGTTTATTAATAGCAGAAGGAACACACTACAACAACTGAAAAGTAAACAATAACTAAAACACTTGTCCCAAAATACCTTGGGCAGTATCTTTGCCACAGTTTCCCACCTTGTGGTGTGAAAGTCTAATAGGTTAATGTCCCTGTAATATGCCACTCCCCTGTTCCCTCTGCTTTGCCCTGCTCACACTTAGTTGTCCGAGCTCAGCAAAGTTCCAGAATTCAAGGTCTCATTCATGTTTATTTACCTTCCACTCCTGAAGGAGCAGGGAGTGTCAAGCAATGCCTCCACTGCTGGTGCTGCTCAAAGGCTGCTGCTGCTGCCACCACCTTTGCCACTGCTTGCTGCGACCACTGCCACTTGCTGCCACCTCTGCTTCTAGCTGTAATGCCACATTCTGAGGTTCCACCATCTAGCGCAGTTTAATGATTTCAGTTCTTAGTGGTTTCACTGACTAGTGGAGAACCTCACTATTTCTGCAGTTGCTTGAACTTCTGCAACACTGTTCTCATACAAGGTCTAAAGTTCAGCCCCCTAGACCAACTTATCAGTCATTTCAGCTCTAGTGATCAGAAACCAGGGCTCTACATTGAATCTGGTCAGCTCTGTCTTTCAGCACCGATGGGTCAAATGGTATCTAGGATTCTTTAAAGAGAGTCCACATCCCCAGACAGGAACACCCATGCCCATTTCCTTTTGACTTTCACTTGGATTTGGCATCACTACCCCCTGCTTAGCAAATGTAAGGATCAGTGGACTAGAATCTGGTCTGCAGAGCTTGGAATGGCTCATGTTCCCAGACTGCCACCAGGAGGCCATGTAGAGCTACAACCAGGGAGCACTGTGGAGACTAGGCACTACAGGAAGTACCGCCAAGGGACCCAGAGTGATAGTACCCTGCTGCCCTCTGATTGACCAGGCACCTTATTTAACTCTGGAAAGTGACCAAGTAAGTTGTCTGGGCAACACCACAGATGTCTGGCCTTCTGCAGCTCCAGACCTCACCTTGTCTCTAGTCTCCGACCCCAGCCCAATTCCAAGGTTTCTGACCCCAGCCTTGTATTACCTCTGATCTGTGGTCTCTGACCCTGGCCTGACTGTAATGCCGACTATTCCTTACTGAGCCTAGCTCTAGAGATTCTGCCAATTCCTACTCAGCAGCTGCATAGGCAGTTTGCCAGCTATCACCACAAGGCCAAACTGCCTATGCCTTGGTCCCTCACAGAAAGTGAGGTTCATTTTAGGGTGACCATCTCATTTAGGTCTTAAGTATAGTTCTGCCGCCCTTTAGTCATACAACAAGGATAACAACACTGTCATCCCTGCATCAAAGACTAAAGTGAATTCTATTGTAAAACAGACAAAATTGATCACTCTGGCAAAAGCATGCCTGTCTACTGATCACCTAGATGGAGTAGGTATGTCCATGCAAATATGGTCTGCTCCAGTGGTCTCTTCTCCTTAGTTCATCAACAGATGGCAGCAGAGTGCTCAATCAGAGACTGGCTTGCATCAGTTGTGCAACTTCACCGAACTCAATGATCAAAAATTGATGGATGCAGCTGGTCAGTTATTCTTTTTCCAATTCTAAACCAGATATTTCTCTTTTTACGTTAACGACTAAGTGTAGATAATTTCATTAAGATTGCTTAATAATACTAAGAGCAATAACAACAAACAGTATAAAATTTACTTTATTCAATCGGGGTGGCACTTCAGTGTTACATGAAGTGTTAAATTAGCAAAACAACATGATGAGTTCATTACTGCAAACTCTGTAGATGGAATCATAAATGTACTGTACTGTGCGTGTGAGACAAGAGAATTGAGCTGCATGTTATGTTACTTTTCGAGAAATAAAGTTGCTTTGGTACAATGGAGAAAGCTAGTTTTCAAGGGATAATATGGAAGGAAGATTCCAGAGGACCCTTTGTCTTTTTCCCTCGGTGTTCTGCTATAAGCTTTTACAAGTCAGTGCTAGGTAAAATGGACTCTCACCCCTGAACTAGCTCAGGCCTGCTGCCTTGCATCTTGGGAGCATGAAATCAAAGCTCTGACTATCTCCTGCTCCCTCACCACCCACTCGCTTGGGGAGTTCCAAGCATGCAGCCCTTGTTCTTTACTGCACACTCAAGGTGAGAGGTGGGCAAAGATGTGCAGCTGTGTTAGGGCCAGGCACAAACAGGCCTATAATGATCCATAAATGGAATCAAATACCAAAGAAATTAAAAGGAGGCTTCATTCTAGCCAGTATCAAGCGCCTAGCCAGTACTAAACAAAGAGATAAATATGATAACTAATAAATACGTACTAAACAGATAAATGTAACTAATAAGTAATTTTAAAGAAGCTACCTTTGGGGACAAATTCTAAGTTAACCATTGACTTCATTAAGAACTGGAAAGGGGCCTTCATTAACTTTTCACTATAAATAACAAAGACTATCCACTCTAATTTAATCAGTCATTTGTTGTTTAAAGGCCACATTTAGAATCAAAGCTGTCTATTTAATATACTGATCCTTATTTCAATCTCAGTCCAATGCAAACCAAGAAATCAGTCCATTGAAGTTACGTTGGTGTAAAATCAGCAGAGGAGATCATGTATACATCTAAACATATTCAAAGCTATCATTTCATTCTATTCTATCCTTTTCAAACAAATCTGCACCCTAAATACTACTAAATAAATGCAAAGCTGTATCTGATTTTTATCCTTCTTTTTCTTTAGCTGGTTTGATCCACTGAAGGCAAGTAACACCAGTTTCACACCGGAGTAACATTGAGTTCAAAGTTACATTGATGTAACAGGGCAGAATCAGCCTCATTACATCCATTTCATCACAGCTATTGTTTATGCTAAATAATAAATATGATTGAACTTCAAGTCAAATATATTTGCCTCACATTTCAATGTTTCTAGTCAGATAAGATTTATTTGTTTAATATTACTTTCAAGTGCTGGAAAGAGGCAGCTATCTTTTCATGGAATTTTAGGTGTAAAAATAAATAAGAACATAACAATAGAGCAAGAAAACAGAAACACATTAATTTCCTTGCTGCTTTACTAGAGTTATAATATTTTCCAGAGAGCATCAAAATGTGAAATTGTGCTATACATTCCACAAAGTAAGTGGTGGAGTTAGTGTGTGCATGTGTGTATTTTTGTGGAATCCAATTCCCTTGTGAAATGTTAATATCACAATCCTCTCAGTTCACTTCCATGGCAGGCAGCAGTATGTCTTATTTTCGTATGCACCATAAACACACACGCTTCATAGACACATTAATCTTTCTTTTGTTAAGTATCTGCTTGCATATTTCACACTCCAAATCTAAATTCCCTTAAATTCCAATCAAGAACCTCATTGCAGTAAAATTATATTTGTCCCAATTAAAAAATAAACACTACTGACTAGCAAAGCAATAAGATGTGTTTAATGGTAAAAGGAGGCTTTTATAAATTTTGTTGCACTCTAGTTTTTGTCTTGAAATTAGAAGCTTTTAACCTTCCCTGTTGTGAGTTATGGGTAATTCCCTTTTACAAGTGGAAATAAACCCTGTTTTATTCTCTCTACTCTAACTGTATACCATACATTATTTCTTTTCTTCTATTTACTATATCCACGCATTTTTTAAATGGCTGATTGGATGTTAGACTCTCTAAAAACAGGTCATTCCTCCCATTCAAACAAAGACAAGACCAATACTGCTCTTAAACACTTTTGATAAACAATCAATCAAGAAAATGACTGAGAATTAAACATTAAATATTCAGACCAAGACTCTGATGTGATTAGTCATAGTGAATAGCTTATTGTTAAACCAGTCTGAAATCAGTTAGGACCAGTGGTTGGGTCACATACTACATAATGTCAGTAATAAGTATCAGGACCTGGCTTCAGTAACAATGGACAGTTAAATAGCTGTATAACCCAGAGATACGTACCCTGTGGTCCGCAGTCAGCCAAAATTCTTCTTGATTTTAACACAAGAAGACCTCCTGATAGGGTCCACAGAAAAGAGAATCTATGGCCTAGTCTACACTACGCGTTTAAACCGATTTTAGCAGCGTTAAACCGATTTAACGGCGCACCCGTCCACACTACGAGGCCCTTTATATCGACATAAAGGGCTCTTTAAATCGGTTTCTGTACTCCTCCCCAACAAGAGGAGTAGTGCTAAAATTGGTATTACCATATCAGATTAGGGTTAGTGTGGCCGCAAATTGACCGTATTGGCCTCCAGGCGGTATCCCACAGTGCACCACTGTGACCACTCTGGACAGCAATCTGAACTCGGCTGCAGTGACCAAGTAAACAGGAAAAGCCCCGCGAACTTCTGAATTACATTTCCTGTTTGCCCAGCGTGGAGCTCTGATCAGCACGGGTGGCGATGCAGTCCCAAATCCAAAGAGAGCTCCAGCATGGACCGTACGGGAGATACTGGATCTGATCGCTGCATGGGGAGACAAATCTGTTTTATCAGAGCTCTGTTACAGAAGACGAAATGCCAAAGCATTTGAAAAAAATCTCCAGGCTACACCGTGCTGCGTGACAAGCGTAACGGAAATCCAAAGAATGAAATGGATGCTCATGGAGGGAGGGAGGGGGTACTGAGGACTCCAGCTATCCCACAGTCCACAGCAGTCTCCGAAAACTATTTGCATTCTTGGCTGAGCTCCCAGTGCCTGTAGGTACAAACACATTGTCCGGCTTGGTTCAGGGTATAGCTCGTCAATTTACTCCCTCCCCCCACCACGTGAAAGAAAAGGGAAAGAAATCGTTTCTTGACTTTTTTTAATGTCACCCTATGTCTACTGAATGCTGGTGGTAGACGCGATGCTGAAGCAGTGAAGAGCAGTATCCGCTCTTCTCCCCTCTCCTGTGGCAGACGGTACAATATGACTGCTATCCATCATCACCATCAGCCCATGGGTGCTCCTGGCTGGCCTCAGGTGAAGCTGGATGGGGGCGCCTGGGTAAAAATAGGAATGATTCCTGCTCATTCCCAGTACATGGTACAGAATGGCTGGTAACCTTCCTCATCATAGCAACTGGGGGATGAGCTCCATCAGTCCCCTCCCTTTCATGTGTAAAGATAAGATTCTGTACTGCCTGGACTATCATAGCAGTGGGATGCTGGGCTCCTCTGCCCCGCACCACTTAATGTTCTGCCTGGACTGTCATAGCAGCGGAAGGCTGCTTCCCCCTCATTTTATCTCACTAACAAATCACTGTTTCTTATTCCTGCATTCTTTATAATTTCATGACACAAATGGGGGGGGACACTGCCACGGTAGCCCAGGAAGGTTGGGGAGGAGGGAAGAAACGGGTGGAGTTGTTGCAGGAACAACCCCCGTGAATGGCATGCAGCTCGTCATTTCTGTGGGATCTGACATGGAGCAGCTGTGCTCTCTGATACACTGGTTCTCTAGTACACTTGCCCCATATTCTAGGTAGGACTGACTCTATTTTTAGAAACCATAAAGGAAGGATTAACTTGGGGAGTCATTCCCAGTTTTGCCTTTGCGTCCCCAGTCGACCTCAGCCAGGGGCACCAATGATAGCAGCAGACAGTACAGAACGACAGATACTCATCATCTTATTGCTAATTTACAATGGCAGCAGATGGTACAGAACGACTGATAACCATCTCTGCTATCATGCAAAAGCAAACGAATGCTGCTGTGTAGCACTGCAGTAACGCCTCTGTCAGCGGCATCCAGTACACATACGGTGACAGTAAAAAAAAAAGCTGAATGGGCTCCATGGTTGCTGTGCTATGGCGTCTGCCAGGGCAATCCAGGGAAAAAGGGCGCAAAATGATTGTCTGCCGTTGTTTTCCCGGAGGAAGGAATGAGTGACGACATTTACCCAAAACCACCCACGACAATGATTTTTGCCCCTTCAGGCACTGGGATCTCAACCCAGAATTCCAAGGGGCGGGGGAGACTGCGGGAACTACCCACAGTGCAACTCTCTAGAAATCGACGCTAGCCTCGGACCATGGATGCACACAGCTGAATTAATGTGCTTAGCGTGGCCGTGTGCACTGTGCACTTTATACAATCTGTTTTACAAAACCGGTTTATGTAAAATCGGACTAATCCCGTAGTGTAGACGTACCCTATGTAATACTTACAACACGCATACCAGTGGTAGCTGTCCACTAACAGTCACATGAACATGCTATAACATACTGTGCCTGAGTATGTGACCCCACCTTTGAATTATTTATCTTGAAAGTATAGATGTTAACTATAAAAAAATCCTCATGTCTCCACTGACTCATGGGGGTGAGAATTTAGAACCTAGCTGTTATAGCACCTCTCATCATTGGGACTAAATCTGATATAGAGAACTGGTTAAGGAGCTTTATGCCAGAAATCTTGTTCTGAGCTTGAATATCAGCTCCCAAACCAGAAAAGATTTTTGAGCATTATAGAAATGGTGCACTCATCTGAGTTGTGGGGAGAGGAGAATGCATATAGGCACCATTGAATGACCCTCCTTCTGGCAGAGTATGGTATAATGTTCAAAGGCACCAGATGAAGCTGCACCGAGCCCTCCTGCGTCAGAGAGAGAGTCACCACCATAATACCAGGGCTTTGTGGGAGGCGGGAGTGACCTTTTCTTCAGATCTGTACACCAGAGGAGTGCCTGCCCTTTGGGTAATTTCACGATGTGCACCGAGAACAGAAAATGCTTAAGAAAATGCTGCCTTGTTTCATGAATTAATATTCTCCTGAAATACTGACTATTGTAAAGCTCTCTCCATTGCTCCCACTCTCCCTCTAATTCACACACACACACACACACACACACACACACACACAGTTTCTATTACTATTCCTAACCCTTTCACTCTGTAGCATAACATGACTGTGTTAAAGGGAAAATCCTATCCTCGCTCCTTTGAGGTACATGTGTGACTTCAGGGGTTAGGGAGAATTAGAATGAGCAATGGGAGAGTTTCTGAGATCCACTATAGGGCAGAATGACTGAGGGGATCATGGGGGCAGCTCTTTCAGCCTACTGCTGCTCCAAAAAGGAGTGTGTGCTCCCCTCAATTCCCCCATCCATTCAGGATGCACTGAGGGTGGTAGAGTACAGGACATGGCCTCATATAGATGAAGTATGTTGGTAACTGCATTAGCCTGGTACAAACACTGGTGACATCCTCTGCTTCTCTTACAAGAGTGTGGACATCCTCTGCTTCTCCTACATTAGTGCTCTGTGTGGGGGAGGGAGTAGAGGTGGAAAGATTTCTCTAGTTTCTCTGCCCCTTCACACACCATAGAGAACAGGAAGAATTTTGTGTATTCCCAGGCAAATCACAATCTTCCATTCACCACCCCCAAAAATATCAGAGACATACTATAGAAATATACTATGTGGATGTATATTTACACTACTGGTGGCTCAAAAACACCATCATAGTTTGCCTTTTATGAAAAACATAAGCAAATAAGTTAAACACAGAAACCAAACAGTGAGTAAATGCTTGCTTTGTTTCAGTAAGCAACACCATTTCCTTTTTTCTGAATTATTCTGCAACCCTATGAAGATGTATCATACGTAACGTAGGCTTTGAGACTATCTAGTTTGCTGAATGAAGGACAACCCATTTTTCTGTACCTTTCACAATTTTGGCAGAAATTGTCCTACTTGATGTCCGTTTCTCACTCACAGACACTAAAGAAAAATCCAGTTCAGATACTGGCATTACATTTTATTGCTTTTGTGTGTCCTTTATAAAACACACTGCAGTTGTTACAGACACACAGGAAACATGCCATTTTCTGATATCCAAAATAAGGCTAAGTCCTTATTTCAAGTTGCACAGTAAACATGAGGGGTTTTTTGTTTTGTTTTTTTGACATATCATAGCATTATATAGTTCTGCAAACCTTGAAATGTTAGAAATTGTCTTATGTTCTTTTATATTTTTTTAACTGTATAAGTTGACAAGCCAAATTTCTAGCCAAACTTCTGTAAGAGACTGAGTGACAACCAACACAATCTGAAATCAGATAAAAGGGGATCTGTGATGGGTCTGAAACTTATGAGCAAGGCAAAGAATAAATCTGTTTTTTGTAACTTACTTCTTTAAGGGAAAAAACATTTTGAGTGTATTTCATCTAAGACCTGTCAAAATAATAGCTTTGTGATGTGAATTCAGAACATAAAAGAGTTCAATTAGCAATCAACAAGAGACAAGAGATAAACCAATCTTTGCATAGTACAGTTTTGTTATCAGACATACTTATTTTACTCCATGAGATTGTTCTAAATCCATAAAATTTACATAAACAGGCCTGCAGTCCTAATTTTGACTATGAAGATATTCAAAGGGTTTCAATTTTTGTGATTAGTGAAAAACTTCACAGTTCAGAAATGTAAACCAATGAGTGATAGGTAATCTTCAGGTTGTGATGGTACAGTTGTTCACACAAAACATTGCAGACAAGAAAGTGAACTGCCTAGTTCATATTGTCACAACCCTGAAAATTAAAAGGTAAGGTACAAACTAATCTGAATGTAGTATGTTGTATCCAGTTTCTGCAGTTTAGGATTCAGAATTTGGAGTAATTTTAGACTCCCACCACGATTTCAACAACAGCTTCCACCCCACCATCAACCTCAGCCTGGACCAATCTACACGGGAGGTCCACTTTCTAGACACCACGGTGCAAATAAGTGATGGTCACATTACCACCACCCTATACCGAAAACCTACCCACTGCTATGCCTACCTTCATGCCTCCAGCTTCCATCCCGGACACATCACACGATCCATTGTCTACAGCCAAGCACTGAGGTACAACCGCATCTGCTCTAACCCCTCAGACAAAGACCAACACCTACAAAATCTCCACCAAGCATTCTCAAAACTACAATACCCACACGAGGAAATAAGGAAACAGATCAACAGAGCAGACGTGTACGCCGAAGCCTCCTACTGCAAGACAAACCCAAGAAAGAAACCAACAGGACTCCACTGGCCATCACATACAGTCCCCAACTAAAACCCCTCCAACGCATCATCAGGGATCTACAACCCATCCTGGACAATGATCCCACACTATCACAGGCCTTGGTGGCAGGCCAGTCCTCGCTCATAGACAACCTGCGAACTTGTAACATATCCTCACCAGTAACTGCACACCGCACCATAGTAACTCTAGCTCAGGAACCAATCCATGCAACAAACCTCAATGCCAACTCTGCCCACATATCTACACCAGCGACACCATCACAGGACCTAACCAGATCAGCCACACCATCACCGGTTCATTCACCTGCACGTCCACCAATGTAATATACGCCATCATATGCCAGCAATGCCCCTCTGCTATGTACATTGGTCAAACTGGACAGTCTCTACAGAAAAGGATAAATGGACACAAATCAGATATTAGGAATGGCAATATACAAAAACCTGTAGGAGAACACTTCAACCTCCCTGGCCACACTATAGCAGACCTTAAGGTGGCCATCCTGCAGCAAAAAAACTTCAGGACCAGACTTCAAAGAGAAACTGCTGAGCTTCAGTTCATCTGCAAATTTGACACCATCAGCTCAGGATTAAACAAAGACTGTGAATGGCTTGCCAACTACAGAACTAGTTTCTCCTCCCTTGGTTTTCACACCTCAACTTCCAGAACAAGGCCTCATCCTCCGTGATTGAACTAACCTCATTATCTCTAGCTTGCTTGCATATATATACCTGCCCCTGGAAATTTCCACTACATGCATCTGATGAACTGGGTATTCACCCACGAAAGCTCATGCTCCAAAGCTCTGTTAGTCTATAAAGTGCCACAGGATTCTTTGCTGCTTTGTCTCATGATATTGTTACAGCAGTGGCGCAATCAGGCTTCACTGTCTGTACCTGGCTAGCAGGTTGAAGCTTTTCCTTTCAGATGCACCCTTTGCCTCTGTTATCTATCAGTATTAGACTATTGCAATGTACTCAGCATGGGATTACACACAAAAAAAAATTAAAATAAAAATTTCAGAGACTGAAGCTGATAGAGAACACAATGGCTTCCTTGTGCTCCCTGAGCATGTTTACACTGCAATGTAAACCCAAGATTAGTGGGACTCAGGTCAGCTGACCCATAATAGGAAACCCTGAATTTGAGCATTTAGGTTGTGTTTTAACTTTGTGTTAAGACTTTTCAAATGCAGGCTTGAACCTAGGGCTCTGGCATTCACACTACAGTATGCAGACCCGAGTCAAAGTAACCATAACCCAGAGTCCCTAATGCTGTGTCCCCCACTCTCCACCACCAAAAATGTGGCCATTTTAGATGTAGAACTGTGGTGCACTGTGAGAAAGCTTTACTGCTCACCCTGCATGTTATCAGGAAGCAGCTTGTTTTGCACACAGACTGATCAGTTCACTCTCCATTGCAAACCCAGGATGTGCTCTGACAGTGCGCTTGCAGAGCAGTGATCAGAAGATGATGTGTTAATACTGACCTGAGATGCTGCCCTTCACAAAGGGAGGGTGGCTTCCATTTTCAGTAGGCTGGATTGCAGATTGTTGGGATTGGGAAGATTAACGAAGTTCTCCCATGGAATTGTGGGATACTTCTGGCTGATTCCCTGGACTGAGTCAAGCAGGACCTGTGTCTACCCTGCAAAACAATAGGACTCAAACTCTGGGTCCCGGCTTAACTTGAGCTTGCACCTTCCAGCCTTACAGAGTCCTAGAACTCTGGACCCAAGCCCTGGGTTAACACAATTGCAATGTAGATGGAAGTGGTGTTAGGCTTCAGCCTAGGCTCAAGCATGGGCTTACATTGCAGTGTAGACATAACTCAGTGGATACAAGACAGAATCCAGGATTTGCACTGGCTGCCCTGGTCTCCTGGGGGTTTAAGGTGGTGACCCATAAAGCCCTAAATGTCCAGGTACTAGCCTATCTGAGGGATGGCCTCTCTCCCTCTGCCATACTATGGTCAGCAGGGGCACTCAAGCTGGGGCTTCCTGCCAATAAAAGGAGAGAGGACAGTTTGTGCAGGGCCTTTTCTGAGGCCTGGAACTTGCTCCCCCTTGTCTGAAACTGTTTGAATTTTGTGACCTTCCAGGCACTCTGCAAAAGTCACCTGTTCAATAGGGATTTGGAGAAGGCTAAGAATGATGTTTCCCATAATGATAAAGTGGCCGAAAGAAACTTTTGCAGGTGGTTGGCTGGCTGAGTTTCACTGATCATATTAATGGCTACTGAAAATTAACGTGTATTGCTAATGGGGTGTTAGGACACCTCGAGCGTTGGGGATGCTTTTTAGCTATGATTTAAACTGAAATAAATAAAAATAAAATAAAATAAATATTTACAAAATCTCTAAGTTAGAGCCTGCTAATTAGGGCACTTGCCTACATTAGGAAGGACACAGAAGCAAAAAGTTTCCCAAAGCTCCCCATCATGGCTAGTCAGCATAGGAACAGGGAGAAAGGCTGTAACATGCCTGCCTCGATGCCCTTTTTGGGACATCTTGCACACCAAATGCAAGATGCAGATGGAGCTAGTTGGGACTCTCCTTTGCCTCTGCATAGAGGTCTATCACACCCACCCAGCCCTGGTAGAGCTCCCCTCTGCTGGACACTCACTGGATATTGTATTTATAGCCCACCTGAATGGGTAATCAAGGTCTAACTCTCAACCATTGGCCATAATCTGGAAGAGTCGTGCTACAGACCTTGCAGCACAGCCACTGAAGCAGTCCAACAATTTCATAACAACTTCACGGCACCAGCCAGAATTCATAAACTGTACATAGATTCCTCAAATCAACCCAGGGCCACAATGAGGGAGAGGCACCTGTGTCTCCCCTCCCATGCACACATACAAAGGTCAAGCAAATATGGGTGACAGCTTTCTGTTACCCTGAGGGGATTAAGTTATCCACAGGACCTGTCACAACAGGACCAAATAACAGCCAATAATAAATTTTCTGGCAAATACGTTTCTGTGTGAGGTGCGGCAGATACCATAGTTACACGGAACTCTGTGCTTTCACTCTGCAGGAGTTCATGAGAACATTTTCTTCATTCCTGTCCAGGTGGCAACACACAGCTCAAGTTTAACTCAGATTCAGATACAAACGAACTGAAAACTCAGTCAGAATCATGGAGTTTCACTTGTTTTTTCCTCTGAAACCAGTAAAAACTTACTGTTTCCCATTATTATGATGCAACATGCCTATGTTCATCCAAAATTGGGTCTTTATCCGAGGGGGTATTTTCAACAAGATCTAAGACTTAAACTTGTAACAAACCCCCAAAGTAGTAAGTTTCACATGGCTTGGAGTCCCATAAGGAATATTTTGCAGAGCTCAAATATATTTCCTTAAGGCAATCAAATTCACTCACTTAGTGAAGGCAAATTAGAAAGCAATTTGTTTACAAGTGAAAACAAGTATGATGGCCTCATCCTGCCTTTGAATGGATATTTATCCCCAGAACATACCATATAAAGTTTAGCATAATTAAACTGGCAGTGTCATGTCAAAAAAGAGAGAGAAGAAAAAAAGAAGGGCTAAAGAGAAAGACTGAAGTGCTCCATCAGGATTATCTGGAAAGTTTGCACAACACCCAACTCCCTCTTCCTTTGCTCCACTCAATATAATTATTCCTTCACTTTCATGAACACTGCACTCATTCATAATTATCTTTAAGAGACACAAATAGAAATAAAATAAACAATGGTTCAGTCAAACCTCTTCATCTCTCCAAAGCACAGCATATATAAATCACATATAATAAGCACGACAATAAACAGCACTAATTTGTCATGACCACATATTAGTGTCTAATTAGAGCCACCTCGATTTCCAAATTGATACAAATGAAATGTATTGTTATTTAACGATGCCAAACTATTGAGTATGGAGTGCTCTGGTTTAAACAAAAGGCAGCTAAAAACCCCATTTACTCAAGTGTGAAGCAACCGATTATGAAGAAAAAAAAAATCAGCCCCATTGGTTTTACAGCTATGCTTCAGCATATTTTTGACATTTGAGTGACTCTCTTGTAAACAGCTGTGCATGCATCATTAAACAAGGCCCTTAATAAATCTCCCAAGCATCCCAACTTGAAGGAAATGACAAAAGGCCCAAACCTTTGACAGGGTTTCTAGCACTAGAACTTAGAATAAATGACAAGTCATTGAGTCATTCTGATAAGAGATGTGACATCCACAAGGGGTAACCAACATAATTATTGGCAATGTCAATCATCTTGAATTTAGACAGGTGATCTTGGTCCTGAAATGTCTGTGCAGCTTTCTAGATCCATTATCAATCACACCAACTTCAGCAATCGCTGGGTGATCTGTATTAGTCTCATGCATCTTATCATTGTCTGTCAAACATAGTTCATTCAGAGAAAGGCTGTTCTAGCTTTTTCTTCCCTGATCTTTTATGGTGAAATCAACCCAAGATTCACAGAGTCAGTGCAAAGTTTTCTGCTCACTTAGAGCCTGATCCTGGTCTCAGTGAAGTCAATGGCAAAGCTAATATTTACTTAAAGGATGCAAGATCAAACATTTATGCCCCACATAGGGACTGTGCTACAGATGTGCTGGCTGGGATACCACAAAGAAGCTGCCATCATGTGCCAGCAATGCCCCTCTGCCATGTACATTGACCAAACCGGACAGTCTCTATGCAAAAGAATAAATGGACACAAATTTGATATCAGAAATCATAACATTCAAAAATCGGTAGGAGAACACTTCAGCCTCTCTGGTCACTCAGTAACAGACTTAAAAGTGGCAAATTTGCAACAGAAAAGCTTCAAAACCAGACCCCAAAGAGAAACTGCTGAACTTGAATTAATATGCAAACTAGATACCATTAATTTAGGTTTGAATAGAGACTGGGAATGGCTGAGTCATTACACAGATTGAATCTATTCCCCCATGTTAAGTATCCTCACACCTCTTGTTAACTATCTGCAAGTTGATTATCACTACAAAAGTTTTTTTTTTCCTCCCGTTGATTATAGCTCATCTTAATTAGGCTCTTAGAGTTGATATGGCTAGTTCCACCTTTTCATGTTCTGTATATATGTATATCTCCTTACTATATATTCCATTCTATGAATCTGAAGAAGTGGGCTGCAGCCCACTAAAGCTTATGCTCAAATAAATTTGTTAGTCTCTAAGGTGCCACTTCTGTTCTTTTTACAAAGAAGCTCTGACTGTCAAAAAGGATCTCCACATTGGGCCTCCATAAACCAATTTGAAGGCCACAACAGGGATGGACTTTAACTCCATATCCCCATGTATGCAGCTCTAGGCATGAAGAGGCTGCAGACGTGTGGCAAAGGGCCTGTGCAGCTTAGCTCAGGGTTGGGAGATGAATTTAAAGCCCCTTTCTTCTCCACACCCCCTCTGGATGGCACCCATATATTTGAGGTCTATGTAGGCAGAGTTCATTTTGTACGTTAGAGAAAGTTTTTAGATAATCTTTCCCTTTTTGATTGTATTAATCAAATTAGTTCTAAAGGAGTGTGGCAAACCTTGCTGGACTTTTGGGACTAGCCCATGACCCTTTATTTTCAGGAAATATTCCAAGGAGTTCCTCACTCTATTCCTCAAACTGCAGAAAGAATCCCCATACTGGATTTTAGCTGACAAATGAATTTTCTTATAACTCAGCCTCATTTAAAGTAGCTAATTGTGTGCAGCTGTCATCAACACTAAATTTTATGAGATTTTATTAAAATTCATTCTTTAAACTCTGATTGGCTTTTCTATTTCTCATATGAATGAAATAAACAGTATTCCTGTTTTATTAAGAGTAATCTACAGCACTGCATTACACTGTAGCTGTACTATTGCAAAAAGCCAGCAATAATTCATATAAATATTGCACATTTCAAATTGCTACTGACGAGGGATTAAGGATCCCAGAATCCCTTTCAAGACAATGGGATTAAAGGTGTATAAGTGAAGGAAGAATGAGGTATATACACTATTATCTAAATATCCCTAGTTGCCAGCTGGCAAAAAAGTTCACTGTTCTGTAACAGGCCTGATAAACTCATTACACCCAACACACTGCTTTGATGGTATTTAGCCAAAAAAGGGTCATGTGAGGTGTCTTATGGAGGCGTACATTACATTGATCCTCCTAATCATTGCATGATGTGTACAGGTGACATTTAAGAAGATGTAAGTATTGAAAATATGTTTAGATGGAATGTGTATCACTGACAAGCTGGTTTTGCAAGGCAAAGGGATGTGGAATCACTTAACCCTCCAGGTATCTGATGTAAAGTAAAGTAAGCCAAACAAAGGAAGCCTAAGTTACATGTGAAAATCATCAGGAAAAAACAAGTCTATAGGCAGAGGGAGAAAAGTGAAAGAGACAGGCTGATGGGAGACATCTTAGAGTCAGCACCCCAGAAAGGAAAACACTGGTAGTCATCCTGACACTACACACAAGAACAAGGATCTTTGGGATATAATAAGGCACCAGACCCCATTTTTATCATGCACTTGAGGAGGTAACCAGGCAGTGACACACAATTTTAGCTCCAGCAAGTCTCTCTCCTCCTGAGGCAGGGGAGTAACACACTGTCGCACAACCCTAGCCATGCTGAGAAAGTGTCAGACACACATGCCTTTATCCTGCAAATAGTTACGTATGCGCCTAACTTTACTACCAAGAGTAGTCCCTATTGGTATTTCCTGATTGAAAGTGTAATTAGGATTATTTCATTTAGGATCCAGTTCAGCAAAACACTTTAGCATGTGCACAAATTAAAGTATGTGCTTTAGAACCATTATTTATTACAGGTAATCTCTATACCCACAGGGACTGCAACTGGAAGGGGCTGTTTTGGAAGACACAATCACAGCAAGGCCAGCCACAAGTTGGCCCTTATTTGACACTGGGGATGCCTCATAGGGTTTATGTTGTATGCATATTGTCAAAAGTTTTATTGCTGTATTCATTTTGGAGTGGGGGGTTGATCTCAAAGTTCTGGACAAGGTTCTGGCTGCCTTAGAACTAGCCTATTTAAAGTCCTTGTTGTTTAACACGGATATTTCACTTCCTCCTTTCAGATCTTGTCATGTAGAATCGTAGCTGTGTTCCATGCCCAGAAGTGGCTGGCTGCACTTTGACCATGGGCGGAGAAGCAAAACAGAGCAAACAACTAGACACAACAAAATAAAATAAAATGGTAGGCATAAATTTAATAGACTGTTTTAGCCCCAATTTTTCTAAGTGAACTTACAAACCAACCAGAGAATCAATCATTACTACTTGAACTTGTTCAGCAACCTTAGGCCCTGTATATGAAGAATCAGACCTTGAAAAGTGAGGTAACAAAAGAGAAAATCAGCATCCCTTTAATAATAATCATTCCAGGTACAATCATTAAATACTGATTCATTAATACTCATTTAAAGTGACTCCTCTAAAAATATTAAACATATGTGTAGAGAGTTATTATTATTAAACCAGTTCAACAGACTGTGGGAAGTCTTATGGAAAGTCCTAGCATATTCTTTTCTATAAGAACTCTGTAGGTGATTGCTTACAATCAATAGACATTTTTAAAGATAAAACAATGAAGCATTCTGAATGTTTTTGACATGAGTGCTCATAACAATCTACATTCTTTGGTTCCCATAATATATATATTTTTAAAAAATAGCCACCACCTCAGACTTATTACATGTTTAGGGGAGGTCCAACAAATAAGCTGCTGTGGTATGCAGGGGTAATAGAAAATATATCAAATTAATTTTACAGCAGACAGTTCACATTTAAAGTGAAGGGCAAGACAAATCAGTTGAACATTTAATTTCTGAGACATGAACAAGGATGAACGAGCCAACAGGAAAAGGTATATATGAAAGGAAACTTGCAAGATATTCTAATGGTTCTAATTTTAAAAGCTGCCATCAAATCTTGATGGATAATGAAACTGTGTCTAGTTAGATAAATTATAGGCATGACACTTTGGCGATGTAGAATGTACTTCCATTTCTTAAAGAGTGAGCAAGTGCTAGTTCAACAGTGAAGTGTGCTTTAACTGTATTCAGAGGGTGTGAAAATATATCGAACAGCAGGGATTCCATTTTGTAACTACAAGTAAAGATCAGAGAGATTTACTATTTCATTTAAGAATATTAGAAGTGTGTTTAATTTCATGGGTATATGCCGGTAAAATATACAGCAGTGAAAGAGTGAGATTGGGAACAATGGGCTTTGAATTGCTTCTTTGAATGGATATACACTTAAGTTGTACAGAAGAGACACTCTGAATGATCCTCTCATGCAGTCAGTACTGCATACAGCATTTTACATTAATGCTTAACTCATATGCTGTCAGTATTAAATATTATATATTTGTTAGGCCACAGAAAGGAAGGCTTAATTCCATCCTTAACCCAATTTGTTCTGTCTTGGTGTTGCAGTTTAAAAGGAATTGTTTTAGCCTATTGTGCCAGTATAAAATGATGGAATCTTAAAAAAAGCATGCTGCTTGGTTTTACACCCTTTCAGATAGATCCCCAAATGGGCATGTGTCTGAGGTGGAAGAGGGAGCCCATTCTGTGAATTGATTAGACAGTGAACTGATCTAACCCAGAGTTATGGGGCTAGATTCTCAGCTGTGCCCAGTTTCCACTGGGATAAGCTGAGAGGCAGAGGTGGTTTCAGCTCCCTGATCCTAGGACCAGTTCTACCCCAGACCCAGCCCCAATACACTTTAGAGCAACCAATAGCCAAGTGCTGGTAGCAGCTGACAAAAGTGTATGGATCACATTGTCCATCGGGGAACTAACTGGCAATACCTCATACAATGTGTGTCACTATTCCTTCCTTAACCATTTCTACCTAGTGCAGGGCTATCACCAGCCCCTCATCCCTCCACAGACTATCCTCACCCCTTGATACCCTCCATTCATATGAGCATTAAGGGGTTGGTAGGGAAAGGGGATGGTTTCCTCAGTATATGAGGTGTTAGGACAGGTTCTGGGTGCACAAGGGCCAATGACTTACCTGAGCTCCACAAGTTACCATCCTACCAGCTCAGGTGATTCTTTCCCCTACCAGATATTTTCCTTCTGTCAACTCGAGAGAGGGGGAGAGACCCTTAAAGGAGCAACTACCCATTTTTTCTTGCCAGTCCAAAGACCAAGTCTTTGAGGTTGCAGCATGTTGCATTCCTTCCCTGCCACCCCCTCATACATATCTCAATATGTGTTTAAATATCTAGGTCAAATCAATATATTGATTAAGATTGTAAACAGCAACAAAATATTCACAAAATCTGATCTCAGTGAATAGCTATTTTGAATAATATAACAAGGTCACTTCTTCCATTTGAATGTGCAGGTATTCATTACAAAAACAAAAACAAAAAAAATACTCCTGTTTTCTGTTACAGCACATAATACCATGGCCCCTGCTGAGTACTCAAGTATTAATGCTACCAAATTTATTCTCTCATTTTTTCTTTGCTTTTTCACAGAAAATGAAAGTTTCACTTGTTTGTGGAGGGCTCACCCATTGTTCTTCAATATACCTGTACAGCCAATTAGTGTTTATATAACAAGAATCTGAACAACTCAGGTCAGAATAGGCCGCCTATGTCATCTAGACAGTTGTCCTGTATATTGCACAATTATACACTATGGGTGAAATATTGACTGACTGTGAAAAGCTTGAGTAAAGGGCTTTGCTTTGGGATAAATGAGAAGTGAGATAAAAATCTCCCCAACAAACACAGGGAGTGAAGACGACAGGCTGAAGTTACCACTACAGTCTCCCACTACAGCTTATTACTGATACCAATTATGTCATTATACTAAAGGGTAACATAAAATAATAATATAGACTATAGCTTACATTTTAGACAGTGATATGGCAGCTTTATATGAGTTCATTGGGCAAAACAGCCATTATTCCTGGTGAATCTGGCTAGTGGAAGATGTCCCCTGGGTAGAGGAATTTTTGGCAGCAGAGGACATCATGTAACGTTTCCTGTGCTACACAATTTCTCTCCCCCCATCCCATTCACCATTCACACTTGGGGTCTGGCCAAGGTGTAGGGATCTCTCTTTAAATAAATGGAAGAGACATATACAAGGTTTGTGGCCAGTGGATCCACAAGTTGCAGGCCCACTGAGCCAGGGATGTGCTGCAGAGGTCTCTGAGGGAACCCCTCATTAAAATTGAACCATTCAGTTGGAGGGCTCTTTGGGGTGATTTTCCTGCCTCGGAGGGAATTCATTTCTCCTCTGGGCACTGTAAAATCATTTCAAGCAGAGACAGCTTATCCCTGAAGTGCATAAAAATACTTCTAAAAAACAACTCCCAAAAGGTACCAGCTTGAACCCAGTATTAGAATATTTTGTTGCTGTTTACAATCTTAGTATTAGAATATTTTGAATTAGAATTATATTAGAATAATAATTATTAATAAGCCAGTGCTTTCATTTTTGGATGTATCATGATTGCAGCTGACAATGACCCTTCTCTTTAGGTTGTCTGACACTTCCCCATTATAAAAAATTCTTGTGACTTTTTTTTTAAAGACGCTCTAACAACTCCATTAGTTAGAGAGAGTCTGTAAAATTCAGCAAGGGCCTGAGAAATGCATTTTGCTAGTCCCATGAAATTCCATTCAGAGTTGTCCCAGTTATAATTATAATAACAATTTATAATTTATAATTATTATAACAATTATAATAATTATTAATAAGAATTATATTAGAATAATAATTATATTAGAATAATATTAGAATATTTTGTTGCTGTTTACAATCTTAATCAATATATTGATTTGACCTAGATATTTAAACACATATTGAGATATGTATGAGGGGGTGGCAGGGAAGGAATGCAACATGCTGCAACCTCAAAGACCTCTGAGGGTTCCCTCAGAGACCTCTGCAGCACATCCCTGGCTCAGTGGGCCTGCAACTTGTGGATCCACTGGCCACAAACCTTGTATATGTCTCTTCCATTTATTTAAAGAGAGATCCCTACACCTTGGCCAGACCCCAAGTGTGAATGGTGAATGGGATGGGGGGAGAGAAATTGTGTAGCACAGGAAACGTTACATGATGTCCTCTGCTGCCAAAGAATTCCTCTACCCAGGGGACATATTCTGGAAACATTTCCTGGGGAAGGACACTCTTGAACATCATTATATAAGGATTGTGTACCTCTCTCCACCTATTGTGCCTCTGCATCAATTTCCTCTCTAGACCTGTGACTCAGTTTCCCCCAGTCTCAGTCTAGGGGAATGGTCATTTGATGTGGTATAAGCATATGCTGAAGTGAGGCAGCAGGTGCAGTGCATGCACAGGGCTTTAAAATGTTCATGGGTTTCAATGTCTTGCCACACTCAGGATGTACCATACAAGGCACAATGTTAAATGGCAGTTTTCAGCAGTTTACAACTGGGACAACTCTGAATGGAATTTCATGGGACTAGCAAAATGCATTTCTCAGGCCCTTGCTGAATTTTACAGACTCTCTCTAACTAATGGAGTTGTTAGAGCGTCTTTAAAAAAAAAGTCACAAGAATTTTTTATAATGAGGAAGTGTCAGACAACCTAAAGAGAAGGGTCATTGTCAGCTGCAATCATGATACATCCAAAAATGAAAGCACTGGCTGTTTTTCTTCAATTGTTTTGGACTATGGGCCCATATTGTGTCTATTTACCAGAATCAATGCTTTACAATAAGGCACCTTCCAATCTCAATATACGCTGTTTATTTTCACTCTCCAGTTGTATTTTCTGTTGAGGAGTACAGTACTGACCCTCACCTTGTCACATACATCCTACAGCTTTTGTCATTCCAGGTCTAGCATCCTGTAGGCTTGGTAACCTTCGCTTTTCACAGCTTCAGTATGTGTTGTCAGTACAATGAAGTTATTTCCTGCTACATCATGAATTATATTTAAGATAGGTACCAATGCTGACTCTCTGTGGAGGACTTTCTATTAATGATTAAACTCTGATCCTTCTTTGTCACTCAATTTCTTATCCATGTTACTGTATTTTAATGTTGTTGGTATCGATAAAATTTCTTCAAAAGATTATTAAGTGGCGCTAAATTGAATGCGGTGCTGCTATCCAAGGATTCTGTACTGTATCTAGCACAGTCCACATATAACTAGTACTTACATCACAGGATTGGTAAGAAGTGTCTGCTGTGACTGCTGCTCACTGAGCTTTCAAGGGAGTGAATCAAAACACAGCAGGTCTGGTGGAGTGAGGACAAAGACGAACTACTGTGCACACCAGAATTCCCAAATGGTTTGGAAGGTGGGAGAATAGCAGATGTGCTGATCTCTTCTTCCTCCTAATTGCAGAAGTGGAACTGCTGAGCTCAACTGCAGAGGATCAGAAAGTGCTTGAATCCTTCCAGTTTGGCTCCAGACTTCAAGTAGTCTGCAGAATGTGCCTTCAGAGACCTCTGTGGCTGTGGAGCTTATAAAAGCCCTACAAGAGCCTGAGAGATATGTATAAACTGAGAGTGCTCAGCAGTTCAATTATTCATAGCAAGTAACAGACTGGTATGTGGGGGGCATTCAGGGTGATTCTCCCCGCTTTTCTGGAATAGAAAGGCTACTTTCACCCCTATGCTTATACAGAAAGTGCTTAGGACAGTAGTCTCCAATATTTTTAAGCACAAGATTTTAATTTAAGTGCAACCCAGGATCTACCTCCAAGAAAATGTAGAAATAAAAGTAATCACACAAAAATTCTTGCCCCGCCCTCTGCCCTGAGGTCATACCCCCGAGTGGGAGGGGATCTGGGTTGAGCCTGGGGCAGGAGGTTGGGATGCAGACAGGGATTCAAAGTGTGGGCTCTGGGAGGGAGTTTGGGTGCAGGAGGCAGCTCAGGGCTGTGGCAAGAGAATGAGGTGCAGGGTATAGGCTCTGGCAGGGGGCATGGGCAGGGGGTTGGGTTGCAGGAGGGGATGTGGGGTGCAAACTCTGGGAGAGGGTTGAGGTGCTGGGTGCAGGAGGAGGGTACAGGAGGTGGTGCAGGGTGTGGGCTCTGGGAGGGAGTTTGGGTGCAGGAGAGGGTTCAATCCTGGGACAGGGGGTTGGGGTGCAGGCTACAGCCAGGCACCACTTACCTCAGGTGGCAGTGCACTGAGGCTAAGACAGGCTTCCTGCCTGTCCTGGCTCTGCACCACTCCTGGAAGCGGCCAGCTTGTCCAACAGTGGATGCTGGGGGGAGAGGGGTCAAATGGATCCACGCACTGGCACCGCCCCCGCAGCTCCCATTGGCTGTGGTTCTCCATTCCTGTAAATTGGAAGCTGCGGGGACAGTGCCTTCAGGAGACCTCCTGCCCACTCCCTCCCCCCAGGAGCTGTTGTGGGACATGCCAGCTGCTTCCAGGAGTGGGGCAGGGCCAGGGCAGGCAGGGAGCCTGCCTTAGCCCTGCTATGCCACCAGACAGTTAATAGCAGGCTGCAGGAGGGTTGGCAACCCTAGATCACGATGGACTGATCGATCTTGGAGCCTCTGACATTTAGTCTCAAGGGCTGAGACCGAGATCGACTGTCAGAGGTTCCACAATCAACCAGTTGATTGCAGTATATTGGTTGATGACCACTGGCTTAGGCTGATGCTTAACACTAGATGTACTCATGGCAACACTTCCCCTACAACAGCATGAGAGGGGTTTGTGAGCAGGTCCTTGTAAACCTCTCTGGCTGCCTACCCTCATTCTCAAAATGACTTTAACCAAGCTATAGCCAAGAAGGGAAGTATAAGACAGGGTTGTCTACAACAGCAGTGAACTGGACGGCTCTGGAAGTTCCTTCCAGTCCTAGGTATTCAATGCTGCACCAATGATGAGTTTAATATCTAGTATCTTACAACCCATTAGGACTTGAAATTTAAGCTTTAGATGAAGGGATATTCTCTCTTGGGCACTTGGTTCCAGTCCTGGAAGATTAAGATATCATTGCAATTTTAAGGACCTGATATTATAGATAGTTTTTTTCTATTTTAGTTATTAATTATAGAGAGATTTGTAAACTATATCATCAATAGCTATCTTTCCCCCTCAACACCTGGACAATTGAATTAAGAAAGTCTACTCCTTACAGAAGAAACCTCTAGACAGAATTTCATAGGAGTAATTCAGAAATTATTCTAAAACATTTATACTTCAATACAGAAGGATAACTTTCTATAGACTTTTTTTAATCTTATAGAATTCAGTACTAATGGTATTCGTTTCTGTTGAAGTCTATATAGAATGCAAAGAAATATTTGATTTTTCATTTAAATAAAGCATTTTTAAATTGTTTAAAATATGTAGCAGAGTCATATTAGTGTGGTGTGGTATATGAATTTTTATTAATTTCTTTTTAGCATAACTTTGCCACCTGAAAGCAATATGCCCATCCCAAATTCTTGTCATTGAAACTTTATAAGTATCACACCCTATGCCATTCTACCTCATGTATTCTACCACTCTTTTATACAGTGACAAAATATCATGGTTTGGTTCCTATGATTATATTGGAGAAGGGATTGATTTCTTTGTTACTTGACTCACAGCACAATGAAGTCTGATCCTTGACAGGGGCTCCATGGGCACTAATTTAACAAATAATGATAGTTTAAAACTATAAGTAGGGCTTATAATCAATCCTAGCTGTTTCCCAGTGGCTGAAATCATACTTATAAAATAGTGTTTTTCAATAAGCATGGGTAAATCACAAACACTGTCTCTCATTAGGAAATAGTACTTTCACCAGTTGTTCTATCTTAGACCTTTTATTGGTTGCAGAAGTGTAAAACATTACGTTCCAGTTTGTGCTTTTTAAGTTTCAGTTTGATTCCTGCTCTGAGCATTATTTTTGCAGTTCTAAATAGATTACAGTAGGGCCCAGACATGCTATGATATTTTCAGGTAGGTTGCATAATGCCAGGAGTTGACATTACTATAGGCCATACATTTTAAGGCTTCATGGTACAAGTGCTTTATATTTTCTACAGCAATTAATAGGAGAATGTCTTAGAAGTTAGGTTTTTTTTAAAAAAATATGAATACAATTCTAATTGTCACTATCACAACAGTCACGTAAATGTGTTCATATTTCACTGTCATAATCCCCAGTGCTTTGGGGGTATGTGTGTAATTACTGTCTCAGCAAAAAAAGCAATATTTTAAAACACTGAATTTAGTTTTGAGAGAATCTTTTCTATGTTGTGCCTCAGAACAATTCAGAGTTAGTATTTCTATAAACTGAAACCTTTAACTAAAGAATTCAGAACTATGAAATATATGCGTAGCCCCACAAACCATGTTAGAATGATTCTACCCTAATGAAAATAACAGCATTCTAAGCTAACCAAAATTTCTTTCAACTGTTGCAATAGTGTGTAACTACATGATGTAAGTAGGATGCCAAGACAAGAGTGAACCTATTTTTTTCTAAAATTATGAAAGAACAAACTTCCAACAGAACTGGAATCTATAAGAATTTATAGACTTTAAGGCCAGAAGAAACTATTATGATCATGTAGTCTAACATCCTGCACAATACAGGCCATAGAATTTTGCCCTGATTCCTGCATTTAGGCTACCATTGGGCCAGAGAGAGCAAGCAAGCAAGCAAATGACTGTAGTCTGCTAGTTAGAGCACTCACTTGGGAGATGGGAGACCAAAGATCCAGTCCTCCTGTGCCAATAACTATCCATATAGTGGAACAGCATCAACAGAAGAGGCTGAGGGAACTCCACATCAGAATGCCCTTTAGCCCCATGGCTAGGGCACTCAACTAGAGGTGCCAGATCCCATTTCAAAATCCTTCTCCCTTTTTGGTATAGAGGGGATTTGAACTGGTGGTCTCTCCACATCCCAATTAAGTACCCCAATCACTGGGCTAAAAACTATGAGGGTGGACAGCCTCTATTCTAAGTATGCCCAGTGGTCTGTGATAGGATGGGATGGGATCTGAGTTACTACAGAGAATTCTTTCCTGGGTGCTGGCTGGTGAGTCTTGATCACATGTTCAGGGTTTAACTGATTGCCATATTTGAGGTCAGGAAGGAATTTTCCTCCAGGGCAGATTGGCAGAGGCTCTGGAGGTTTTTCACCTTCCTCTGCAGCATGGGGCACGGGTCACTTGCTGGAGGATTCTCTGCAGCTTGAGGTCTTCAAACCACAATCTGAGGACTTCAATAACTCAGACATAGGTTAGGAGTTTGTTATAGAAGTGGATGGGTGAGATTCTGTAGCCTCAGACTAGATGCTGAAGGTCGGACTAGATGATTATAATGGTCCCATCTGACCTTAAAGTCTATGAGTCTATTCCACCCACTCTCTTTTATTTATTTTGTCATTGGGCCCATTGGCTTTGTCAGTCAGATTGATTCATACCATCAAGAATATGAGAATGAATCAGACCTCTCAATGTCCTAGATTTCATAGTACATTTGGCATTTGGGATGCATAAGCCTCCTTTGTGTTGTTGCACCAACAAGGTGGAGAGGAAGTAGAGAGAGATGCAGTGCCATCCGGGGGGGTGCGGGGAGTGGGGCAATTTGCCCCAGGCCCCACAAGGGCCTCCATAACAGTTTTTCAGGACCCCTGGAGTGGGGTCCTTCACTCGCTCCTGGGGCCCTGGAAAACTCTCGCAGGGCCCAGGCTCCCGGAGCTTCTTCCACTCCAGGTCTTTGGCAGCGGGGGGGTCCTTCCACCCCAGGGCGGAAGGTTCCCCTGCCACCAAATTACTGCCGAAGTGGGACCCACCGCCAAGTGCTGGATCTTCGGTGGTAATTCAGTGGTGGGGGGGGTCCCACCGCAGGTCTTCGGGGCACTTTGGTGGTAGGTCCCGGAGCAGAAGGAACCCCCCCGGCGCTGAATTACCGCCGAAGCCGGCCCCGTGCCACCGAAGACCCCAGGTGCCCTGAATCCTCTGGGCAACCCTGGAGAGACGCACACATATTCTCTTTCTAAATATTCTTTAGAATTACGAAAGGTACACTGAGCTGGGCATCAGTACAAAGCTCACCACTGAGCTTGCACTTTCTGCTGTTCATATTTCTGTGATTTTCAAAGCCTTACCATTGAGCATGGTCTCATACTCCACACCCCAGGACAGATGCAGGTACTTCTCTCCCTATTTCGACTGTTTGCATAAAATCACTTCTTAATACTTAGTCCTGCCATGAGTGCAGGGGACTGGATTAAAAGACATCTTGAAGTCCCGTCCAGTCCTATGACCGGATGATTCTTGTAGAAGTAGGAATAGGACCAATGTATCTAATATGACAGACCCACTCAGTCATACTGCTTTTCAGAACAAGAATGCTAGATCTAGGTATATGGCTATCCTGTGTCTGTAATTGTTGTTCTAACTGCTATACCAGACTCCTCTCCCAATGCCAGAGAAAGAACCCAGGAAATTTGACACCCAGTTGCTTGCTCTAAACCAGTAGCCCCAAACTGTGGGGTGCACCCCCATCAGGGACACAGAGGAATGTTTGGGGTGGGCATGGGGGCAGCCCCCATGAAGAGCAGGGAGGGACCACCAGCCAACCCTGCTCTGTCCCTAGATCAGCTTTACCTTTATTCCCTCTCCACCCCTAGGTCAGCTCTGCCCCCAGCTCCACCTTCAGCCCAAGCTTCACTGCTGAGGAAGCCTTGGCTGTGCAGTATTGGAGTGGGGGAGGGGCGGACAGATTCTATTACTGGTAAGGGGGAGCGCAACAGGAAAAGTCTGGGCACCACTGCTGTAAGCACTAGGAGACCCTGCTATTGTAGAGGCCAGAATAGAATCCAGGAATCCTGGTCCACAATATTCAACTGCTGTAGTAAATAGATGCATAACCCACACCCAAGCGTGTTACACATTCCCCACTAGTGGGCCACCCACACACTATACAAGATGTTTATTTCTTCAGCTGAAATGTAGAGGTCTGTGCTACATTAGCTCCCTGGTTGATGCTACTGCTAACCTATGTAGCGAGACTTTCTGATTCCATATGAGGGTATTTGTTTTTCTATTTCTCTTTTTATGCAGCTGTTTCAACCGATTCAAACAAAATATATAAAAGCAGGTGGTATAGTTAAAACAATTATAATCTGTCAGTTACGGTGCAATGTATAACAAAACACAGGTGTTCCATGATTTGGTTATTTGTCACCCATGGTTGCACCTGTCATAGATTGACAGCTGTGAAGGCTGAACAGTATAGTATAGGCAATATGATAAAAAACATAGTTTAGCACACAAATAGTATGTTGTTGCTTACAGCACTGGAGAACTCAGCTGGGTCTTTTGAGGATTTAGTATATTGTCAGGACACAATCCACTGGGACAAGTGAGAGACATTACCATTGCGATAGTTTTCACTTGAAACCATAATGTCTGTAGGGCTGGCTGAATGTCAGAATTCAGACAAGAAATACTAGCCTGATACTAGATACCAACTAAGAGGAAACTTATTGCCAAGGCCCTAGAACTTGACTGATCTGAAAGCTCAATATATATTGAAAATAAAAAAGTTGGCACGGTTTTTACCATGCTAGCTGCCTGTCACCGAGACAGTATCATCAAAGGTATGTTGCATTTGGCAGATGAGTGGAGCTGCTGGTTGTTTTCAGAATCTCACCAGAGCATCTCAGGTACAGAAGGAAGCAGAGAAATTTTAAAAGCCAAGCAGTTAAATTAGCTTTCTTTCTAAAACAACTCCCAGGTGACCACACTGCTTTGACTGCCAACATTAAATCAGTCCACCTGATGTGTCATGTGTGGTCCTCTCTCAGGTTTGAAGTTGTGGCCAAACTAGAGATGAATCACACATGATACACTCAATAGATGGGAAAGCATATCTGCATGGTTTGAAGCAAAAGGCAGAACAGCTTTTCTTCCTCTACTACAAGCAAGGGAAGAATGCTCCCTCCTCTCCTTCTACATGGATTAGATAAATGCTGATCCCACATATCTCCTCTTCTCTCTGCCTGGTTAAATGATGCCAGAAAGCATCTGAAATGAGAGAAGCAGAAGTGCCTGGCTGAAGAATTTCTGGGGCTATTAGATATCCTACCAGTAGGTGGAGCAGCAACACTTGATGGAAGAAAGGGAGATGTACTCTAAAAGAGCCGTCTTCCATAAGAAAAGGGGAAAGAAGAAAATATACGATACAGATACTTGTGTAGAAAAATCTTAAAAACTTGCAAAATTGAGGAAACCGCATTGAGTGTTTCTGAATTTCCTAGCAATCCCCACACACAAGCATACTACATACCTAGTAACATTTCAAGTAACTAAACTTAAGAAAGGTGGGTCCTGGCCTCAGGGAGTGGGAGGCGTAGAGCAAGCAGACAGAGCACAGCCATTCCTGTGGGACAGGAGCTGCTTCAGCTAGGACAGAGGGGTTTGTGGGTCAAAACAAGACAGTACCACAAAACCCAGGACTATTGGGAAGGCTGTCACTGTCCCAGGTACTTCATTTTATTCATTTTTATATCAATCCAGAGTTATTTGGTTTGGACTTCTGAAAACTGATTGCAAACACAATAAAGTCTACAGCAGCTTCAGCCAATTTTAAGATAGTTTGGAATTTTCTAACTGTTCTTTGGGTTGTCTGGCAAGGGCAGAGTTAAGGGTATATGAATACCTATAACTGCACATCTCTAACAATTTTTTTTAATTTAAATAAAAAATATGCAATTTTGCAGCTTACCAAAGTTTTAAAAATATCTATAAAATGTATTAACTATATATTTGACATTAGTGATTTCTTTCTCTTAAATTATCCATATGCATAAATCTAATTCCAGTTTAATTACTTATTGTGTGAGAATTTTACCAGCAACTCCCAATAAAGCAGAATATGTTTTATATTGACAGAAAAATGTTCAAGGCTTTACAGAGTATGGCTGAAAAGAGATAGGCAGCATAGTCATCATCAGTTAAGTAACACCTCCAAGAACACAGCCTCTCTAAACAGAGCTCTCTGTCTACAGAGTTATTTCGATACAAAGAAAACATTCCATTACAGCAGCACCATCTAATTCCAACAGAGTAACTTCAGGGACATATACTGTATAAATGTGCAGAACACTGCAACCTACATACTATATGGATGATTCTAAGAACTGAGAACACCTTTAATTGTGGATCCAATTTTCAGTGTCACAGAAAGCATTATTTCTGGATTTTGAGAAATTATGTTAATAGATTAAATATCCACTAAACAGAAGCATCTTGGATTCAGTGTCTGTGTATAATTATTTGTGATCTGTTTTCCTAAATAATCCTGTTTCTGCTATAATAGACATACAGGAAAATTTGCATGTACTAAATCCATTCACTTCTTTCATCCTGTTCAATTTAAAAACAGAGAGAGGAGCTGGACTTAATTTGTCTAATAATCTCTTTAATAATGGGACATCTACTTAAGACATCTGTTGAAAGCCCATAACAGAAATTTATCAAGGCAAATATGTAGTATTAGAGTCCCCTTGGAATATGTTATTCAAATTAACTATTTTACCTTACAACTGACTTCTTAGTGAGATAATTCTACTAAAGGGAATATCTCACTGTATCTAAATGGGCGGTTTATTTAAAGACCTGGAGTCTGTTTGATTAACAATAATGAATTATCTGCAGCATGGTTAGTACCAACAAATAATGTCTGCACCATATTAATGTAGGAGCAGGCACCAGGATCCTTTATAACCAGCTCCCCTGCCCAGGCTGCTCATGAAGGGACTAAACACTGTAGTAGACCCAGCGCTTAAGGCAGCACAGAGTCTGCTCACACCTTACTCTCTTGGAGTCAGAGAAAAGGTTGTTCTTTGAGTCCTGAAAAAGCCGGACTGGCCAGAGTAGTGAGCTGCCCCTCTTGAAATGGAGAATCAGCAAGCTCCTGCCTGAGTTCCCTCAGCATGGTACAATTCCTCAGGATCCCTCACACTTGGACATTTGGCACAGTTGAAGTCCACTCTGATTATTTCTTCAAAATCATTGAAGCAGGATTTACAAAACCAAGAAAACAAAGAGCTGACACCTCAAAGCTCTCTGTATAGGCTATGGTGCACATATTACACAGCCACACGCACATGTATATGCAGTATTACCAACACCCAGAGATCAAACAGTATGAGTCAGTCACCCAAAAATCATAAGATTGGCCCAGACAATAAGATTTGAAAGAACATCACTCATGTTTTCCAGGCTGGCTTTTGAACTCCCTTCTACTCCTCTGCCAAGGTGTGGGTGATAATTTCAGATTGATGTTTACAGAAATGCATTCTTTTCCCTGGCTGCCTCTCCTTGCTCTTAAGATAGTAACAGGAAATGGATGGCAGTTCCCGTCTTGACTCTCACCCCTTCTAGTTTATTTCCTTTGATAAAAGAAGGACTGTGGTAAAAAGATTAAGAACCAGTGAACCAATTAATGCCTCATGATTCACACATGCACATGCAACTTCTATGACTTTTTAGGGTTGATGAGTTACAGAAGAGCTTTACATTAACTTCTGCTTTCTGAATTTAGCTGAACTGGATGCAGAAGAATACATCAGCAGAGGGAGTCAGACAGAAATTACTACTGTATATCATATGCAACAGCAGAAGATAAATATATTCTGTCATTACATATGAATAAATTCATATGTTTATACAGCACTGAAATAAGGAACAGAAGACATTCACTAATAACTAATTATTTTTTGCCAATAGGCAAGTAACCAGTAAGCAGCATCTTTAGGGACCTGTGTTTATATAATCTTCCTTCATTAATATATTTTCTTAAGTAAATAGTGTTGAAAGTATTTGTAATATTCCAATGTAGCCCCTGTACTGAGGTGTGGCTCAAACCTTCTTCAGGGCTTGCAACTTGAGTGGGTGGGTCTTGTTTTGTTGATGAGGACGGGGGTTGTAATGCCTAGTACCTTCGCTCAAGGCAACTCCTCACTGTGCCTGAGACACAAGAATAATGCTACTCCTGCAGGCAAGGTTTATAAGACCCAGTACACAAGAAACAAAGTACATTTACACAAACCCACAACAAGGAAATGAGACACCCCAAAACACAATAGAACAAAGGGGGACTTAATTGGGAGCAGGAAAACAGGATCTGGGAAGGAAAGGGTTAGTGTTAAGTATGAAGAACTGAAATATCAACAAATTTTCCAACTCCTACTAATTAGGGTTGTCAACTTTCTAATTGCACAAAACTGAACACCCTTGCCCTGCCCCTTCTACAAAGTTCCCCTCTCTCACACTCACTACATCCCCCCTCCTTCCGTCGCTTGCTTTCTCCCACTCTCACTCACTTGCTCACTCATTTTCACCAGGCTGGGGAGGGTCTCTTTTCTACTGGGTGTTCCAGTTAAAAACCAGACACCTGGCAACCCAATCCCTTGCTCCCTCTCTGGCACCTTTCCAGGCACATGGTACTCTGGGCATGATCTGGCAACAAGCACTGGCAATACTGGACAGATTAAGCCAAAGTTACTGAAACTTTACTTGTGGGTGGAGCAGGATCCTCTCCCAGCTCCGGAGTCCTGCAGAGGTCTTGGCTGGCTCTCAGTAGTAAGAGCCAGACTCAATCTCTGCCTTACCCACGTATTAGATCCCACAGCAGTGCAAAGATTCCCTTCGTGGGGAGGAGTTAATTATGGACTTCCTCTGCTCAGAATTAAAACTGAAATCAAAACTAATCTGTTTCTGAATCAGGCTGTCCCCTTCCAATAAGGGGCTGAGCAACTGTGGTTCATCACTAGCCAAACAAACTGCTTGTCCATATCACTCCATGCATATCATCCCTACTGGCCTCAGCTGGGGTTTCTAATCCATTCTGTATTAACCATCGATATAGTAATCATTCTCCTTCCCTTCTAATCTACAGTAATTCTATACAAGTGAACATTAATACACTTACAGTGGTAAAATGAACTGTTAAATGACCAGAACCAGCTGTGTGAATAATTCACTCAGGAAATATTGTGAACATGCAGGTGAAGATTTCCTTACCTGCATTCATTATACAAGTTTACTGAAAACATTTTTCCAGAGTTGTGATACTTTATTTTGTTTGTTTGTTTGCTCTATGTACTGCTCATGAGTCATTCTAAGTACTTCATAACTGGAGTTCAAGCATTTGGAATTCTAGGTGTATTGATTTGTTTTAAGTATTCACATAAATCATATCACATTGTTTCCATTCACTTGATCCAAATAACAGTTATAGTCACGAGCAGGGTTTGAAGAAGTTACCAGGCCTTTTTATTTCTCAGAGATGGGCATGAATTTAGGGAGAGGTAGCAAACCAACAAGATTACGAATATTTAGAAATTTTACATCTCTTTCCTGAACTAAACAGGCCTTGCCTAAGGCACATTTCCCTGGGAAATGTGGCTATGAGCCATATGCAGAGTTTTAATGTCATTTCTTCTTAGTGCATACGCACACAGTAATTGCATGAAGGGCATGAGAGCTCATCCGGTTCGTTCAATTGTGTCTGTTCTCACAGTCCAGTGAAGATGCGGGGTACCCTGTTTCAGTTCTGTGTTCAGTCCTATATTAAATATAGGAAGTATATGCAACTTATTGTTTACAATAGCTAGCTTCATACTTTACAGTATTTCAGGACCAAATACAATTACCTAGATATAACTTTATCAGTATTAGTAAATTCATAGTTCTATAGGACAATAATTCATGGGTGTTTAGGAAATCCTAAACTTTGAAAGAATAATATCCAGTCTGAATCATAACTAATACCGACTTTGAAAAATTTTATCCAGGTTTATTTAATAGTAAAGTCTATTTATTTATTAATGTTTATAACTTTCAAATGTCTGTGACCCAATCTCTCTCTCTCACATGTGCACGCACATACACCCCCCCCCCCCACTCCAGGGAAATTAATATCAATATTCTTGTAAACAATCATCTCTTGTAGAAGGCTGTTAACCATAAGTGACAAATCTGCACCCATTGTTTGGTGCACAATATCAGTTACGTAGAACTCTGTAAAAGTTATATAGTATGAGCCATGCTGTAACTGACTTATGATGATGACACAATTCTCCTTTAGAAACATATGGTGGTACTGAAAACTGATACAGATCTTTGGGAAATATTTAAAAAGTCATTTCTTTTCCTAAGCCTACACAACACGTCTATCATCTTTTGACAATGTTTGTCCCAGTACTAAAATTGATCCACTTCTTTCCTCTTTTCTTTCTCTTCCACACTATTTCCTCTTGACCGAAACATCTATAGATTGCTCTGCTGAATTGCGTGAACTCAATGCTCCTTTCAGTGCTACTCAGTTCAGCAAGGTCTGGCATATAGTTGCTACTGATAAAACTACTGCAATGAAAAACAAAATGAACAAAAGTTTAAACTACTGATTCCATACACTGAATGCATCCTAGACTCCAGAGCTGCTTATCCTTTGGCACTTGTTGACATAGTCACCTGTTCTTTTAGATTTTTCTCACAAAAGCAGCAGCAAACCTTAGCTTTTCTTCAAAAATTGTATTCTCTTATAAAACAGAATTGTCACTACGTTCCTGTCAGTAGTAGCTACTCCATATTGAACATGGGCTCATTCTGGCCCAGATTTTACCCGGCTGTTCAAAAGTAGCATAAGAGGAAGAGAAACCACAAGCAATACCTACTGCTTTCATCTCTGTGCAGTGGTCAGACACAATTGCAGCCTTTGGATTCCCTACATGAGAATTTCCTCACAGGCTCGCTTAATAATTCCAGACACCCAAAAGGTGTCATGGCAGACTAAGGCAGAAATTCAGCCACTGCTCCCACTGGGAGATACATCTCTGTACTGCCCCTGATGCAGGCAGCAAGTGAGCTCTATATTGAGTAATACATGTACATGTACACACAGATACACGTACAATCTGAATTGCAAAGGGTTAGACTGTTGTGTGGCTCACTGTCCATGCCACAACGCTGAAGAGAGGTTTGGGGGATATTTTTGCCATGACTGAATCCAGTAGCATTCCATCCTATATAAAATACCATGCCCAGTGCAAAATACTCAAGTCACTTGCTTTCATGAAAGGTAAACTCAATTGCTTGAATGTTCATGGCCAAAGTCAATTAATTGCTAATCACAACCATTGTGATTTTTTTCCCTCCAAACTCCATTAACAAAAATATTTTTAATAAGTCAGAGGGATGAGGAAAGAAACAAACAGTTTTCACCTGGGCACTCAGACAAACGCCATTTCAGGGAAGGAGACCAGGATAAATTTTTCAAAAGTGTTTTGGAGATTTAGATGCATAACCCTTTTCTTTAAGTGACTGCTGTGCATCTCAACCCCTAGGCATCTTTAAAAATCTTAGTCCACATGTATTCCTGAGGCATATGTGGAATGTACAGGCCTTGAAAGGAAAATTTACGACAGTCAGGCACTACTTTAAACTGTTGAGCAGAATTAATTAGTTATATGTTGTCTAAAGGAGTTATTTTCATTTAAGGCTGCTCTTAATTCATATACAAAGAACATATTTTATTTTAGTATTCCTCCAGTTTAAATTCAGTTACTGCAGTAAAAACAACGTCCGATCCTATTTGCCCTAATAGCTGTAGTTTATCTTGCAGGAGACTGACAGCTTTGACTGAGGGTTATGTTTCTTACAGGAAATAATGTGCTGCAGTGATAGTCTGCAGTTTTTAGTCTGCCTGTAATACTCCATAAGAGCTAGATTCTGACCTAAACTGTATGTGAAGGGGTGTAAGAAGGAGCAAGCACTTCCACCTTACCTCCTTGTGCAGGATACCTGGGCAATGCACAGAGCAAGAACTGCTGCCTGTCTACTTTCCTCTTCTCCCTACCCCAGAACCTGGATGGGGACTGGGCAGGGAGAGACAGAATATATCAATCAGCAGAACTGACTCAATATTCCACAAGTGACAATGGTACAAGCAACTGCAGCCACCTTCCTTCACTGAGCTGCATCTGGCAGAAGAGCACATTCAGTGGAGTAGGTTCAAGATTTCATGGAAATGAAAACCAGAGCAAACCTCCAGATCTATATGTGAGGTGAAGGTTTTGGTTGACATTGGCTCTGAGAAAGGCACCAGGAGGAGGCACCAGGAAGTCAGTTTGTATGCACCTGATTTCAATTCCATCTGACTTCCTTGTACTTCCTCCAAACTCTTCCTTCTGGCACTTCTCCTTCCACGTGCTATGCAGGTTGCCAGTGAGGTTTTCAACCCTCCAGCATTGCCCTGGAGCCTCCAGGAATTACAGATTAATCTTTAATTAGAAATTATGTCATGTGGTGAAATCTTCAGGAATACCTCCAACCAAAATTGGCAACTCTTGTTGCCAGCTACTAAAACCCATGAATGGTGCTAGTGATACAAGGAGATTGTTTTGTTTAGTAGTCTCTGCTGTAAATGGTTGTTTAATGAAGAGCTTGTGCACTGTTTTACCAGTATGGAGTTTTTTCCTGTCATCATCCAGCATGCGGTACATGAAAAAGG
Organism: Gopherus flavomarginatus; assembly: GCF_025201925.1. NCBI lineage: Eukaryota > Metazoa > Chordata > Testudines > Testudinidae > Gopherus > Gopherus flavomarginatus. Next base: position 32,751,388 of record NC_066624.1, read on the forward strand.
TGTCTTGTCAGTTTGTGACATGCCACCTGCTCCTGTCATTGCTTAAGATGACTCCAAATTGTCCCACTCTGGATGGCAATTAGAAAGATTTGGGGAGCTCCTCCTGGCAGGCAGTCAATTAGGGCCAGCTCCAGGCAACAGTGAAGGAAGAACGTGCCTGGAGAGGTGTCAAGGTTTTTCCCCCACTTTGAACTTTAGCGTCCAAAAGGTGGGGACCTGCATGGACCCTTCTAAGCTAAATTCCTAGCTTAGATCTGACAACACTGCCACCAGCCAAAAATATAGTGTTTGGCACACTTCCTGTTCCCCCAAAACCTTCCCTGGGGAACCCAAGACCCAAAACACTTGGGTCTTAAAACAAGGAGAAATAAACCATTCCCCCTCCTTCACCCCACCCCCAATTTCTCCTCTCTGGGTTGCCTTGGGAAGCTATACAGATCCAAACTCCTTGGATCTTAAAACAAAGAGGAATTAACCATTCCCTTCCTCCTTTTCCCCTCACCAACCCCTGGTGAGTTCAGACCCAATCCCCTTGGGTCTTAAAACAAGGAACAAAATTACTCAGGTTCTTAAAAAAGAAAGCTTTTAATAAAAGAAAGAAAAAGTTAAAAATTATCTCTGTAAAATCAGGATGGAAAATGTTTTACAGGGTAGCCTAGAGGGACTTCCCCCCCCTACTTAGTCTGAGATTCAAAGTTACAGCAAACAGAGGTAAAAATCCTTCCAGCAAAATGAAAAACATTTACAAGTTAAGAAAACAAACATAAGACTAATCAGCCTTTCCTGGCTATTACTTACTATTCTGAAACATGAGAGATTGATTTAGAAAGATCGGGGAAAACCTAGGTGTACGTCCGGTCCCTCTTAGCCCCAAGAGCAAACAATGAACAAAACAAACAGCACAAACAAAGACTTCCCTCCACCAAGATTTGAAAGTATCTTGTCTCCCTATTGGTCCTCTGGTCAGGTGTCAGCCAGGTTCACTGAGGTTCTTAACCCTTTACAGGTAAAAGAGACATTAACCTTTAACTATCTGTTTATGGCAGGATGCCAATAGAAAGGGGCAGCACTCTATCTGTTATTGGGGAGGCCCGTCCAGGTCTGCGGCAGCAATTCAGCGGTGGGTCCTTCACTCCTTCTCTTCCTATTCGGCGGCACTTCGGCAGCAGCTCAATTGAATTTTTCTTTTTTCTCTTCCCCCCCCACCCGCCCCGATGCTTGGGGCAGCAAAAAAGCTGGAGCAGGCCCTGCAGTCAATGCCTGGGGAACAGAGGGTTTGGCTTTTCTTGGAGCAATATATTTGTTTTGTTTTCTGCAAATTGACTCTAATTTAATAGTAGAAATGTGGTAAACTTACAACCAAAAGATAAGAAATCCATGTGTTATCACAGTCTTTTTACTGACATGTTTATTGTTTGGGTTAATTATTTTATAAATCAGAGTTTGGAAGGTATTTGCTCAGTAGTAATGCAATAGCTATTTGACATGGTATTTGAACCAAGTGATTCAATAATGCTGCACCTCCTCTGTATGAGTAGTAAATTACTAGCTTCCTGGAGCAAATGGAAAGCAGGAAGGGAATTATGGGTCCTTGAGCCATTGTCCCTTACTGTGGACTGTGTCTTTGGGAACCACTCTGGGTACCACTCTAACCTGAAATGGTCATATATGCACCAAACAAGTACTCTTTCCAAAGAAGTCATGACATGCATACAATTATGCTGTAAAAAATCCTCCATGATTCAGTAGCAAAAGATTATCCATAGCCATTTGGTTTGAGTTAAGTAATTACAGATGCAATAATGTTGCAACTATTCAATTAACATGAAGTAAACCTTGTACAATTGTACACCATTTGGTGACAACTAAACAAAACTACATCTCCTTGCATCAGTGACACCATAAGTCTTGGGGAAATAAGCCTCTTTAGTTATAAATCCTGTAAAAGCAAATCCTTTTATTGACCTCATTGACAGTGACATTTACACGTAAATTATAATATCTCACCATAAATATTCCTGAATATTTTTTTTTAAATTTGCTTAATTACCAATTTCAATTTGATTCCATTTTCTTTGACTGTTGTCAAGGCTGATTCCCCACTCTGGCACTCTGAGTGCAGAAGGAGGGTGGGAGTGGGGCCATGAGGATTCTAAAAATTAATACTGGCCACTCCAGGCTTCTATTAAACTCCCAAGGTTACAGCTTTTCTCTGACCTTGGATAGGTAGATGCTGCCACCACTCAAGTGTAAAACCCCTTTGAGACCCAGGAAGGCGCACTTGGGAATTCCTTCCTGTGGGATCCCCTAAAGCCCTTTCATACATGCCCCCCATTCCCCAGGGAAAAGGTGAGAAAAAAAATAAAGGAATTCAGCTGTTGCCATCAGCTAATTAAACATGTGCACAAACATCTTAGAACCCACACACACAAATCAATCCCGTTTTTCAAAAAGGTAAACTTTATTAAAAACAAAAAGAAAATACATCTGGAAACTCAAGATATTGCTAGATTAAAAAAAACACCAAAAACAAGAATTAGGCATCAAGGATAACATTCTTGGGGTCCAGCATAAAGGTTACAGGTAAAACAAAAGCATTTGGGGTTAGCACAAGCCATAAAGAAATAAAGAGAGAAACCTAATCACGTCTTCCTAGACATTTCCTGATCTACTTACATATCTGGGATTTCAAATGAGTAGTTTCTAGGTATTACACCAATGCTTTTTCATACCTGGCCCCAAGTTTTTTACAGTATAGCTGCACTATGTCTGCTTCTCCCCGAGAATAAACAGATCAACAAAAGAGGAGTCCTGTTTCAATTTTTAAAAGTTCTAGCCGTCTGATTGGCTCTTTTGGCCAGGTGCCCACTCACTTCGTTTAACCCTTGCATCACAGTGAGATTTTTAATCCTTTACAGGTAAAGCAAGTAGAGAACAGCTACTAAAAGGGATTTTATAGATAACTAGCTGGCTGGGTCTATAAAGGGAGTTACCCCCTCCCCCTTCATTTATCACAAATGTGTTCAAATTAAGTTTCTAAAACATCAGTATAAAACTCTTAAAACCGTGAGTAATTTTAATAAACATTATGCTTTCAAAGAGGAAGGAAAGTAATTCACAGTTTTAAATGCTTATCAACTAACAATATTACAGGAGAATGATTACTGAAAGATTTGTCATGGATGCAAAGATTCCACTTTCCCCACCGTACCAGTGTTAAAGCAAATGAACCTAAGTTTCTAAATTCACTTTAAAGAAATGGGTTAACATTCACTGAAGATGGCGCAGATGAGTGTAATTTGTATCTTTCTGCATCTAGTGAGTCCTCAGCACTCTACAGAGGAATTCATCTTGAGGGAGAGCAGACAACTTTGTGGTACTCAGTGTTTTTTGCATGGAGGCTGAGGAGTCTGCTCTTGTGTATGACTGCACCTAAACTAGCTAAGATTGCTGAAACAATGCATTGAGGGCCTAACAGAGTGGTCACTGAAGTCAATGGAAGCCTTTCTATTTTGGTGGTTCTTAGATCAGACCATTCCTCAGCAGGCCTGCCCAAGTTCCTTGTCTTGGTCACCACCTTTTCGAGGGCTCATGCTAGCCTCTGCTTCCTGGTGAAAGGAGATGGCAGCAGGCTCCTGCCACTGCCATCTTCTTTCCCTAAGTGAACCTCCCACCTCAGCAGCCATGCATAGCTCAAACACAGTAGAATCCAGAGACTCCTGTTTCCTCATATAAGGGGTAGCACTGAGAGGACATTGATAAAGTGCAGGAAGGACTTTCAAAGAGATAAATACCCCAAATCAGTAAAGTCCCTTATAGATTTATATATAGAAAAAGTAGTCTACGAAGGGATTTTTATTTTTTGAAGCCTCAAGAGAGAAAAATTACAGCTTTGATGTTGTGGACTGATCTGATTTATGGAACTGCATGATTAATGTGATGGTACACCTCAATGCACCTCTGCGTCACAAGACGATAGAGCTGAAATATTTAACATGTGTTGCAACCAACATTTATTATAATAATCATATTTTTGTATGAGAGGCAAGTAGGGGAGAGGAAGAATAACATAGAAATTGTTCAGATCATAGCTGCATGTTAGTATTTCAATTAAGTTTAATATAATTTTTATATAGCAGCATGATATGTTTTATATTGTATTCATATATCTGGGCAAAATATGTATAGTAACTTTAAACATTAAAAATATTTTTTAAAAAATCTTATGTTATATCAACATATTCTTTATCAAAAAACCTATCCTGATAATGCTACTGCCAAATACTCTTAACATATTCTAATACTTTTCACGTATCTGATAATTTCACATTTTATGAGCACCAAGCAATCAACGTTTTATGAACCCTAAGCAATCAACCATCATACTTGGAGGAGAAAAATCAGCCTGCTGATTCGCCCTACTCTCCCCTGCCGTCCCTAAGGATTTTAAATGCCAAGCTGATGAACATGGTATAAGATTGGGATTTTCAGAAGATTTCAGCATTGGCTTAACTGATCCCATTGAACACAAGAGTTTTATCATTGATTTCAATGTAAGCAAAGTTAGGTCAACATCCACTTTTGAAAATTTTCATCTTTTGCTGTTTGGACTCTCATGGGGCAGGAGCTATGATGCAGAAGTAGAGATCCCTGGGGTCAACCTCAGCTAGCCCTAAAAGACATTCGGAGCTGACAGATTACTACAACTCTCTCACTTTTTGAAATCATAGACTGTATGTGTGCATATGCGAGCGCGCACACACACACTTGTCTGCTTTAACTTTGTAACAAACTCATTTCTTTTCTTAGATAATATATCTTCAGATAGTTTATATGGGATTGATTACAAGAATTGTCTTTGGTATGATATCTAAGGTACAAATTGACCTGGAGTAAGTGACTGGTCTCTTGATACTGGGATCAACCTGAATATTTTATTATCTCTGGTTTATAGCAACCAACCATCATTAAGTCCAAGTTGCCTGTGTGGCAAGACAAACCGGAATGCCCCAGGGGACTGTCTGTGATTCCATCGAAATATTCTTTTAGTGCTTTAGAGGTTTACACTTGTTACTACATGGTGAAATCTAATTCTAGACCATACAACCAGATTGGGGTCTCTGCTCTGCATCTTGACAGTTTGCCCTGAGGTTGGCACTCAAGGTGATGAGCCATGCCAGTCAGTGAGACAGGCATAAAACTTTGACTTCAATGGAATTACCCTTCTTTACACCAGCTGAGGATCTAGGTCCAGATCCACAAACGTACTTCAGTGCCTAAGTCTCAGATTTTGGCTCCCCTGCAATCCACCAAACTCCCACTGAACACTTTAGGTGCCTAAACAAACTCAACACTTCTGTTTTCAGGACAAATGGGCTGTAAGTGCCCACGTTCCTGCCTCTGGGCACAAATGTGATGCCTCCCTCTAGGCATTCAGATGCCTATCTTACACCTAAGCCCCAGATCGAATCATGAACCAGAGGAAGGTAGGCATTCAGCCACCTAAGTCTCATACAATGCCCAGTTTGGTAGGTATGCTCTGTCCACTTACTGGATTGAGTCCTGTTCAAAAGCCATCCAGAGGTAGCAGTGGTGGCCCGCTTTACAATTTCTAGCCCGGTGGTACAGCACTTGTCTTGGATGTGAGAAACACAGGTTCAAATTTCTCTCTCTTGCTGGAAGAGGATAAAGGATTTGAACAGGGGCCTCCTAACTCAGAAGAGTTCTTTAACAACTGAGCTAAAGGTTATAAAGGGGTACCTCCTCCTCTGTGTTGAGTGAGGCAAGCATGCAACTCATTCCCTCAAGCAATGTCTTAGGTACCTAAGCCACCTGACTCCAGGCAGGGAGTTCCCATTTGTGCATTGCTACACGGAGCTGGGTGCTTAAGTCCATGCTGTAGGGAGGCACGGCTTAGGGCATACCTGTCCTAGCTTTTCCCAACAACTACCTTCAGCACTTAGTGTGCTGGCTTTTGTGGATCTAAATGTTACAAGATTATTGAAATTTAACATAGTAAAATACAGCAAGGAACTGTTAAGGAAATATACAACAAAGTTACGATGCATATACTGGAACCTACAGCCACAATATTGTTATTATTGCCAACCAAAAAGTAGTAACCCAAAACATAATAACCATAAAATCAGGTTACAGATAACTCATCAGTTCAGGGTATTTTATAGTATGTTGTTAGGTCCTCTCATTGAGTGTTAATTCACACTGCTATCTGCCATAATTGCACATGGCTACTTCGTGTTACTGACATGCTTGGAAACTCACATCTTATATACAAGTCCTTCAGTTTATGCTCATGCCCATGGTATCTGAAATTACTTCTGCAGTTATTCATAAGTGAATTTAGCAGTAGATCGCTCTCTACTTAATACAAGACAGAATAAAGAAAACAAAATGATCTGTTCATTGATATGCTCATATCAAAACAAAATTTTCAACACAACAATAAGCCTTTCAGCCCCTCTTGCCAGACATAACCATGAGTAAAATGGAGTTCAACCAATTATTTCTGGTCAGATTTTTAAATAAATAATAACACCCAAGAATACTTTGATCTAAAAACATGAACATCCAGAAAGTTGTTTGGACATGACAAAAAAATTGACATCATGCATCAGCTTCACAACTTTTATTCTTTTTCATAAAAAAGTGTCAACTATAAAAATACTGTATCAGAACAGACAGTTTTACACAGAGCATAAAAACTTGTACTAGCATTGAATAATTCAAGGATGATCTTTTTAGCAGTTGTAAAATTTATAACACTTGTAATTTTTCAGAAAGCAATATTGTGTTTTAATTAAAGTTTTGAGCTTTTTAATTTTCATATTTTTGTATGCTGCATCAGAATATATAAGGCATATATTGAAACTATTACAGATATTAAAATATTTGCCTTTGTTAGAAGCACGGTAAATATGCCATTATTTAAAAATGGTAATGCAATATTCAAATAAAATGTATCTAAAATAGCCATGGTAGACTGAAATTTCACAAAGCTATGAAAATTTCCCCCTTGTTAATTCCAGGATCATGTTGTAAGGAAATGTCATTCTCGGTGGAAGAGACTGTAGTTGGCTAAGACCACAGAAACTTACATAAAAATTAGATCCTTTAAACAAAACAAAAAAACAAACACACACTTCTTATTCCCTAGATTGCCTGAATTAAGTGAAGGCATCAAAACTTCAGTTCAATTCGCTTCCCAAACACCCACAGTGAAGACACGTAAGCCCCTTTTTTTAAATGAACAGCTAGGTGTTTTGGTTCTCTGCAGAAAGACCACCACTGACAGTGCAGTACCCTCCAAACACCTTGCAAATGTAAATAAAATCACTTCAACACTAACAACAATCATAGTATTAAAAGATCAAATCCTGAACTCCTTACTCAGACAGAAATCCTACTGGGATCAAGTCTGAACTATTAGAGTTAATTTTCATATTAGGGTGAGATGATGTTGACATTTTCCCAAAGGAGGGCTTGCTCAGGAGTTCAGTCTGGAGGAAATATATGTCTGTTTCTGATATAAAGGTTATGTTTCCTCCTTCTCTGGGAGTTCCCCCACCATCCTGTTGCCAAGCCAAGCATCGGAAAGCCCTCTTGCCTTCCACTTCTTTAGATACTCCTCATTAATCAAAGTGAAAACACAATGAGGAGCCCTTGTGGCACCTTAAAGACTAACATTTATTTAGGCATTAGCTTTCATGGCCTACAATCACTTAATCATATGCATGAAGTGAAAAATACAGGAGCAGATATAAATACATGAAAGAATGGGGGTTGCTTTACCAAGTCTGAAGTCAGTCTAATAAGATAAATCAATTAACAACAGGACACCAAGGGAGGAAAAATAACTTTTGAAGTGGTAAGAGAGTGGCCCATTACACACAGTTGACAAGAAGGTGTGAGTAACAGTAGGGAGAAATTAGTATTGTGGAAATTAAGTTTAGGTTTTGCAATAACCCAACCACTCCCAGTCTTTATTCAGGCCTAATCTGATAGTGTACAGTTTGCAAATTAATTCCAGTTCTGCAGCTTCACATTGGAGTCTGTTTTTGAAGGTTTTTTTTTTTTTTGAAGAATTGCCAATTTAAGTCTGTTATTGAGCGACCAGAAAGACTGAAGTGTTCTCCTACTCGTTTTTGAATGTTAGGGTTCCTGAGGTCAGATTTGTGTCCATTTATTCTTTTGTGTAGAGACTGTCCGGTTTGGCTAATGTACATGGCAGAGGGGCATTGCTAGCACATGATAGCATATATCACATTAGTAGATGTGCAAGCGAATGAGCCCTGGATGGAGTGGCTGATGTGGCTAGGTCCTATGATGGTGTCCCTTGAATAGATATATGAACAGAGTTGGCACCAGGGTTTGTAGCAGGGTTTGGTTCCTTGGTTGGTGTTTTTGTTGTGTGGTGTGTAGTTGCTGGTCAGTATTTGCTTCAAGTTGGGTAGGCGAGGACTGGCCTGTGAGAGAGTGAGGGATCATCCTTCAGGATAGGTTGTAGATCCTTGATATTGTGCTGGAGAGGTTTTAATTGTGGCCTGTAGATGACAGCTAGCTGTGTACTGTTACTTTCTTTGTTGGGCCTGTCTTGTAGTAGGTGACTTCTCGGTACCCTTCTGGCTCTGTCAGTCTGTTTCTTCACTTCACCAGGTGGGTATTGCAGTTTTACAGAATCTCTGTCAAGCATTCTTAAATGTTTGTCTCTGTCTGAGGGATTGGAGCAAATGTGGTTTTATTTTAGAGCTTGGCTGAAGACAATGGATCATGTGATGTAAAAATAAATAAAGAAAGAAAGAAAGATATACATATATCCTAGAACTGAAAAAGACCCTGAAGGGTCATCAAGCCTAGCCCCCTGCCTTCACTAGCAGGACCAAGTACTGATTTTGCACCAGATCCCTAAGTGGCCCCCTCAAGGATTGAACTCACAATTCTGGGTTTAGCAGGCCAATGCTCAAACCACTGAGCTATCCCTCCCCCACAAAGTTAATTTCTCCCTACTGTTACTCATGCCTTTTTGTCAACTGTCTAATGGGCCACTTACTACTTCAAAAGTTATTTTTCCACCCTTGGTATCTTGCTGTTAATTGATTTATCTTGTTAGACTGACCTCAGACATGGTAAAGCAACCTCCATCCTTTCACGTATTTATACTCGCTCCTGTATTTTTCACTTCATACATCCAATGAAAAGCCCATGAAAGCTTATGCCCAAATACATTTGTTAGCCTCTAAGGTGCAAGGACTCCTCATTGTTTTTGGCAATACAGACTAACATGGCTACCGCTCTGAAATCAAGGTGAATGTCCCTTGATTTGCATACTTATTGTTCTTTACTACAAGAGTTATATCACATCCTCCAGCTAAGTACATCCAGTGGCTGACCTAGAAATAATATAAAATTTTCCTTGTCAATGTTCCCTTGCCATGAAATATTAATTATTGACAAAACCCCATGGTCACATAAAATTAAAAGATTTAATGAAACAAGATACAGTTTTTAAAAGAGAGCCACAAAAAAAATAAAAAAAAAAATACTGTTTCCCAGGCAAAATTGAAAATTTATCTATTAAGCATTGATACAAATTAAAACATTAATTAGCTAGTGATGTTGTCAGACTTGTACTTAAATCATTAATTACTGTGTTAATTGAGCTCATAACCAACTGAAAGCGAATAAATTAGAAGAATATATAATTTTATATGCATATATGAGTCACCTTGACCTCCTTTGGGATGAAATCTCCAATTAACACTAGCTCATATTTTGTCTGTAAAAATTCTTGCTCATTGCCCAAGAGGTAACAGGAGCTCAGTTTGTCTTATCCCATATAAGTTAACAAAAGATAAAGTGTTACTGAGAATTGGGGGCATGTGTTCTATGCTTAGGGCACTTTCTAATCAATTCAATATTTTAAGAATCTTGATGTTGACATCTGATGTGGGGAAAATGAACTAGAAGGAGGAAATATAATAAATCATTGTGTGGTAGAATAAAATATACATTTACAATAGGTTGACAGCTGAATGTTACAAAGGTCCATACTGGTGTGGTCTTGCATGAAAAATTCATCAATGGTCTATAAAAGGAGGTGAAAAGTGACGCTGCATGATTTCTAGATGACACATTTTGGTTAATCAAGATTAGAGACAACTCTGAGGAATTCCAGAGACCTAAAAAAGGTTGGTGAATTGGCAATATGATAGCATTTGAAATTGAGTGCTGACAAATGCAAGTGAGTACAGCACTGAAGGAATCATTTAAAAACTACTCATACATATGGTTATGTTATAACTAAACTGTAACCACTTGGGGAAAAGAACTGGATGCCAAACCACAAATCAGAAAACCCAGGACAAAGTGCGGGAGAGTCATGATGCCTGCAGAGGTTCATGACTGAGTGTGCCAACCTCAGGGCAGATTGTCAAGAAGCACAGCAGATACCCCACAGGGGTGATATGTTCTATAAATAGTATCAGAGGGTAGCCGTGTTAGTCTGGATCTGTAAAAGCAGCAAAGAATCCTGTGGCACCTTATAGACTAACAGACGTTTTGGAGCATGAGCTTTCGTGGGTGAATACCCACTTCCTCAGATGCATGTAATGGAAATATCCAGGGGCAGGTATATATATGTGTGCTAGCAAGCAAGCTAGAGATAACGAGGTCAGTTCAATCAGGGAGGATGAGGCCCTGTTCTAGCAGTTGAGGTGTGAAAACCAAGAGAGGAGAAACTGGTTCTGTAATTGGCAAGCCATTCACAGTCTTTGTTCAATCCTGAGCTGATGGTGTCAAATTTGCAGATGAACTGAAGCTCAGCAGTTTCTCTTTGAAGTCTGGTCCTGAAGTTTTTTTGCTGCAGGATGGCCACCTTAAGGTCTGCTATAGTGTGGCCAGGGAGGTTGAAGTGCTCTCCTACAGGTTTTTGTATATTGCCATTCCTAATGTCTGATTTGTGTCCATTTATCCTTTTCCGTAGAGACTGTCCAGTTTGGCCGATGTACATAGCAGAGGGGCATTGCTGGCATATGATGGCGTATATTACATTGGTGGATGTGCAGGTGAATGAACCAGTGATGGTGTGGCTGATCTGGTTAGGTCCTGTGATGGTGTCGCTGGTGTAGATATGTGGGCAGAGTTGGCATCGAGGTTTGTTGCATGGATTGGTTCCTGAGCTAGAGTTATTATGGTGTGGTGTGCAGTCACTGGTGAGAATATGTTTCAGGTTGGCAGGTTGTCTGTGGGCAAGGATTGGCCTGCCACCCAAGGCCTGTGAAAGTGTGGGATCATTGTCCAGGATGGGTTGTAGATCCTTGATGATGCGTTGGAGGGGTTTTAGCTGGGGGCTGTATGTGATGGCCAGTGGAGTCCTGTTGGTTTCTCTCTTGGGTTTGTCTTGCAGTAGGAGACTTCTGGGTACACGTCTGGCTCTGTTGATCTGTTTCCTTATTTCCTCTTGCGGGTATTGTAGTTTTGAGAATGCTTGGTGGAGATTTTGTAGGTGTTGGTCTCTGTCTGAGGGGTCAGAGCAGATGCGGTTGTACCTCAGTGCTTGGCTGTAGACAATGGATCGTGTGATGTGCCCGGGATGGAAGCTGGAGGCATGAAGGTAGGCATAGCGGTCGGTGGGTTTTCGATATAGGGTGGTGTTAATGTGACCATTACTTATTTGCACCGTGGTGTCAAGAAAGTGGACCTCCCGTGTAGATTGGTCCAGGCTGAGGTTGATGGTGGGGTGGAAGCTGTTGAAATCATGGTGGAATTTTTCCAGAGTCTCCTTCCCATGGGTCCAGATGATGAAGATGTCATCAATGTAGCGTAGATAGAGAAGGGGTGTGAGTGGACGAGAGCTGAGGAAGCGTTGTTCCAGGTCGGCCATGAAGATATTGGCATATTGTGGGGCCATGCGGGTGCCCATAGCAGTGCCACTGATCTGGAGATATATATTGTCATCAAATTTGAAATAGTTGTGTGTAAGTATAAAGGCACAGAGTTCAGCAGCCAGTTGTGCTGTGGCATCATCAGGGATAGTGTTCCTGACAGCTTGTATTCCATCTGTGTGTGGGATGTTTGTGTAGAGAGCCTCTACATCCATGGTGGCTAGGATGGTGTTTTCTGGGAGGTCACCAATGCATTGTAGTTTCCTCAGGAAATCAGTGGTGTCGCGGAGATAGCTGGGAGTGCTGGTGGCATAGGGTCTGAGTAGAGAGTCCATATATCCAGACAGTCCTTCGGTGAGAGTGCCAATGCCCGAGATGATGGGGCGTCCAGGATTTCCGGGTTTGTGGATCTTGGGTAGTAGATAGAATAACCCTGGTCGGGGCTCTAGGGGTATGTTGATTTCTTCTGGTGTTAGTGTAGGGAGTGTCCTGAGTGTCCTGAGTAGATGCTGTAGTTTCTTAGTGTATTCCTCAGTGGGATCTGAGGGAAGTGGCCTGTAGAATTTGGTATTGGAGAGTTGTCTGGCTGCCTCCTTTTGATAGTCAGACCTGTTCATGATGACAACGGCACCTCCTTTATCAGCCTCTTTGATGATAATGTCAGGGTGGTTTCTGAGGCTGTGGATGGCATTGCGTTCTGCACGACTTAGGTTGTGAGGCAAGCGATGTTGTTGTTCCACGATTTCTGCCTGTGCACGCCGGCGGAAGCATTCAATGTATAGGTCCAGGCTGTCATTTCGACCCTCAGGAGGAGTCCATGTGGAGTTCTTTTTCTTGTGCTGTTGGTGGGGGGGCACCCGTGTATCAGTGCACTGTTCAGTGTTGTCCTGGAAGTATTCTTTGAGTCGGAGACGGCGAAAGTAGGCTTCCAGATCGCCACAGAACTGTATCATGTTGGTGGGGGTGGCAGGGCAGAAAGAGAGTCCCCGAGATAGGACAGACTTTTCTTCTGGGCTGAGTGTGTAGTTGGATAGATTGACAATATTGCTGGGTGGGTGAGGGGTACCACTGTTGTGGCCCCATGTGGCAGGTAGGAGTTTAGACAGCTTACAGTCCTTTTTCCTTTGAAGAGAGGTGAAGTGAGTAATGTAGATCTCCTGTCTTATTCTAGTGAAGTCCGTTTGTATAGAAGTTTGGTTATTAATGAGAGTCTCCAGGTTGGAGAGCTCTTTTTTGATGTTTTCCTGTTTGCTGTATAGGATGCTGATCAGGTGGTTCCTCAGTTTTTTTGATAGAGTATGGCATAATCTCTCACTGTGGTCTGTGTAGTATGTAGATGTCAGAAACCACCCTGACATTATCATCAAAGAGGCTGATAAAGGAGGTGCCGTTGTCATCATGAACAGGTCTGACTATCAAAAGGAGGCAGCCAGACAACTCTCCAATACCAAATTCTACAGGCCACTTCCCTCAGATCCCACTGAGGAATACACTAAGAAACTACAGCATCTACTCAGGACACTCAGGACACTCCCTACACTAACACCAGAAGAAATCAACATACCCCTAGAGCCCCGACCAGGGTTATTCTATCTACTACCCAAGATCCACAAACCCGGAAATCCTGGACGCCCCATCATCTCGGGCATTGGCACTCTCACCGAAGGACTGTCTGGATATATGGACTCTCTACTCAGACCCTATGCCACCAGCACTCCCAGCTATCTCCGCGACACCACTGATTTCCTGAGGAAACTACAATGCATTGGTGACCTCCCAGAAAACACCATCCTAGCCACCATGGATGTAGAGGCTCTCTACACAAACATCCCACACACAGATGGAATACAAGCTGTCAGGAACACTATCCCTGATGATGCCACAGCACAACTGGCTGCTGAACTCTGTGCCTTTATACTTACACACAACTATTTCAAATTTGATGACAATATATATCTCCAGATCAGTGGCACTGCTATGGGCACCCGCATGGCCCCACAATATGCCAATATCTTCATGGCCGACCTGGAACAACGCTTCCTCAGCTCTCGTCCACTCACACCCCTTCTCTATCTACGCTACATTGATGACATCTTCATCATCTGGACCCATGGGAAGGAGACTCTGGAAAAATTCCACCATGATTTCAACAGCTTCCACCCCACCATCAACCTCAGCCTGGACCAATCTACACGGGAGGTCCACTTTCTTGACACCACGGTGCAAATAAGTGATGGTCACATTAACACCACCCTATATCGAAAACCCACCGACCGCTATGCCTACCTTCATGCCTCCAGCTTCCATCCCGGGCACATCACACGATCCATTGTCTACAGCCAAGCACTGAGGTACAACCGCATCTGCTCTGACCCCTCAGACAGAGACCAACACCTACAAAATCTCCACCAAGCATTCTCAAAACTACAATACCCGCAAGAGGAAATAAGGAAACAGATCAACAGAGCCAGACGTGTACCCAGAAGCCTCCTACTGCAAGACAAACCCAAGAGAGAAACCAACAGGACTCCACTGGCCATCACATACAGCCCCCAGCTAAAACCCCTCCAACGCATCATCAAGGATCTACAACCCATCCTGGACAATGATCCCACACTTTCACAGGCCTTGGGTGGCAGGCCAATCCTTGCCCACAGACAACCTGCCAACCTGAAACATATTCTCACCAGTGACTGCACACCACACCATAATAACTCTAGCTCAGGAACCAATCCATGCAACAAACCTCGATGCCAACTCTGCCCACATATCTACACCAGCGACACCATCACAGGACCTAACCAGATCAGCCACACCATCACTGGTTCATTCACCTGCACATCCACCAATGTAATATACGCCATCATATGCCAGCAATGCCCCTCTGCTATGTACATCGGCCAAACTGGACAGTCTCTACGGAAAAGGATAAATGGACACAAATCAGACATTAGGAATGGCAATATACAAAAACCTGTAGGAGAGCACTTCAACCTCCCTGGCCACACTATAGCAGACCTTAAGGTGGCCATCCTGCAGCAAAAAAACTTCAGGACCAGACTTCAAAGAGAAACTGCTGAGCTTCAGTTCATCTGCAAATTTGACACCATCAGCTCAGGATTGAACAAAGACTGTGAATGGCTTGCCAATTACAGAACCAGTTTCTCCTCTCTTGGTTTTCACACCTCAACTGCTAGAACAGGGCCTCATCCTCCCTGATTGAACTGACCTCGTTATCTCTAGCTTGCTTGCTAGCACACATATATATACCTGCCCCTGGATATTTCCATTACATGCATCTGAGGAAGTGGGTATTCACCCACGAAAGCTCATGCTCCAAAACGTCTGTTAGTCTATAAGGTGCCACAGGATTCTTTGCTGCTTCTATAAATAGGTTTCACCAACTCAGTAACAAATGTGAACTCCTGAAGCACTAGAATAGTCTTACCGTGGAGTCACAGACAGTCCCACAGGGCATTCCAGTCTACCTTGCCAATCAGCAAGCTGGATTGAGTGATGGTTGCTATACACCAAGGATCACAAAAGATACACGTTGCTTCCAGTCCCAAGAGACCACTCACTTACCATAGATCAATTTGTAGCTCAGATCTCACACCAAAGACAAAGCTTGTAGCTAATCCTATAATAAACTAACTAAGAAGTTATTTACAGGGTAAAGCAGATTCCATATATATACAAATGAGTGACAGATTATGGTTCCAAAAGGTGACAGATGTAATAATCTGCCAGCATTGAAAGTCTTTTAGGATTATCCCAAGTTGACCCTGGGGATCTCTGCTTTTGTTTCCTAGCTAAAGCCCTGTGAGAGTCCAAACAGCAAAGAGGGATAGAAAATTTTCTTGTGTCCATGTTTTATCCCCTTCTTCCAGCATTCAAGCTGATGGAATGGGCTTTCTTGCACATAGCACCTTCACAGGTGTGAGGGGGCCATTAACCAAGACTCTGTATCATGATATTCCACAATAGCCCATTTAATTTTCAGTCATCCTTGATGGGCAGCGCAATCCCTCCTGCTGCCTTGATTCACAATGTCAGAGCAGGCATTTTTACAGTTATAATGCCAAAATTACATATTATTTTATAGCATGGGATACAGACATTACAAGTAAGATTAATGCATGCAGCAATTTACAAGCATTTTATAGAGTCTGAACAGTAAACACATCCTTAAAAGTCTAACACTTATCTTGAATATAGTCATCATATTGGTGAGCTGGTCTGATTTCCAACTATGTCAGTTCTGATACCTACAGCCTCAGCATGAGCTGCGACCTGGTCTATCAACATCACACCAGGTCACAAACCTTTCTTGGTTGATGGGATAGGGCTGTGGAATGAACTTCCAAAGAAGTTGAAAGTCAGTCTCACCATTTTTAGGGGATGGTGCAAAACATATATTCCTCTCCCCCAAAACTATTAAAAATCTGTAAACAAGTCAATCAATCCAATCAAACAAACAGAAAATAAACTCCATCCAAAGCAGAGTTTTTAACCTCAAAAAAGGAGGCGAACAAGAGACTACATGAAGTCTACTAGGGACCTCACTATTTACTACTGATTTTACATGGCAGACACTCAGATACTAAGGTGATGAGTAGCAGTATAAATCTAATATTGGCCTTGCCTACATGGGCAAGTTTTGCCAATGTACAGATATCGCTATACCAATATATTGCTTTATGTGGACATTCTTATTTTGGTAAAATTGCATCTACATGGCAGTGGAGAGGTTATATTGTAAAATGATATTGGTTTAAATTTAGACTTCATGTTAAATTGTTGTACCAATTATACTAGACCAGTAAAAACCAGCAGGATCTTATTAAAGAGGACAAGGCAAAGATGCCACATTTATTATGATAACAATTTATGACTAATAACTAATATCTTAATTCTTATACACACACATTATACCTAATACCTATACATACACACATACACACATTCACACGCACACACCCACATTCATCAGGTGTTCTGCAGCTGCTGCATAGTTACCAGTCCTGAAGATAGCTTAAGTTCATGGCTTGATTTTGCAGCTTGGGTTCGTAGCTTGTGGCAGCTAACTGGCCAGGAAAGCTGGGCACAAGGCTGAGCTGGATCTCTGTTAGGCAGGCACCGATGTTCTTCCATGTTGGCAGCAGAATGTTACCCAGAGTCTCTCATCTCACCCTTCTTTTTTATAGGCTTTTAGTTTGGATTCAAAGTCTATAGGTCTTGCTGTGTCACGCTGCCTCTGGGTTTAGATTGATCACCCATCAATTGCAGGCGTGACTTTCAGCCTTGAACCTGGCTTTGATCTTCCTTCTGTTGTCCTTTTCTTTTTAGGGTGGATGCTTCTTACTTTGTTTAGGGCTGTTGTCTAGGTCTTCAGCCATTGGTATTTGAACTTTATCTCATCAGGACAGGCTGGGGCTGGAGGTTGATTCCATCATTCATACATACCTCATTCACACATCTAAACTAAACTAATAAGATTACAGCAGGGTTTGCAAAAATGAAGGTTGGAGGAAGCTTTTACAAAATGGAGTGAGTGTTTTAAAATGGGGTTTGAATTACAATATGGAACAGAAGTTACAGTATAGGCAAGTGTAGTGAATGGTGAACAGAAGTTACATTAATAAAGTGAACAATTGAAAACAATTTCATTTATCAGTTCTACAAAATCTCAAAATCACTCCTGTGTAGAGAAAGCCATAGACACACTATGTACAGCTCAGTAGCTATCTATTCTAGAAGCCAACTAAATGTTAGGATATATAAAAACTGCACAGAAAACACTGAGAATATTATAATGCTATTACAATAAATCAACGGTATACCCTTTTTACTATGCTACAGAAACACTGCAATAATTCTTTAGTATTGCCTATAAGATTATTGAGTGTGTAGCTTGATTCTTTTCTTTCTATTTGGTCCACACTGGTGGAAAATAAATCATAGTGAGTGATAAGTGCATAGAAAGCAAATATGACTAAGTGCTAGAGTTACAGAAGACTTTTCGGAAAAGTTAGACATTAAAAACTCCATATCCACCTATCCATCTGAGCCAAGTTAACTCTTCTCTCTAGCAAATATACCACCAGACACTCTGCTAGTGTAAACGGGCATAGGTAAATTGAAGTCAATGGAGCTGTGCTGATTTACACTGTCTGAGGATCTGGTCCATAGTTTTTTCTCCTCTCAGTGCTACAGAAACAAACAAAGGAAACCTACCTTTTTACCTCTTCACTATAATAGTCATGCCAGAGAGAGCACACACAAACAAACTGCCCATCTGATTTCATGCTGGCAAAAGCTATATCAATGTAGTGAAGATAACAAACAGATATTTGTCAACTAGCTCTGAGTTGCAGAGGCACTATAATTCCTTGAAAGAACAAAAAAACCTCAGGCAGACAGCAAGAGAAGGTACTCATAACAGTTGCAAATTCATTGCTGACTGCAGAAAAGCTTTGCATTTTCTTTGAGATTCTGTAGCATCCTGATCCTGCTGGATTATCCCTCTCTACGCGGACTAATGTACTATAATGGAAATGTCCATGATTTCCCTCAGCGGCATGGACACAGGCTGCAGGTCCTTCACTGTATAGAAAACATATTTAAACAGATGTCACTGTATATCCAGTTCAATGACTGGGCCCCTGGAGATTGAACAGGAGACTGAAGCATATCACTCAAACACACACTAGTCTGGAACAAATTATACATGCTCTGATGAGTGATACTCCTTTGATCTACACCACATTGCACTGACAGCAAATAAGGGGTTCTGTAACACTCCAGGTCTCAGAGACCTCACACAGAGCTATTCAGTCACCTTTTAAACATAATTATATTAACAATGGTAAGATAGACTACTACTTAATTTGAAGCACATGGGGCATAGCAATACTCTTCATTTATATCTGAACTTCCCTCATGGACAGGCGTGTCACATATTAACCCATGCAGAAACTCTTTAGTGGGTTTCTTAATTGCCATGGAAGCTATGAGTGCAGATTTCAGGTTCTGGCGGGCAGTAGCTGCAGAAGTGGTTCAATTTTTCCAATGAGGAATTTCAAGCTGTTATTCAAAACAATTCTGTGTTGTATTAGAGATTAGGTGGGGACATAGAGGGGCATAAGTTTAGGAAAAAACTTGACTGTGTTAAGACAAGAGTCTGGAGGAGCAGAGATAAAGAGAAACTAAAACACGAGAAAAAAAAACGTTGAACCAGCAAAACAGTTAAAAACACAAGATAGATACAAAATATTAGATCCCCTTGACTGGTCTTGATACACAGAAAAATATCAAATTTGAACACACAGTACTAGAAATCTGTTGAGGCTCATGAACCACTTCAAAGTATACTATTTCACAATGTTATGATAAAGCGTCAAAATGTGTTTTATTTATTTTTAGCACCAAACTGTCTCTTCCTTCCATCAGTCTGACTCCATTCCCCCTGCCTGATCTTGGAACAAATCCCAAACAACATCTAAAAAAGGATAGCACTTAAAAATTCTCTTTGGGGGGCTCACAGAACTCGTCAAAGTTTATTGTTTTGAAAAGGTTACAATGATTTGTGGTGAAATATTAGGTTTAACTTATCAACACTTCTCAATTTGCAGTTCACTTGCCCTTGCTTTTCCATTTTAATTCTCATGGTCTCAGATATGAGAGTCACACGGTGGTGATAAACTCTGAGGATTCTAAATGTTATCTTTCTCCTTTATAATGGCAGGTGGCTTACTACCATTCTTTTATGGGAATTTGTTTGAATTTGTATGCATTGTACAATGTTTAAAGAATAAAATAATGCACTGAATTATTCATTTCCCCCCCAAAATCATGTGTGGGAATTAAAAACAAAAAACCCCCACTAAATGTAGATGTATTGCTATATTTGTTATCTCATCCTTCTCTCTCAAAATAAATAATCTGCCTCTATGAAAAACATAAGCAGGATCAATACCATGGCGCTTGAGATGAACAGGCTAGGTTAGTTTTATGCTTACTTGGAACGGCAAGTATCATGGTGATGATTTGCAACTGACACTGTGGGGGCAGATCCCTATGCCCATTCAGATTTTGCCATCATAGGGAAAAAAAGTGAGCTTAAAAATGTGTTAAACATGAGAGTTAATGGGTGTTAAAATCTTACTGCACACAATGCAATCTGAACTTCAACATGATTATGGGTCTGCTTTCTTCCTATTGTGGACATTTCAGTGCATTCTACACAGTAGCAGGGGTTTGCCAGTGTGAAGCCAGTTGTGGAATAAAAGCACGAGGCAGTGATTTAGGAAAGCATTTAAAGTCAAGCACATGCTTAAGAACTTTTCTGTATAGAGGTTGCCTTAAATGATATGCAAACTTAAGCACATGCTTAAGTGCTTTGCTGACTGGAGGACTAAGAAATTAGAGCTACTTGAATGTTTTTAAAATAAGTATATATGAATAAATCACTTGCCAATTCTCTGGAGAAAAATTATGTATAGTGTATGTGAGGAACAGTATTTGGCCTCCTACAGAGCTGGTCTAATAATGAAGGAAGAAAATAAATTGTCTATTACATCATTTGCAAGTAAAGTAGAAAATTTATCAAAGAAGATACTTGTGAATATTATTCAATTAGCTGTTCCAATATTAATGTATTCAAGAGTCATATAAAGAGTTATTTATTTATATTTGTCAGAATATGCTTTTAAAAAGTGCCAATCTTCTGCTGTAGATAGCTTTGAGGGTACTAAAAAAAGAATGGTACTATGAAAAACCAACATCAAAACCTTCAAAAAAATTTGCCATGTCAATACAATTAAAAAAAAAAAAAAGGACTTTCCTCACTGAAACTCCAGTTCCCCACACACAGTCTCCCCCACTTTAAGGCTCCATCTTCTTTACGAGCCCAGATCCCAGTCCAGAAATTTTGATCTCACAACATGCCCTGAAAGTCAATCCTGGACTATTTCAGCCCAATGTCGGAAGCTTATTCCACAGCTGAGTGCCCTTCACTGAGAGGATTCTACCGCTAACCCCTTTGCTGTTCAGAGTGAAATACCCAAGGTCTCCTTTTTTCCCCTGATTCTTTTGAGGTAGTTGTAGCAATGCAGAAAATGCTTTTATAGAGCTTAGAATACACCCTGTTCCATTTACACAAGGACACAGCACATTTACTGACTGGGATACAGTCTTTATATTAATGAACAGATTAAACCAAATTTTATCAGAGATATCTGTTCAACTGCAGTTTCAGATTTACTGATATTGGCAATAGTAAGGGGTAGTACCACACACACACACTCTCTCCATAGTCAGGGGAAAATAACTCACAACTCATACAAATACCAATGGTAAGTAACTGGTGACTTATCTCTGCTTGACCTGTTACACTAACCTTCAGTGACATCTGATTTACTAGTGAAATCAGCAGAAGGAGAACAGAGTCCCAGTACTAAGAAAATTAAAGCAGTTCCCAAAAGGGAGTTGTTAGGGTTAAAGAGAACAATAACTACAGCATTACTGCAAAGGAAGCTAAATAGCTATTAAGTGTAATGGGAGAGGTAATTTAAAAAAAGGGAATGAAAGATTCAAGACAGCAACATCTTGAGATTACTGTTCCAGAATGGATTAGAGGAGAGAGAGAAGCAAATCTTTTCACAAAGTATATATGCAGCACTAGGTTATGAATAGGGAATCATCACTCTTGCAGTTGCAGTGGTCCTTCATTACTGTATGAAACTGTCATGAATGATGCACAGAGAAAAAAGGGTAAGAAAAGCATTATTGGATATTGAGGCCTTTGTACATGGGACTCTGAACAAGTTCCTCCTGTTGCAAATGAATAATTCTAAATAATGATACTATTATTGATAATATCAAACACTTATGTTAGAGGAGGCTTCTTATCTTCAAGCCACATTAGAAAAAGTAACCAATTAAGAACACCAATGGAAGAAATATCAAGGGAAGCAAGCAATAAAGTTATCTAGGAGCAACCCTTTATTTCCAGAATTCCAGCGTCTCAGTCCAGATACAATTTTCATTTTTTTTTAATAATGCCCCTATCCTGCAAGCAGGCAAAACAAGCACAATTGGCATTTTCTCAAAGAAAGGCATGCAGATTTCAGTCCCAAACACTGAATCTTGACAAATGTTTCAATTCCATTTCCACTCAATTTTCAAATGGAAATGCAAAGTCCGCACAGGGGTGTGCACATATAATTTCAATGGAAGATGAATGTACATATGTGAGGTCAAAATCTGGACAGGAAAATCCATCAAATTATGGTAAAGTTATAAAATTTGGTGAAAATAGGCAAAATTGCACAGTGGGTGTCTTATATTTTCCCAAAATGTAGTAATGCTAATCTCTCTTAATTAGATTAAATGGGCCTGTTTGACCACTTTTACTGGAATTATGCAATCACAGAACTGCTGTGGTGGCCTAGACCCAGTCATTTTAATTGGACCGGAATAACAAAAAAAGTAACTCTAGTGAATCGAGTTATCCCCGTGAAGGAGTCCTTGTTTAAAGGTTACATCCATTGCCACCTAATTCTTGGAATCATTTTCCAATTTTAACGTGAGCTACATCTACTGACAAATCTTTTGAACTCTGCTGCACAGATGGTTTAGAAGCCTAATAATCACAGTCACCACAGTTCTTAAAGTTCATTCTCAAAATTTTGCATTCACTTTCAGCTTTTTCATAAAGTTTATACAGAGTGAAACAGATGTTTCACCTAAGCTTTATCACATAATATCATATACAGAACTCATATGAATCTCAAGGAGGAAATAGTAAGCACTGGGTACAATGTAGAGACAACGGCATCTAGATCTTGTTACCAAGTAATTATAATTACTTGAATAGCTGGTTGTAGACTCACGTTTTTCTACTGCACAGTCAGGCACCAAAAGATAGGCACAAAGTTGTACCTGGAAAAACAAAAAACAAACAAAAAAACAGTCCATCTATGAATTGCTACTTAATTGTTACCTATTTATTAACGCCTCCAGCATCCCAAGTAGATATTCTTGGCTTTTTCCCATAGGACTCTTGTCAAGCCAAGATAAGAATTATTATAGGATGATATATGCAAAGGAAACTAAGGGAATTTCAATTAAATGTAGGTGCATAACTCCTCTAGGCTCCTTTGAAAATCCAGCTTTAATTAAGATGTGAATTAGTTTCTGAACTCCTCTTATTTTATTTTCTTGAAGTTCCCTTCCTCTTTAGGGAAAGCCACCACATGGGCTTAACGTATGTCCCATAGAACAGCCAGATAAGTATAATGTTTTCATCTATGCTGTGCTAAATTAAGGGGAGCGGGGGAAGAGTTCCCTTTTATGGGCACACAGCCAGCCAGTAGCTATAAAATCCCTCTTAGTAGGTGTTCTCTAATTGCTCTAGCTGTAAAGGGTTAAAATGTCTCACTGCTATGCATAGGTAAAAGTACGTGAATGGGCACCTAGCCAAAAGAGCCAATGGGAAGGCTAGAACTTTTTTAAATTGAAAAATGACTCCCCTTTTGTCTGTCTGTGGTTGTTCTCCCGAGGAGAGGAAGATAGGGCAGAGCTATGCTATAAGAAGCTTGGGCCAGGTATGAAAAAAATCATCAGTATCATACCTAGTAACTACTCATTTAAAACACCAGATATGTAAGTAGATCAGGAAAATGTCTAGGAAGACACAATTAGGTTTATCCCTTTTATTTCATTGTGGCTTGTGGATTCCCCAAGTGCCTTTGTTTTGCTTATAACCTTTAAGCTGGACCTCAAGAAAGCTATTCTTTGTGCTTAATCCTTGTAGTTGCTCTTTAAAATCTAGCAATAGCCTGAGTTCCCAGATGTATTTTCTTCCCTTTTTAAAAAAAAATAAATAAAATAAAATAATACCTTTTTAAAGAATAGAATTGGATTTTTGTGTCATAAGAGGTTTGTACACGTTTGTTTTCCCCCTTCTTTTTCAGCTCTTCCCCAGTGGTCAAGGTTGAAAGGACTTGAGGGTACCCCACAGGAAGAAATTCCCAAGTGTGTCTTCCAGGGCTCTCAAAGGGGTTCTGAACTTGGGTGGTAGCAGCATCTAGTTGGACAATATTAAAAGTACAGTGGTCAGTATTAATTTTTAGAATCTTTGAGGGCCCCTACCTTCTGCACACAAACTGCCAGAGTGGGGAATTAGCCTCAACATATGCTATTGCAAATAAACAGAATAAAATGCAACCAGAAATATACTTGCAATAGTAACAAATGCCAGGCATCTCAAACTGAGCTAAGTTCAAAGTTTCCTCCCATGCCAGTTAGTTTACTCTATTCAGCAGCACATTACAATCAGTCTCAGGGTGAAAGTTTCCCTTATTTACTATATGCTGTCTGAATATGTTTTGTGCAGCTCCATTAGGAACAGAGGCTATTTCAGGCTGGATTTGTAGACTCATCTGAGTGCACAAACTCTGAATGCAATTTGTGCATCTGCAATTATCTGTGCCTGCACTTTAGTTCCCTCAGTGTTTCTGATACATAGGCACATTTCAGATCTCAGTGACTTGTTGCACTTTCAAATATTTTAGCTCATAATTTTGAACTTGAAAGAATTGTGACCTGCTTAAGACTAAATAGAAAATGTTTTGTGACTATATCACCTCTCACTTTGTGCAATTCAGAAATAACTCCATTGAGTGATTGGATGGAGTTACACTGGTGTAAATGGTGAGAACAGACTGAGGCCTTTTGTCTCCTATCTGTGATGGGAAAAAACCTGGGTGAAATTTCATTTTCTTGAACACTGTACTTCATTTAGTTCCTCCTTTTGTTTAATTTTTCTAAACATTCTTTCCCAAGCATGAATGCAACTTATTTTACCAGATTCTTTGTCCTAGTTCCCCATCGCTTGAGAGAAATAGAGCTCATAATGTGCAACATTTTAAGAAAGTGTTTATAATTAAATCGAACAGGTGGCTCCAACCAGGAAGAGCTACTGAGAAAAACCCAGTGAGAGCTGGGACTAGTTGTAGCAGATGGCGGGTCTTTGTCCCACTTTAATGAAGATTGTGCCTGATCTCTCTACTGGGTTTAGTAGAACATATTCCTTGTCATTTGTGCAACTACATTTACACTAAAATAAAAAGAAAACCCCATATTCATTTCTAAATTACAACAATAACTAACATTCATTCTAAGCAACCTTTCAACCATGTTTGTTTCAGAGATAACAGTGTATGATGCATAGGAACACAGTTCAACGACTAGGCAGATTCATGACTAAGCCCTCTATTATCTATATCCATCCACAAGGACTAGCAAATCATATTGTTGTGCTGTTTGTATTGTGTTGGTGGCTGTTTAATGAATCAGTATTTAGAGATTAACAGTCTTTAAACCACAAGCATACATTTACACATTTGACACTCCCTTGCCTTCCCATGCTTCCTGGCATAATAAAATAAAGATAAAATGGTTTAAAGATACAGTGAGAAAACCTTCAAGTTTTAGTTATTCCCATAAGTTTGTACGGGTTGTGTTCCCCTGTGTAATCGTACATGGTCAGAAATAGAGATGGTAAAAAATCTTATTTTGCCCAATTTATAATATGCTTCAACATTGAAGCTTCAAATGTCAGACTTGCTTACATGTTCCAATTACAACAGTTACACAACTAAAAATTCTAATGGAAAATAAACCAAACAGAGGTTTTAAAAAAATGGAACAGGAACTGGACAGAACTTAATATGAACAAAGGGAGTCTGAAAATAGACAACTGAAAGAAAGAGAAATGTTGTAATGAAATTTAAATACAGAATTTAATAATGTCTGAGAGTTACCTACTGGTGCTGTGCCAGGGCGGATACAGGCTTATCTATGCTTAATACCTAGCACAGGCTGTTCTTTACCAAGTAAAACACTTTTAAAAATATTTCCCCCTTAGGAAATATTGCAAAGTCTAGTTTTCCAAACTCAAGTAACAATTAGGGAGCTTTGTCCAGGAGGTGCGCTTCACTTCATAACCTTCAATTTTCCCTAGGTGAAATGCTTCAAGCAAACCTTCTTTTAAAGTAAGTGTCTATATAAATATTGCTGTGAGGTTACACAGCAGTGATGTGGGAAAGGTAGGTTAGTTTATTTGGAAAGGGAAAGTGTAAATATGTATCAGATTTTATGCAAAGAGCAATGTTGCACTCAAGTGAAACCAGATAACTCCGCAGCATTCCACAACCCCAATTGTGAATGCAAATACACCTATGGATTTGCAATGGGGGTGAATTTGAATGGGACACAAAGTTGCAGGGAGTAATTAACAGATATAACTAAGAGCAACTGTCATAAACAGACAGGGTTAATGCCTCTTTAACCTGTAAAGGGTTAAGAAGTTCACATAGCTTCGCTGACACCTGACCAGAGGAACCGATGGGGGGACAAGATGTTTTCAAAGAGGAAGGAGGGAAATCAGTCTTTTGTGTGTTCAGAAAAGATTGTGCTGGAGTGAAGGATCCAAGAATCAGCCATCTAACATTTCTTAAAAGTAGTAAATGTTTAGAGAAGAAATGTATTAGATTATGTTTATTTTCTTTTGTGACTTCATTTTTGCATAAGAGGGAGAATCAAATTGGATGTCTTTCTGTAACTGAGGTTTTTGCCCAGCTTGTCCTCTGTGTTTTTGAATCTGTTGTCTGTGAGAGCAGCTTTCATGTTAATCTCACAGAGATATTTCTTTCACCCCTTTTCTTTAATTAAAAGTCTTCTTTTAAGAACCTGATTGATTTTTCCTTGTTTTAAGATCCAAGGGTTTTTTGGATCTGGGCTTTCCAGGAATTTGTGACAGGTGAATCAATCTCAGTCCTACCAGGAAAGGGAGGGGTAAAGACTGGGGAAATATTTGGGGGGAAGACAGAGAGATTCTCCAAATGACTGTCCCAGAAACGTTTGTTTAAACTATTTGGTGGTGGCAGCTACTAGATCTAAGTTAATAAATAAGCTTAGGGGGTTTTCTCATGCAGGTCCCCACATCTGTACCCTACAGTTCAGAGTGGGGATGACACCTTGATAGCAACATTTGGTGCTTTGTTTTTTATTTAATTTTCCCAAATTATGTCCATCTAAAAGAGAAATCAACACAATAATACCTAATGTATAATGTGCCTGAAAGACAATGTAGGTCTCTACTAGTCCTATATGCATGGAAGAATTATTGTAGTGCAACACATTCTAGAGAGAACATGGATTTTGGGGGCAGGGGGGTTAAGCCAGCTCCTAAACAAGCTGCAATATTTTAATTCTCTCTTCATTGCAGTTTTTGTATTCACTGAACTGGTCTATATGCTCTAATGCAGTACATCTGTATATACTGGCACTTGGGTATATACCAGTGTAGTTCAATATGTTGATAAATAAAGTTTGGTTTTATAACAACATTCCAGAAAGAGCAGAGACTCATTTCAGCTTGTCATATAATACTAAATAAACCTTGTACCAGGCTTAAAAATCTGACTTGTGGTGGAAGAGTAGGCACCCATACAAATAAGTAAAATGGTGAGAGTGGGTGGCTTAGGGATTGACAGTGTGAAATGGAGCCTTTCACCTCTACCATCCCAATTTTACCACACAGCTATAATCATATAAGCTGACAGCTAAAGTTATTTAGCATCATATTCTACCCTACCTTAGTGCAAAATCCCAACTGGCATGAAAAGATTAAGTTGTAGCATGGCCTTAACTATACATAAATTCTCTAGCATGTAATAGTTTGATTGCTATATTACAAAGATCACAGTATATGCAACTCTTTGCCCTTGCTGTTTATATCGCTGAACTTGTCTTGCTAGTACCATTTATTTTTCATTGGAGTAATTCTTCTGGGAACTTCAAAGCAATTAGTTCAAGAGCGCATGTTAAAGGGTGAAAAGTTTCAATGTTGTAGCAGTGTAAGATAACTATAGATCACAAAATCTGTCAGGAAATAATGCAATCGAGTACAAAGCAAACTGGAGCTTTGTTTTCAAAAGATTAGGATACACTAGACAGCGTCACTGGTACCTCTTACTTCTTGTGCTGTCTATCTAAATGAGACTCCCTGCTTTCATATTTCAAAGTCATTGGTTAACTACCATGTAGTAGAGACATTTTGCATACTATGATTTGAACATACTATTGTGACTATATTTTGAATTATAAACACGTAAAGTTGAATACTTTATTCCAAAAAACAATCCAGTAATTAAAAATATAGCCAATATGTTGGCAGAAATGTGGGCATCTACTGTACCTTGGGATGGACCTCAAATTTATAGGACTAGGCCATGGTCCCAAATCAAGATCCGGTTGTAGAAAATTATTCAATGTTTTACACAAAATTTGGAAAAAAATCCCAAACCAATAAAGATTTCATTCTATGAGAAAGATTGCGTGGGCTAGTGTTACTTCATCTGAGCTTTAAACAAAAGTAACAAAGAATTAAATATAAGAAATCTCTTGATCGGATAACCAACAGTCCTGCCAATCTGCTGAGTTACAGGGTGAGTATATATATACACAATACAGTCAAGCTGCCAGTTATATATATAATTATTCTTATTTCTTTTAAGAATACACCCTGTGCCTCATCCTGCAAGAAGCTGGATGCCTGCTGGGAAGTCCCGAGTTCTCTTCACAGAAACTGATGTTACTCAGCACCTCATATATAGCATGAAGCACTTTATATGTCTGGAGCTTTGTTTTCAATGTCTCCCAAGCTTGTGAATCTGCCTGTCCACCAAAGTTATGCCTGTTTTTGCACAATGCAAGCTTTACTATTGGCACTACTAGAAACAAAACATCACCATCAATCATCATCATCTGAGGCTGCCTTTCTTTATGACCCCTGAGCACCAAATATAAATCAGCATATTCAAGATATGCTATCTAATCTCTCAAGCTTTTAACTGAAAAATGTCCCCACCTGCAAAAATTATATATTCACTGCTTTCTTGTCTTTCCCTGGATCCAGTATGAAGTTCCACTTCTTGTCTTAGAGATCTTCTGCAAATCTACTACCTCCTATTTCTTCCATCTGTCTCTTCCTTTTCCCCCAAGTCCATATCCTGTGATCCTTGAAAGCCTGACTTTTGAATGTCCTCTTTCCTACATGGAAATTGAGATACCTAAGCCTACTAATTATCTTTTCCCTGATAGCCTTTCCTTCTTGTGTGTGTGGTATAGAAGCTGGTCTAGGCACATTACAATGGCTCATTGCAAAAAGCCCTCCAAGTAAAAAAGGATAGCATAGAGAAGACATAATGATAAAACCATACCAAATCTGCTAAATACAATATCCAAGAAAACCTCACACAGGAAACTGACTGATGTGGATTTTTGTCCTGCTCCCCTGCAGAATGAATAGGGAACAGAGCTTTGAAAAATCCATAGATATCGCCCCCTCCATACACACATGAATGGCTCTTGCTGGAGGCCCATGCCATCCACACAAGTCCCAGAAATACTGTACTGCCTCCCAGCTCCCTCTGCAGCCTTCTCTCATGCCCTAGCAGTACTCCAAGAGGAGCCTAGATGCCAAGAGTTCCCCACTCTGGTAGCTGGGAAATCCAGAAAAAAGTTAAATCTTCCTATTCCCCCTTCCATAAATGATTCACTAGAACACTTTGTGACCTGCTATGAGATTCTGTGGTTTGCACATGGCAGTTTCGCTACAGTCTTACCTATTTCAGCCATCATTGCTCCAGCTTTAAAGGTGTATGCAATATAAATGTTTATTTGCAACATAGCTTTCAGCTTTTGTAGAAGAAACATTTTCCCCTTGAGAATATTTAGTTTCTTATTTTTCTCGACATCTAGTGGAAACGGGTTCAGAATCAACAATCAGGGGGAGGTTAACCATATTCGTATGACATTCCGATGAACAACTTCATGACACAAGGATCTGCTTATCCTCACCTAAAGTTGCTTTAAATAGAGAAGTAAAAGCTCTTGTGTAAATAATTTGTTAGGCCTCTAGCTGGTGTAAATCAGAGAGCTACTGAATTCATTTGAATTCTGGCAATTTATATCAGTTGAAGATCTGGCTTAATGTCTTTATTTCTCCCAATATACAGAATTGTACCTGTTCTTAAAAATCAAAAGGAAATCTGCTTTTAATGACTGAGTGCAAAAAAGCACTAGAAAATATTGCATCAATTTAGCCTTTGTATTTGATTTTTAAAAAATGTATCAAGGTAAAGATCCAGGAATCAGAATTCTGCAGGTAGTGCAATGCCCAGGACACACATTATCTGTTGGTATTTAAACATAGACAGTTGGACTATTGTCTTCCATGATTAGCATTTGCATTTTGTTCAGAAATATCAGGAGGCAGTTTGTCTTCTGGAAATATCCCTTCAATATTGCACCATTGTGTTGGAGACTTGATCAAAAGAGTCAATCTCCTAGCTAAAAATAGGAGATGAGTGTGAGAAGTAGGCTGTGTGCACAGTGCAGCACTGGCCATGGGTTCTCTTTTCTTTCTCCTTGGGAAAGTGGGGAAGGGAGAGAGAAACGTATTGGTGGGCCATTGCTTTGGTAGGGCAGCACCCCAGAACTTCTCAAAAGAGTAGTACTATACAATGGCATACACTAATATCGAGCAGCAGCATAATGTAGTAAAAATGACCAAGAAACATCCCAGGCTTATACCTATAACATATCTTTACATAGTGACTTTTTTCCTGATATACTGTTAATTAGTGGCAAGTGGACTTCATGGTGATTTGCCTATATTTACGTAACTTCCAAATGGCTTGTCTGTAAATTATAGTGTACACACACACACACACACACACACACACACCCCTCCTCCTCTTATAGAATTCAGATATACATTACATTGGAGTAGGATGACGACGGTGCTAGTCTTGGTGATCACCTAAGCCTTTATCTCTCCATCTATAAAATGGGATGAGGAGGAGGATGTTTACCCTCCTTTGAAAGACTTCCTCTCTTCCCATACTATCATCAGTGAAGGTCGATCAACCGCAAAAAGAGTGCTGCTAGGAGGATGCTCCTCCATTAGGGTCCAGAGACTTCAGAAGTCACTTATCCCACCTGGCTGCTTACCTTCAGGGCATACTGCAATGCTCACCTCTTTCCCCAGGTGAGGGTGAGCTGAAGGCTGGGAGAAGTATTCTGGGGTGAAATAGAGTCTTTTCTAATCTTTCTGGTATAGAGTGTCTGCTGGGCTTATTTTTGTTGTCCTAGTTACTTGGCATTTTTAATGTGCATCTTTGGAATGGAACATTTTAATGTGTTATTTATTTAGATTACTTCAAATCAATATATGAAGAGATTGAAAATAACTATATGTATGACAATTATTTAACTAACATTACTTTAAACTAATTTTTTACTAAATTCCAGATCAAACAATGTCAATTTGAATTCACACTCTTTGCAAAAGAAAAATGTATTTGCATGTATCTGCACAGATATTACAACAGTTATTACAATTATACATAGATGATGATGATGAAATAAATTATGGATTAAAAAAATGGAAAAAAACTACCCAAGACGGCTGAAGGGAGTAGTTTCAATAAAAATCAGTTATAAGAATATACATTTTAAAAAGAGAAATCTGATGTCACTATTATTTTATTCACTGCATATAGATTAAAAACTGTCTCTGCTGGTCATGAACTGGTTCATACACAAGACTGCTGACTAGTTAAAAAAATTCTGAATACTTCAGCATCTCTCTCATATGTAAAGGTTATTTTCCAGAGTCAGAAAAAACAAAACAAAAAACCAATCACTGCTTAGTGGGAATTGTGTTTTTGTTCGGGGGGGGAGGGGATTTAATTCAAATAATTTTTAAAATCTGATCCAATATCAAATTTCATTCAAATGCATGAGCTGAACCATGGCAGCATATGAAAGTACAGAGGGACAGTCATGGCAGAACACCACATCTTTCTTGTGCCTAGCCCAGTTGGACTTCGCCTTCTAGGGGCTGCACTCCCCAGGCCTTACACAACAAACCAAAACAGGTGCAACTACCTGTGTGTGGCGGGGAAGGGGTGCAGGGGGAACAACCATAACTTCATTGAAGTTACCTTCCTATACACCAATGGTTCTCAAAAGCTTGTTCAGGGAAAGCCCCATGTGGGCCTGGCCGGTTTGTTTGCCTGCCGTGTCTGCAGGTTTGGCCTATAGCAGCTCCCACTGGCTGCAGTTCACCCCTCCAGGTCAACAGGGGCTGCAGGAAGGGCGACCAGCGCATCCCTCGGCCTGCACCACTTCCCGCAGCCCCCATTGGCCTGGAGCGGCAAACCACTGCCAGTGGGAGCTGGGATCAGCCGAACCTGCGGACACGGCAGGTAAACAAATTGGCCCGGCCCACCAGGGGCTTTCCCGGAATAAGCGGCTGACTGGCTTTGAAAACCACTGTTATACACCATGGAAGTCAAATAAAATTCAGTTCCTCAATGTGTTTAACTTCACTGCAGAGCTAACTTGGGCTTTCACTTGGGTGTTGCTCCTAACCCAGCTCTCGTCCAGCCAATGTGACAGTTCTTTACACCCAGGTTAGCTGGTGCATCCTGGCCTACAAGCTAAAGTTTAGATGCTGCTTACACTCACTCAGTCTCATAAGCTACCCACTTTGCTGTGTAGATGCAGGTTAACCTATCTGAATGCTGACAGTTCTCCAATGCCTTCTCACAATTCCCCTCACATGGTCAGAAGGACAGATGAGTTCCCTTGCAATTCTCTGGGAAAGAATCAGAACATCTCAGCACATTGCAGAACTAAAAACCATGAGATATGCCCCCCCTCAGGAATCATAATACTTTACTCAAGTGAGCACAGTGCCAATGAGGACACAGTAATTTGGGTAAGGCATTGCAGTGTGGCTGCTCACATCTGAGCTAGGCCAGCCCAGATGCTCAGACTCAGGAGCCGATCACTTGAGTTAATTCTGCAGTCAATACATCAACATGTAGACATTTGGCATCTACAACATGTTGTTGGGTTGTATTATCCAAATTCATAAGACATTAAATAAATGGATTCTCCCCAATGACACGGATTAACTCAATCAGTAGCAAAAACACATCCACTTATACAGCTACTGGTTAGCAAACAGCCTATTTACTGGTTATTTTACTTAATTCCAAGTAGTTGGCCACATCTCACTGAATTAGCCATCCTAGCATAAAAGAGGAACGGCACTGAGATGCGTGTCATGATTACTAACACACCATAATGTAGAGTAGTTCATTTTTCTTTTGTTTGCACTGAATTGTGAAGCCACTTTGGCTGCTAGTGAAGTTGTTCATGCCCAGAAGATCTAGTAAAATAAAAATGTGTGATTTGTATTAATTAATTAAATGAAAGGAGAAAAAAAGGACAACATAAATAGTCTCATTTTTAGTTCTCTTTGTGAATTTCAGTAGTTAAAAGCCAGATGACTAGAAATCAGTTAAGGTTCATTACAGTTACAATCCTTCCAGAGAGAGGGAGAAGTACCGGTACATTAACTTTTACACTTGTGACCTAGTAAATAATGTTCTAGTTAGAGCTAGGACATCTGACAACCATAAACTCATGTAACTTATAAAAATATATTTGTGTTTAAATCTGATGTTATGTGCTACCAAGACAAAGATTTTAAAGGACTTCAAATGAAATACACTTCTGCTTAAAAAGAGCAATATTCTCAGGTTTTGGTCTCAGGCTTTTTGATGACACTGATGATGTTTAAATAAATGAGAAAACAAGGACATTTGTCAAATCTACAGTGAACAATTGAAGAATCAAATGTATGATGAAGCTAATGCAAACGACATGGTCCATTTTCTCTTTACATATGGGAGACACTAGATTTTGAGTTAGCTTGGATCATTTAAGCAATCTGTAAATCAGAAGCATGCATTGACTAGGTTACTTGAACAGACAGCAAGAGGGGGACGTTTGATATTGTGTTTGTCCTCCCCAAACGGTTTCTAACATATTGTTGGTTTTACTTCACTGCAATGTCAATCATTCTGTAAGTCAGAATTAATCACTTCAGTTATTTTGGCACAGAAAATATAAAATAACAATCAAGAAAACAAAATCATCTAATGCTTTTCTATTTGTTCAGTGCTGTGCTCAAGTAATTGAAAATGAATACTTGATATGGTACAACTCCAGAGAGATTACTGAGTGTAGATTTTTGTAGGGATTTAATTAGAATGATATTTTGTATAAAAACATAGTTGTGTTTGATATAAAACTAAACAGGTGACCAAATAAGACTCATTTAGTCAAAATCCTTTAGTCTCATTTAAGATCCAGTATCGAAGTAGCACAGTTGAAGGTCCAGCATCCAAGATGTCTAATGACAAGGTATATTAACAAGTTACAGAGTCCCAAGGATAGAACCAGAGAGTAAAGTAAAGGAAGTGCCTCTCCCCTTGCTCTCTGAAGAACAGCTTCTCTCCTCACAGCCCTATCCCTGGCTTGAGGAACACCCAGCTGGTATTTGGCAGAGTGGTTTTTTTGTAGGGGTTTTTCCTGACAGTAGGAGGTGTTCCACCTGGGAATTCTGTTTTCCACCTCTGTGAGGACTGGGAAAACTGCAAATGGATACTAAGAAGGTTTTTGACAAACATCAGTGTTTGGGATATAGACAGGACCTAATTCTAATTCAGTTTCATTATGTGCTCACTTGTACAGAACAATGGATCTCATCTGCTTTATATATATATATAGATAGAGAGAGAGATACCTATCTCATAGAACTAGAAGGGACCTTGAAAAGTCATTGAGTCCAGCCCCCTGCCTTCACTAGCAGGACTAAGTACTGTCCTTGACAGTGTTGGGTTTTTGTTTTGTTTTTTGTGCTCCAGATCCCTAAACGGCCCCCTCAAGGGCTGAGCTCACAATCCTCAGTTTAGAAGGCCAATGCTCAAACCACTGAGCTATCCCCCCAAACGTAGGGTCTATGAACACACCATCCAAGTACTTAGTGCTATGCACTGGCTCCACAATGAATACAGGGTTCAATTCAGTCCTGATACTCGATATCCTTAATGGGAATATACCTGGCTACCTGAAATATCACCTCTCCCTCCATTAATGAAGACCTCTGAGAAGACCAAAGGACTACTGGAATAATGAAACTGTCAACCAGTAGAGGAGGCTGTTTGTAAAGGGGACAGAATTTACACAAGACTCAGACTATGCAACTTTTTCCAGAAGAATAATGATGGCTTTGCCATTTGCATACTTAAGGATCTATTTGAAAGCCCATTGAAATACTGCCTTATGTTTCTCACAATAAGCTTTTCACACACATGTATATAAACTAGTGTTGCCAGGCATCCAGATTTTAACCAGAGCACCCTGATACCTCCGCCCATCACCACTGACGGGGCCATTAAAAGTCCAGTTGGAGGTGCTGCAGATCTTAGGCAGGCTCCCTGCCTGTCCTGGCATGGCATTGCTCACCAGAAGCAGCCAGCAGGTTTGGCTCCTAGGCTTGGGAGGACCCCACAGAGCTTAGCACACTGCCCCCATCCTGAGCAGCAGCTCCACAGTCCCATTGGCCTTGAACCGCAGTCTATGGGATCTAGGGGTGGTGCCTGCAGGTGAGAGCAGCTCACAGAGCCTTCTGGTCATCCCCACCTAGGAGCTGGACCTACTTGCCACTTTCAGGGCACAGTGTGAAGCCAGAACAGGCAGATAGCCTGCCTTAACCCCGCTGTGCCACTGACCGAGAGCCACCTGAGGTAAGCCCAACTCTGAGCCCCCCCCCCCTTCTTGCCAGCCATGACCTCCCCAAAACCCTCATCCCTGTCCCTATCCTAGAGCCTGTACCCCAACCCCTGCCTCAACCTGCAGCCCCAACTTGCACTTCAAATCCCTCAGTCCCAGCCCAGAGCCCCCTCCTGTACCCAAAACTCCTCATCCCCAGGCCCACCTCAGAGCCTGCATCCCCAGCCCAGAGCCTGTACCTGCCCCTACCCCTGCCCCAGCCTGGAGACCTGTCTCCCACCCTGAACCCCTCTTTTCTGCCCCACCCTGTAGCCTGCACCCCAAGTTAGATTGCTCACCTTCTCCTGCACTCCAACCCCTGTGAAAGTGATTGAGGGTGGAGGAGAGCGAGCCACTGAGGGAGGAGAAAGGTAGTGAATTGGGGGCAGGGCCTCTGGAAAGGGATTCGGCTAGTGTGTTCAGTTTTGTGCAATTAGAAAGTTGGCAACCCTAAAACAAACATGCAGCTTCATCCATTTACAATGAAATCTGTTCATGTGGAATCTCACAGGAGGAGAAGGGACAGAGCAAGAAAGCTTTCCTATGCTATTGAGATTGGGACACAGAGAGAAACTGTAACTTTATTAACTTCAATAGAGTTAGTTCAGATTTACACCAGAAGAAAAATG
Source organism: Gopherus flavomarginatus (assembly GCF_025201925.1). Classification (NCBI taxonomy): domain Eukaryota; kingdom Metazoa; phylum Chordata; order Testudines; family Testudinidae; genus Gopherus; species Gopherus flavomarginatus. The sequence goes on from NC_066624.1 coordinate 32,787,683, forward strand.
AGGAGAATATCAGGGTTGAATGGGACCTCAGGAGGTCAACTAGTCCAACCCCCTGCTCAAAGCAGGGCCAATCCCTAAATAGATTTTTGTCCTGATTCCTAAATGGCCCCCTCAGGAACTGAACTCTCAACACTGGGTTTAGCAGGCCAATACTCAAACCACTGAACTATCCCCCACAGCATCAGTACCAATACATTTCCAATGTAGCAATCTATTAACATTATAGGCAGTAGAAAAAAGGTTATTCTAGCCATTTGTGATTATTTAATTAATGATTAAACTTTGTCAGCTCTGTATCCCAACTTTTCTACATCTCAAGTCTAAGACCAAGTTCGGCAATGGACGATCCAAGTGATCTCAAGTCTGCTGCACCTTGCCTGCCTGTATTTCAGTGCAGTTAATAAAAAGCCTGCACACACTTCCTAGCACATCTCATTACATTTATTATTAATGTAAACCCTTGTCTTCCCCCCCACCCCATTTTTTGTTTACAACCCCTCCACAAACCTTCACTATTGCATAGCAACAGCCTTCCAAATTGGAAACGTATGTGTAACAGAATTATTGTGTGGTGCACTTAGATATTTCATTTTTGACACAGATGTGGCAAATATTCTTTCTATACCCATCCAGTATGTTCTTCCAGTCCTGACTCATTGTCACAATCTCCTGCACCCAAACCAAAACGTTAAGGGGAAAGGTTTTAAAAACAGTGGGGCAAATTCTGCTGTGATCTATACCGCTGTAAAAATCATAATTCTACTGACATAAACACAGTTACTCTGCATGTACACCATGAAAAAGAAAAAACGTTGACACTACTTCTGACTCTGCAAACACACATTCACCTCATTAACTTGATCCAGGTAAGCAGTGTCATTGACTTCAGTGGGATAGGTCAGTGGTTCTCAACAGGGGTACACGCAACCCTGAGGGTACACAGAGAACTTCCAGGAGATACATCTCCTCATCCAGATATTTGCCTAGTTTTACAACTGGTTATATGAAAAGTACTAGTGATGTCAGTACAAACTAAAATTTCATTTAGACAACAACTTCTTTATACTGCTCTACATACCATATGCTGAAATATAAGTACAATATTTATATTCCAACAGATTTATTTTATAATTATATGGTAAAAGGGAGCAAGTAAGCAATCTTTCAGTAATAGTGGGTTGTGACACTTGAATTTTTATGTTTGATTTTGTAAGCAAGTAGTTTTTAAGTGAGGTGAAACTTGGAGGTACACAAGACAAATTAGACTCCTGGAAGGGGAACAGTCAACTAGAAAGGTTTAGAGCCACTGAAATAAGTTTATGCACCAACATATTCACATGCTTGTTTGCAGGATTAAGTAATGTTCACTAATATTGTGTCAAGTTATGTCAGGGTGCACATGTGACCCAGTGCTCCATTATATAAAAATCAAGGAAATTGGAATGTTACAAAACTTGTCACAATTAACAAAATGCAGAAAATTAAAAAAAAAATTCAATTACACACACAAATTTGCACTGAATCTACTCATAGCAAGTTCTGAGTGTGTGTTTTCTATTCTTCATTAGCTATCAGAATTAAGCATCGTTAAAGGAGTGCTAGGCCTGGTTCTATGCTCAGTTTCAGCTGATTTATACCAGCCTACAATAGGGTTGCCAGGTGTCTGGTTATGGACCGGCACACACGGTTGAAAAGGGGCCCTGGCAGCTCCAGTCAACACCACTGGCCAGGACATTAGAAGTCTGGCTGGTGGCACAGTGGGGCTGGCAGGCTCCCTATCCAGCTCCGTGTGGATCCTGGGAAGCATGTCCGGCTTCTAGTCAGAGAGGTGGGCAGGAAGGCTCCACTTGCTGCACCCACGAGCAGGCACTGCTGGGAAACTGCAGCCAATGGAGATGTGGGGGCAGCGCCTGCAGTGTGAGGCCTCCTGGCAATACTTGCACCTAAGAGCCAGAGGGACATGTTACTGCTTCCTGGGAGCTGCCTAAGGTGAGCTCTGCCTGAACCCTGCACTCCTTCCCACACACCAACTCCCTGCCCCTGCTCAGAACCCCCCATCCCACACCCAAACTCTCTCCAAGAGCCTGTTCCCCACACCCCCACCTGCACCCCAACCCCCTGCCCCAGCTCAGATCCCCTCCAGCACCCTAACCCATACCTAATATGAGCCTGGCTAAATGCCCACTTAGCCCCAGGTAAATAGTTCTACACAGAGTGTAGAGCAGAGCCAAGCAAACATTTCTCACAGAACAATTTATTCAGCAAATTTAGCTTCTTTTCTGTTCACAAATTACCTGTGAAAGGCTTGTGATTTTTACTGAATTGTTTGAATACCAGTACGTCTGCATATTAATACAGATTCGCAGGAGTATTTGTGACATTTTTCTTGCCACAAAACAAACATTCTTGTGAATAAAAACTTGCTTACTTGAATGCTCATGAATAAAAAGGGTCAGAAGAATGTCATAAATCTTTTCTTGCTGTATTCCTCCCATTCCAGTACTTTACTTGCCTTTGACAACCATGCCTTTAGAGCAGTGCTGACTGACGCACACTCAGTCCCTGACACAGAACACCAGATCTCAGGGGAAACTTCATCTCATCCTATTAGGGCTGCTTAAAACCCAGCTCTTCTTGAACTTTCCTATTTCGCCGAGCATGCATTGGGTCTGATTCTTGTTTACACTAAAGCTGCTTTAGACTCCTCTGGCAATGTAAAGGGACTCGGAGTGGGTGTAAACATTAAGCTCACTTTAAGACCTTTTGCATTGCCAGGGCAGTGAAAAAAAATCTCAGTGTAAAAAATAATTTGGCCCATTCTGCTTAATATGAAGGATGGATGGGTTGATGTTTTCATTTGGGTGATTTGGATGTAGGAGGCCTTGTATTTAGTTTGTATTCAGCTGCAAACCCAAATATTATCCAGCTAAATATCAGCCTGCTAGCCCCACTATCCCAGTACCATACAAAACTGTTTATGTGCTGGTGTGCCACCCTCCTGCTGTGCCTGCACCATCCCTTAAAGCACATCAAGGCCTGAGACTGGAGGATCTCTCTTCTTGTGTGAAGGTTCAAAAGAAAAGAATGTCACAGAAAGACTGCATATAATCCTATGAATGCTGCATAAAAGCCAGATCCTTCTAAAGCTTTCTATGGCTTCTTGCAAACATGCAGTTAAGATGCCACTGATGATGGATATAAGTTACAGCTTTTACTCCCATTGTCTAGCATTTCTTTTTTTCTTTTTTTTTTTTTTTTTTTGCTGAAAACTAACTCCTGAAAGATTTAGTGCAATGTCATTCTCCCTTTAACAGCTGGAAGTCACTTTGTTTTAGGCTGGAGTGGCAGAAAGATCCAGTATAATCACACCATGACATTCTTACTCAGCAGAGAAAAGAGACGTCTTTCCTTCCACCCAATCCCTTCCTAACTTCCCTTCATTCTGGGTGGGAGGAAGTTTCAGTCTGTCGCCTCTGGGCCAGCAAGAGAGGTGTTTCTTCCTGGTGCTGGGAAGGAAGAGGATTTTTTTCCTCCTCTTGGCTCTCGGAGAATGTGGGGCACTAATTCCTTTTATTCCCCTTTCTAGGGAATCTAGTTCCTGTTTCCTTCCTCCTTGCTGGCTCATTGGGTCAATGTTCCTCAGACTGTGTTATTGGACTCATTTCTGTGCCTAACACAGAACAAGGGCAACATGTACCACATTTGGGGAACTCAACAAAAGTCAAACACTGGAGTGAGAGAGTCCTACAGCTAACAAGCCACAGGCTGAGTAGCAGCGGTATGCCTCTGACTCACATTTGGCTACCCAGTGTCCAGCAACATTTGTAGATAAATGAACAATGAACTGAAAATGAATGCACCAATTAGAAACCCACAGTTGCTATACAACAAATCTCCTTGTTTCTCACTTAGATGCCTGCAAACTGCAGATCCTTGTACTGCTTCTCATTTAACAATGATACAAGCATAGAAATAATCTGAATCAAGGCTTTTTTAAACCCTGTTCTGTCCCATGAGTTTTGGATGCCTAACTGTATTAAGGATCAAAAACAACGTGAGTCATTGCATTTTAGAATCAGATTGGCTAAAGATAACATAACTCTAGTTTATAATAACCAATAAACATTACAAAGATTTATTCACCCTCCCTAGGTAACGTTATAATGTGGACTCAAAAAGCTCCTTTCAGATAAGAGGTCACTTATTCAGCAGCTGTAAAAAGGTAGAAAATAAAAATCACTAATCGGCACATTTCTAATAAAATCATCATGCCTACTAGGCCCAAGGGACTTCAACTACTTACAATTTCACATCCCACATGGAAAATTCTCTGTAAAGAAATAGCTAAACAGGTTTTTCATGCAGTACTCCAATAAATCACACATCATTAATCAAACATCGCTTAAAAACAAGAAAAGAGAAAATGAAAAATTCCCCTCACAAAAATTGACCAGATTAACTGTTCTAACTCCTGGATTCTTTGGAATTCATCATGAGATAAATTCAACATAAAAAAAAGTAAAAGTTGGCCCAGATCAACACAAAAGTTTTATGAAATCTAGGTTTCTAGACAATGAAAATACAGGTTAAATTATTCTATGCTATTTGTTTTTCCTAGATTGGAAATCGTTTGTTGAAGTGTTCAACATTTATGGATTTCAGTAAACTTAAAATAACTCATTCAGCCAGATGTAGTGTCCTAGAGCCATGATCAACCAGATCTGAAAAATAACTAACGAGTGTGATCTATTGGCAACAATAGAGACTTTCGATTCCAATATCCAACTCTGCCAGTGATTTTCTGACATCTCAGGCAAGTCACTGAAGTATGTGGCAAATTGCTAGTAGTATTATGATGGGTCTCACACTCTCTCTTCTTTGGGGGGGTTCAGGACACCATTTCTTGCCCCTAAATTGGAATATTAATTGCCCCACTAGTGTCCTAGAGGAGGAGAGTGAAGAGAGAGGGACCTGGGCCCACCCTCTACTCCAGGTCCCAGCACATGGGCCCTGAGGATAGTGGTGAACCACTTGAACTGAAGGTTCCTTCCCCTGGGCTACTTCCCTCTCCTGCCCTTCAGCTTGTGGGGGGCTTCCTGCCCTCCCTCTGCACAAGCCAGGTGCCCTTTACTCAGGGTGTAGGACTTCTTAGCCCACTGCAGCACTTCTCCAAACTGTCCTCTGCTTCAACACCAATCCTCTCTGCTCCTATTCCCACACTGTGTGATTGAAGCAGGGCGTGTTTATCATGTGGCTGACTACAGTTGCTCTAATAGGCTTCAGGTGCTCTAATTAATCTATAGCAAACTTTCTTCCCCTTACAGGTCCCTTCTAACCCTCTCCTGCTGCCCTCTGATCATGCTGTATCACAAGTAGCAAAAGGCCCAAAGGACCAAATTTGGATTGAGATTCAGACCCAAAGCCTGGGGGATGTTTGGATCCCTGGATTTGATTCAGGTTCTTCTCCACACTTTTCAAAGGGACATCAAAAAGTTAGGTGCTCAACTCCCATTCAAAATCCTTTGAAAATGTCAGTGGACCTTTGCATGCTTTAATTTCCTCAATAGGTGAAATATCTATAGTATATATAGCCTCTCATTGCAACAGTAGCTGAACAGCTTAGGCACTTTAATGCGCTTAATCTCACAGTGCTCCTGTGAGGTAGGAAAATAGTATTATACTCATTGTACAGATGGGACACTGAGGCACAGAGAAATTAAGTGACTTGACTAAGTCAGGAAATCTGTGGCAGACCAGAGAATTAAACCCAGTCCTCCACATACCCAGATTAGTATCAATCACTGGACCATCTTTCCTTCCTTTATTTACCCTCAATACTTAAAGGGGGGCGCTTTTCAAATGACTTTTACCTAATATCCAAAGGGATCAGGATCCAGGGTTTTCTGCCTCATAGCCATGTGGTTCAGCTTTGTTCTCCGATGCTTGTACAGTACTTTCAGATCCCTGGATGTAAGTATTTTCAAACCAGACCAAATTTTTAGCGAGTGTCGTGTATCTAAATAAAATAACCAGAAGGTTTGTGTGTTTTGCTAACAGAGCACCAACAATTGTGCCAGAGATCAGAATTAGCTTTGAGATCAGATTAGTTTGCACATCTGTTATAAGTGGTCTACAGGTTGCACTTGTCTCAGGGTACGTCTTCACTACCTGCCGTATCGGCGGGTAGTGATCGATTGCTCGGGGATCAATATATTGTGTCTCATTTAGAAGCGATTATCAATCCCCAAAGGTGCTTATATCGATTCCGTAACTCCACCAACCCGAACGGAGTTGCGGAATCGACAGGGGGAGCCGCAGACATCGATCCCGCGCTGTGAGGATGGTGAGTAATTCGATCTTAGATACTTCGACTTCAGCTACGTTATTCACGTAGCTGAAGTTGCGTATCTAAGATCGATTTTCCCCCGTAGTGTAGACCAGCCCTCAGAGGTGAAGCACAGAATCTCACCCCTTCTATTCCTCAAGTCCTTTTGTGATCATGGACAAGTCACTTCAGCTTCCCACTTTCTAAACTGGAGATAACACCACCCACCTAACAGGGATGCTGTGAATATAATACCTTCATGTTTGGTGAAGCACTTTGAAATCATCAGCTGTATTATTGACATACAAAAACTTGATATATTATGTTATTACTTCTCCAGTGAAATTCCCTATGATTTAAGGTGAAAGTTGCCTAAGAAAGGAGCACTGTGTTAGTCCATTACTTTGCCTGGAAATGAATTCAGTTGGTATCATTAGCTGTCATGGGTTGAAAATTATGTAGATAGCTAGTTGTTAAATATTTTGCAAACAGAACTAATTAAGAGAAGAGTGTGATGGTATTTAGGGCTGGCATAACATTTTTCCAGCAAAGTTGTTTAGGAGCATGTTAAAATGACATTGATTTAAAAAGTTACAGTATTCAGTTATATTTAGAACTTAATTTAAAATCTTAAAAATAACCTGAGGCCATTTGTAGGTAGACAAAGTACTGTCATCTACTTGCTCTAATGGAAGCACTTCCCAAATTTTGTTTTGCTGAAGAGCCATTGAATTTTTGAATACTTTTTCCACTCTTTTAGAACGAGAAATGACTTTTGCAATGCAGTTAACCTGAATGTCAGTTCACATATCACTCCAATCAGCTCCATTTCTACAGGAGAATCAAAGACTTACATATCAATGGTGAGACCCATCCCTTCTCAATCATAAATTAAAAGACACCTTTTCCAGAGGATTTGAAGAACAAGAATTTTTCATTTTAAATATTGAGGGAATAGTTGTGAGCCTGGGACTTGACTCTAACTCCTTTGTACAACTCCAGTGATGACATAGCAGCCCTAAATCTTGCAGTCCCAGCCCACTGAAAATTCTCTGCATATGGGAATCCCAGTACTTAAATTATCAACATATTTCAGGATTGATAACACAATCAATGTCTGCAAAAAAGAAAAGCACAATATGAAAAAAATACATGGAACAAGTCATATGGCAATATGTTAAACTTGCCCCAGAAATATAACATTAGCTATTTGTCTCAAATAGGTTATCAAAAACACGTAAAGGTGATGGCTGGGATTTTCAATGGGGCTTGTGCTCCTAAACGACATAGGTGTTTTTGAAAATCTCATAGAATAGCTTAATTAAAGTTAAAATATTTTCTTAGGGAGAATGTTAAATACTCACATGAACTGCATGGATAGCATACAATTAATTTTGCTTATTGTAATATTCTATTACTCAAAATTTCAGGGCTGCTACCTGGAGCCAGTGTAACTGAAACATTTAAACTTTTCAAACCATGCACATAGCACACTTCTTTCATTCGCTCATCCTCCCGCATGTGAAATTTTTTCAACAATCTGATCCGAAGGATAAAAACATGTATAGAATTCTGACCTAAGCACCCCCTCCACTAAGCAGAAAAGACTTGGAACATTATTGGCACTTGTTTAATTTCTGAAGATATTTGCCTCTGAAGAAGTTAATAAAACTTCATGCCATCTATTTTTATAAGATATCTGTTCAAGGGTTTGGTTTGATGTGGCCCTTCTAATCAGAAAAGAACAATTTAAAATCAGTTCAAATACATTTCAGAAATAGGATGTCAGCAATGTAAGTTAGAAGTATGATTGTAATGAACTGCAGGATAATCACAGCTGACTACTGTTCACTAGTTCACATTGGAAACATTTATCATAAAACTCTTAAAATGAAACTTTGCAATACACAGCAATATCTGTCAGCTGGAAGAAGTGACAAAACTATTCTTTCCTAATCTTGTCCATTAGAACTTAGTGTTCTTTCCCCTCACTCCACTCTTTTAAAGAGGATGGATATCTTATGATTAAAACATTATAAATGAGATGGTAACTTGTCATGTGGAAAATTGAGATTCTCTGGTTTTGGTGAACTGCCTTTCAGCCTGAGGGTTTTTGACCAACCTAAGTGACAGCCCTTCTTGTTTCACTAGTTTACTTCTCTGATTTTGCATTATAAATTGTAATGGAGACTTTTTTGGGGGTGTTTACTGTGTGTCAAGATATTGAAATATGCTTATTCTCTCTCCCCCCCATTTGATTAATATATGGTTAGACAGGAACTCTGACCTTGGGGGTAAAAAAACAAAAACAAAAAACAAAAATGAACAGATGGTCTGTTCAAGACCTAGACATACAGACATCTCCGCTTCCTGGTATAGGAGTTTCTAATTCTTGAATGATAGGAATGTAAAGGTTACACAGCACAGGGAGCCAGCGGGAGTGTCAGAAGAAAGCACACTGTTTTGTGCAGCTGTTTTATGATCTTTAGTACATAATAGGTAACTGACTAGATTGATGGTTTCCACATTTTTCTTTCAGGACCTAAATCTGTACCTTATTATTAGGCCATGAAGGAATAACATCAACAGTGGACCTCAGGGCTTTTTTTTGGGGGGGGTGGGAGGAGTCTGTTCTCCTAAATACACTCCTATTACATTTGCCAATCCTGAGCTCTTCACCTCTATCAGGCGGAGGATAAATCAGCTATGACCAAAGACATGTTTAGATCCAGTCCTTCCATCTCACTTCCTCCCCCACATGGAAAGACTGAAACCCAGCGGGTTTGTACCAAAAAGTTTTTCAAGGGGCAAATTCACACCCAATTACCCTACCCAAGAAAGAGAGAAAAGTTCTCCCAACAAAGGCCATGGTGCAGCAGTAAAGCCATTCTAAGGAGAATCCTCTACTCTAACAGGCAGTGTAGTTTCCACAGTTGTAATGCCTGCCCTGTGACAGTCCACAAATGTGCCCTTGATTTAGAAAGTACATCAGTCTCATTTAAGTAGGCAGGTACCAGTCAATGGGAGTTGTACGTGTTTATGTCTATGTGCTTATTGATATTCCAATTTATATTGAGATTACAAATTAAGTTTCAAAACACTTGTACTTAATATAGAGTGGGTATCCTATAATAGGAATGGCCTAAAATTCTGCTGATTTTGTCACTTTCAATTGATAAGTCTGGGCTAGCATTGGGAAGAAAAAAAAAAAAGAGCCATGAATATCTGCTTAAATGAATTTGCTTCAGCCATGTTCATGCCCTTGTGTTTGCTTCTCTCCAGCATATTCATGGAATAGAGTTTTACTGCCATAACTTTTACAGAATAGGGGCTTAAAAAGGTATCCGTGTATGATCTACAATAAGCAAATGTTAAATTTGCATGCACAAGTCACATTAAGGTCTGCAATCAGCAAGGTACTTAGGTACTTGTCTAACTTTATTCATTTGAGTACTGCCATTGAAGGATTATTAGGACTATTTAAATTATTAAAATAAGGTACATACTTAAGTCCATATCTATTCAGCAGTGTGTTTAAAATATATGCTAAGCTTTAAGAATGTACACACATGCTTTGCTGAAAAAAAAAACATAAGCACATTTTGTTGGTTTGGGGAACAAAGAATACCATCACATAACTTACCTGGCCAATCACAAGTAATCAGAAAGCTTAGAGACTATAAAAACATCCAGTTTCAGAAAGAACTGTTTGCAGTCAATCCACAAACAATAAATAAAATTGCTGAATATTTTAAAATAATTAATCTGGTTATATAGTGATCTATTTTTAAATAAGTGGAATAAAAAGGCTAGATTCATTGGATGACTCACTGAGTCTGAATTATTCACTGCTCTGATTATCATGGCAAACAGCACATGAATTTAGTAAATTTCACTGTCACATACAGACACATACACGTGCAAAGACATACTTGGAGATGCAATACAGACAAATGTATGGTTGAGAAATATAATAAAGGATGCTTTAATAGGTTGTCAAAGTTGCTAAGATACCATCAGGTATCCTAGCAAATCTTGGACACACACGAGTATCTAAGAACAAGTTAAATATTCCTTTCGTGCTTACTTTTGAAGTAATTGTAACCCTGTTCAGATAAAATGTCATCACCTGACAGTCAGAGATGTTTGGGCTTGGGAGTCACTCTATTCACTCAGCAGTGAATATGTTTTTTTATAACCTTCCTGAACAACAAAGAACAAAAATTATCAACAAAGTTATTTGCAAGAACCTGCTTTGTAGGCACCTGGAAAGAACTTTTTGTATGTTTATTATTTCCTGTGCACTAAATGACAGCATAGAAAGCTTGATTCTCTCCTCTCCATTTTACCAGTTTTACAGCAGAGTAACTCCATACTTCTGGTGTAAATAAATGAGAAGAAAATTAGGACAGTTGTCTTTTTTGGAGTGAATATAATGGTGAGAAAAGGAGGTAGACTAAAACAGTTTTAAAAAATTAGGACTTGGGTGGGGGAAAGAAAAAGAAAAGCTAGTTCTCTCTGCTCTGACTTCCCAGCATGCAGCTTTATGGTAACAGTTACAAATGAACACTTGGATTACTACACCTAAGAGCAGTTGGACTCAATACAGACCTCACCTAACTGAGGTTTCCAGGTGCTTTTGTAATCTAAATACACCTCTACCCAGGGGCGGCTCCAGGCACCAGCACGCTAAGTGCGTGCTTGGGGTGGCAAGCCACTAGGGGCGCTCTGCCGGTCGCGGCGAGGGTGGCGGGCAGGCTGCCTTTGGCGGCTTGCCTGTGGAGGGTCCGCTGGTCCCATGGCTTCGGTGGACCTCCTGCAGGTGTCCCTGTGGAGGGTCCGCCAAAGCTGCTGGAGCAGTGGACCCTTCACAGACAAGCTGCCAAAGGCAGCCTGCCCGCCGTGCTTGGGGCGACAAAATGCCTACAGCTGCCCCTGCCTCTACCCTGATATAATGCTGTCCTTGAAAGCCAAAAAAAAAAAAACTTACTGCGTTATAGGTGAAACCATGTTATGTTGAACTTACTTTGATCCGCTGGAGCGCGCACCCACCCCTAACGCTGCTTTACGGCATTATATCTGAATTCATATTATATCAGGTTGCGTTATATCGGGGTAGAGGTGTAATAATGATGCTCACAGACCCCGTCTGCTGACAATAGAAAGTTCACCATTCCCATCCAGTTATCCTGCCCTCACCAGGTAAGCAAGATCTTTAGCAGTAATTTCACATATTTTAAAAGCCTTCTAGCTAGCTATACTTCCTTCATTCCACTCCTTTGTTAAAGAAATATCTTCTCTTTGTTTTGTCTGTTTGTTAACACTCACTTGAACTCCTTTGACAGTTTCTTTAGGCACACCAACACGGCACTGTACAGAGGATCAGCTGTTTTGAATAGTGGCCATAGCAATAATCTGTTGATGACCAGCACCATTTGCCATTTCCTTACAACATGTCTTGCCAGTGCTGTCTATTTATTGGAGATAGCTGCTGACTCACCTATAGTATTTATAAGTTCTAACTTGTTCAGTTCTTGCAGTCATTGCCTACAAATGTGGTTTCCTTGATAGGAAGGGGACTAGAAAGTTGCTGATAAACTTTGCTTTTCCAGCCTCCACTGCTAATATATATATTGCACTATATATACACATGATTGTACAAGTGCATCCCTGACTCATGCTTAGCAATTAGTTGAGAAATAGGCCTTTGTTCAGAAAAAGTACTGTTCGTGCCTGCTAAACTCCTCTTTTTAAAAAAGTTAATACCCAAGATCAAAGACTAACTCAATTAACTATAATTCCTAAAGCTATTACATTTGGACTTTTTTAGGCTTTTAATCCTTTATACAAGGATTTTTGCAGCTACACAACATCCCAAAAGATAATAAGCACATTGTGAGCTCTGATAAAATTTTATCAGGCACAAATCATGTATAAAGCTGTCAATTTAGTTATTTTCTCTATAGGGAATAAACATGGAAACTTACAAATGATAGGAGCAAGAATTATAAAAGGTAGAGAGATGAGTGTACTGATTGACTAATAATTTAGTCAATGATGCATCATCTTTTCTGATCTAAAATTGCTTCACAGATGGACATTGGGCCAGAGCCTTGGCCCAATATGCTCCCTCTCAGGAACTCTGTAGTAGAAATAGGATATAAAACTGCTCCACTAGGCCTGGGGAGTGCAAAGATGGTTTTAAGATGCCTTTGCCCCCACCTCACACATCCTGCACAAAGCACAGCTTGGCCAGACCCAAGGATCTGAGTTTTGGGGGTGAAATCCTGACCTCACTTAAGTCAATGGGATTTTTGCCATTGACTCCAGTGGGTGCAGGATTTCATGTCTGTTTTTTTCATTACATAGCTCATTGATCAAAATTATATTGTGAAAAGTTTAGTACTTTTTTTTGTTATGTTTTTCCATGAAGAAAGTCATTAACATTTTGTTGAAAAACAAAATCAAAATTTGGAAATGTCACCAATTCTAATTTCAGACATCAGATATCTTAGGAAAAGTGCTCTTCCATGTCTCTGTGTTATTCAGCATTTTATCACCTCCTTTATTGCTCACCTTAGTCCCATAGTACTGTTACTCTTTCCTAACTGGATGTGTGTCATTGTAATAAAGACAGTGTGATCAGATTTTTGAATCTTTTAAAGAGAGAGATGGAGATAGATTATGAATTTAGAAGTAGCTGGCCCACCAGGATTATGGACTGTTTAGGACATTATAACCTGTTTTCCTTTCATCTTGAGGCAGCATTGTAATACAGAGTGGTGTAAGATTTAAATTAATTTATTCTCACTGCATTCACACAAAATGACTGCATAATACGTGTGAACATAATTCTAACCTCAAAGGTATAGCAGGGTTCTTGGTTGGTTTATTTCATTGCCTTTGAACCAGGGGTCTGACCAGAGATTTTGCAGAGGCTTAGTTGCAAAGGGTGCTGTCTCAGACCCCGCCCCATCTTATTTAACTATGTTAGTGCCAAGGTTCTGGCCTAGAATTTTGCGCATAGACACACCCTCTGGGGTGCTTCCTTGTTAGCAACATTTTATGTAATTATAGATCAAAAGGAGATGATTTAGGTGGAGGAGAGGGGAGAAAGAGTGCCGAGGGAAGAAATCAGTTGACAACCTATCAATGCCAGGAAACATAGAGTGCTACAGGGCTTTGTTTTTCCTGGATCTGAGGACCAAACAGAAAACTTTTCATCTTTCTACAGAAACTAAAAATTCAATAAATACAACATGTCTATCTGGGTCATTGGATTTCAGAAATTAGCCTCATTCAGAAACTTGGAGAATCTGAACCATGAAGACTCAGATATGTACATCAGGTTATGAGTGAAGATCTGAAGTCTTGCTGAGTATCCCACAGCATAGTGAAAATATTTTATGAAAAGTTTCTTGTTTGCAGAAAATTAGCATGTATTTTACAGCTGGTCAAAATTTTCCACAAACAGCTTTTCCAATCAAAAAATTACCTTTTAGCAAACAAAAAGTTTCTTGAAAGAGTTTTGTCATATTTCAAGTTTTCAATTTTCCCACAAAATGTTCTGCCCTATTTTTATTTTTACCAGTTTGTCAAAATTATTTTCAAAGACAGTAGTTTTTGCTTACTAAAAGCATGGCAAAAAGTTTCATGAATAATATAGAAAAGTTAGAAGAAATATGAAAATGTTCTGTGAAGATTTCCATTTTATGACCAGTTCTGCTTGTGATGATTTGTGTAGGACTGGAAACTAGAAGGCAGGGGAGGGAGAGGGAGGGGAGAAGAGGAGGCAGTGGGAGGAGGGGATAAGACTGGATATTTTTCTAAAAGATCCGCTCTAGTTCAAACAAAAGTTGATTCAGGGAAGTCCTATGGACAATGTTACACAAGAGATCAGAATGGTCCATTCTGGCCTGATAAGCTATTAATCTATATTGTGGCACATTAAAGTGGGTGTACTTCACTAATCATGTTATTTTTAATTTAATTTTTAGGCCCTAAGAATTAGCTGTTGCTAGCTCACATCTGAAATGAGATTTGCTTTCTTGATCAATATGAAATCTCAGAATTTACTATGGTTTGGGGTTGATAGTTGTAAATTACATTTAGCAGCAGAACAGAACAGATTGTTTATGTAGCCATACCACTTCCAGCTGTGATCTTTCTGGGTCTTACAAGCTAAATAGAGTTAAGCTTTCTCAGTGCTTATATGGGTGACATTCAGAGAATAACTTGTTGCAGGAAAAGATACTGGTGATTTATTTTACGGTATTCTTCTTGAGGCGACAGTATTGAACAAGCCCCTCAGCAAGCTAAGACATTGTACTAGTGGAGAATTAAAACCATCATCCTGATAATTTTCCCCTCATGAAATTTTTTTTAATAATTTTAGGGTCATGAGAAAAAATCCAAGTTGAGTATTACATTCCCTACTTCTTAACATTTCAACTGGACATGATTCTTCTTTACTGCTTAGCCTAAGAAACTTACGTCTCTTGAGCCGTGGGATGTTACCTGCCTGCCACAGTAGTGGCTGACTTTTCATGGTAAATTAGATTACTCCAATCTATGACTTCGAAAGAATTGGCCTGTTTTTCAGAAGTGCTGAGCTCCTCTGGAGCTGTACTTTTGAATGCATAGACCCTTTGTGATTTTCTATATGAAGGGCCTAGCTTTTCTCATTTTTCACCATTGTCTGACAAGCATAGCCCTAAAAATCTTCAGCTAGATCCTGAGCTTTGAGCAAAGTGGGGGAGGCAATTGTTTCAGTTTTCCTGATTACAGACCATTTCCACCACTAGCATAACTTTAGAGGCCTGATCCCTGTAGCCCAGGGGGAGGTCTGTGGTATAAAGCTATACCAGCCCCTGTCCCCTCCCTCCTCAAACAGTTGGAGGAGGGGGGAAAATCACCAGGTGCTTGATTGGGGCAGCTTTAAGTGTCATTTGTGCCACTGGAACAGCTCAAAGGGGACTTAGAAAAGTATTGGGCCAGATTCCTATTTACACTGTAGATATTTTTCTGCCTCTTAAAAGTGTATTAACTCCACAGTTCACCTTTACCACCGCCAGTAAAAAACCTTTTGTACATTCAATCCAGTCTACAAAAGGCTTCTAAATTACTGTTAAAATTAGGGGTTTAAAGTGCTTAGTGGGCCTATACAGCCATGTTAGTGACACCAAATAGTCTCTCTGGCACTGGGCGTCTGACAAGACATGGCTGTTTTTTGCTCTATCTGGCTGCCCTTTACTTTCTTTCTAGGAGGAGCTATTCCTTTGCAAATAGGACATGCAGTTTCTTGTAAAAAGTTTTCCCATAGTCTCTCAAGTGGCAAAAGACAGCAAGCAGCATACTGAAGTACAAAATGCAAAAAGCCACACTACTTATTAGAGCACAGCACTCTTCCTACATTCAGCAGAGCCAAACCTTGGTTTGCTTGTCCCACAGATGAAAAGGAATGCACTAAGATGGAAGTTTCATGTTGAGTGGGACAAGAGGGAATAATGCTATAAGAAAAAAAGCAGCCAAGATTGGTTGTTCATTATAAGCAGAACTTCCTTTTCTTGAGTAATTTCTAATGCTAACAACATTACCACCATTAATTAAAGGGACAATGCTTATACATACGTGCTAAAGAGAGACTATCAAGAGAGAAAACATTCTTGTTCCACAGCAGGGAGTTACAGGTTTTCTGCTCAAGAGAGCAAGGATACTACTTTAATGTATAAGAACTCATGGTTGAAAAACAGCAATGGATCCATCCAGCTCCCATTGAAGTTCACTGGGATATGGATTGGCCCAAAGAGAGTACAAATGAGCAACACTTTTAAGAAACATGGGTGTCAAGTTTGTAGAAGTTTTGGTGGTGCCCAGAACCCGCCCCCCCAAAACTCCGCCCCCACCTGCCTAAGGCTCTGGGAGGGGTTTGAGGGGGAGGTCTGGGGTGCAGGTCCTGGGTTGGGGATTAGGGTGCAGGAGGGGTGCAGGATTTGGAATGGAATTTGGGTGCTGGGTGCAGGCTCCGGTCTGTGACAGGGGGTGGGTGTGCAGGAGGGGGTGAGGGGTGCAGGCTTTGGGACAGAGTTTGGGTGCAGGCTATAGGCTGGGGGTGGGAAGGGGTGTGTGGGAAAGGGGAGGTGGTGCATGCTCTGGGAGGGGGTGCATACTCTGGGAGGGGGTTTGGGGATAGGAGGGAGTGCAGGGGTGAGGGCTGTGGGGCTGAGGATGAGGAGTTCATGCTGCAGGGGGGGCTCAGAGCTGGGGCAGAGGATCAGGGTGCAGGGGAGTGAGGGCTCTGTCTGGTCCTGAGGGGTTCATGATGCAGGAGGGGGCTCAGAGCTGGGGCAAAGGATCAGAGTGCAGGGGGATGAGGTTTGGGGATGAGGATGAAGGGTTTATGCTGCGGGGGGGGGTTCTCAGAGCTGGGGCAGAGGATCAGGGTGCAGCGGGATGAGGGTTGGGGCTGAGGGGTTCATGCTGCCGGGGTGGCTTAGGGCTGGGGATTAGGGTGCAGGGGGATGAAGGGTTCATGATGTGAGGGCACTCAGGGCTGGGGATTAGGGTGCGGGGGAAAGAGGTCTCTGGCTGGTGCTGAGGGGTTCATGATGCAGGAGGGGGCTCAGGGCCTGGGCTGAGGATTAGGGTGCAGGGGGATGAGGGCTCTGGCTGGGGATGAGGGGTTTGGGGCGTTGGAGAGTCTCAGGGCTAGGGCAGAAGGGCAGGGTAAGGGCAGACTGTCTTGCCATTAGGGAATGGCAGGCACTAGGACCCTGGGGAAGCAGACAGCTGTTCTCCCAGAAGCTGTTCTACCCCCGCAGCGCAAGCAGGCAGGGGAGAGGCACGCGCTGATTTCTGTCAGGCAGGGATGTGCCGGCAGGGGAGGGACACACAGGGGGAGGGGTGATAGGCGGGGGCTGGGACCTGCTCCAGGCAGGGACACAGCGGGGTGTGGGGGAGACCCACGGGGGCCGGGCCCTATCCAGGCAGGGCTGAGGGAGAGACCCAGCTCCAAATATTCCTGGAGCAGGGCCCCCAGCCCTGAATATTGCTGGTGCTCGAGCACCGCAAACATATATAACCTGCCGCCTATGCTAAGAAATGCATCTGTATGAGCTATTGGGAGAAAACAAATGTGGGCAGAGTCAATTTCAGTCTCACATTAGGTATCTTGTGACCTGTTTGATCCTGGGTGGGATAATATCTGAATAGAAACACTAATTCTGAGTTACCAGATGGGAAAGTTAACATAAAACCCAAGGGAAATAGGAAACCCAGATGCCACTTGGGGAAGGTTTTTAAGTTGCCACTGTGGCAAAAAGAACCTGGAAAGACTGTCATACTGTCAGCTGAAAAAGCATGATATCTTCTGGGGATAAACAGACTATCATACCAGATCATACTAATGGTCAATCAAGTCTCATGTCCTGCCCACAGCAGTGGTCAATACTTGATGTTCAGGGAAAGGTGAAGTCTCTTTTCACCCATCTCACAACGGCTTTTCTGTATGTACAACTTCAGTGAAGACCTTCAAAAACATGCTCTTAATCATTATGCTCATCACTATTCCCATTAGCAAAGCATCCAATTTTATAAAGCACGTAGTAGGACCTTTTTAATTCCAGGATCTCTAAGTGTGTAGCAGTGTGCTCTGATAGTCTAATACAACACTGATATTTTTACAAATCACCATCAAAGAAGGGCATGTTTAAAGCATGTTGCCATTCATGGTAACATGCAGAATACTTCTGTATCAGCAATGTACATAATCAGTATATATCCACTATCAAATTATATCTGATTCTAGTGGATTCGTTAGTGAACTTCTATGAATTGTGGATCTGCTGTCTCAGTGTGAAGTGCAGCCAAAGAACGTATTATATTAAAAATACTGAAGAGGATAAATCAAGAATGAAAAAGGAAAGTTATAAAAATCCATTGTGTTAAAATATGATTTAGTAGCACAAAAAGTCATAACTCATTTCTTTAGTTTGTTTCTCTAACAAAATACTATAGCTTGCTGGAACTTTGGACCTACAGAATGAACAAAAAAGTATCAAACAACCAATATTCAGTGGATTATTCTGTCTTGTTCTCTTTTGAGTAAAGAATTGTTTTCATTGTTTCTTGAAGAAAAATGGACACTTGCTGCAGCATGACACATGCATTTAAAGAAAAATCTAGACATTGACATTCTATTCACTTAGAGAAGTGAAAAGGCTGTTGAGAGTAGCTATGTTTACTGTAACATCTATGAACCATACTCAGTGCACAGTCAAATATTATCCCTTCACTATCAACCTGTTTTATAATAAAGTAAGTACATGTTAATAATACTGACTCTTAATAGGATTTTTCATCTGAGGGTCTTAAAGTGCTTTGAAAACATTAGCAATCTCATCCAACTTCCACTGAAGTCAGAGGGAAAAAAAAAAGACTCACACCGATCACAATGGGAGTCAGATTGTACCTTACTTCACTAAGCCTTAAAACTCCTTTGGGGGTAAGGTAGGAAGTGTAGTCATGGATCAGTTCACACCTCTGAAATGCAGCCACCTCTGAGGTGAAGTGCAGCATAGCTACAGCAAAGAAACAACCCAGGTTTTTTGTTAATTTTTTTTAAACAAGACAGGATGCAAATACCACCGAACCTATGTGTAACTCTGGGGGGATTTTGAGAAGGCACAATGTAAATTGCTGAGCTGGAAATCGGGGCAGGAACTTGGCGTTATCATCCCTACCTTCTGATTCTTAGTGACACTCAGTTTAATGTCTAATTCAAAGTGTATTAGATCATTGGTTCAGTAACTTCAGAAGGAAATTCTATCTAGCAAATCAATGTTTCCTGTAGCACTTATGCATTCTCTATTGGTCTCCCATTCAAGTATTTGTCTAGCCTTACTCAGGTTTGTGAGATCTGACAAGATGACAGCACAATGTGTCTGACTTCCAAACACTATTAGGGAGCTCTCTGAATACTGAATCTGAATTTTTAGCCTAAGAGACTTGGCCAGCAGTCATGCTATGTAAACTTCATTTAAAAGCTATCCAAATTTTACTTTTTTTTTTAATTTTACTTTATGAATCAAGTAATACAACAACCAGGAATGGGTTTTATTTTCCCTGTTGAAACCTGATCGTTCAAGTGAATAGGACAAAAAACATTGTTGATTAACTGTCTTAGTAAATAGTCTGCATGTTTAATCCACAAGTTAACATTCTATGTAGTGTGATCCTTGAAGTCCTTATACAATTCCTGCTTCATTCATACCTTTGTGTTTTGTTTTCAGCATAATAAACATGTTACACCTAAGGTACAAACTCCAGAAAGAAAGTACCTTTATCTTTGGCCTTTAAAATAAAAATCTAAAAATACAAACTTTGCTTCTGGATACACTATATATTTGGAGCCCACTATAGAAATTAATCAACTGCTGTCAAGTGACTGAGAATCATGTTCATTTCAATAAATCCAGAGAGATACTGGTGAACTGTCAGGAAAAATTCAGCCAAGTGCTAGCTTAAGCTACAAAGGAGGAGAGAAAGCTTCAGTTTTAGTGAATTCTCAAAAGTAATTTGGGCAACTTTATGTGAAGAAAAATTCTAGTATAAAAGGTATTTCAGTCCCATGGAGAAATGCTTGAACCTTTACATCAGTTTTTGGTCTGTCATCTTCTGTGCACTCTGGCATTTAAGATGATATACTGAGAGCTTCCCAAGGGCCAATCACTGCCTGCTTAATACAGTGGGAGAATCATTCCACTCTGGTTTTCTTTTTTGTGGATCATACTGAAGACTCCAAAATCAAATCCTTCTTATCACAAAGTGTTTTCACCTTTGTGTTGGGAAAACCACTCATGTGAGAGATGAAAAAACTAGACAAAGAATTTTCATATTTCTTTGTGTGGAAATGTAAGTGGAAGCAAAGGGACAAGTGACTGACTATCACAACTGAGATCCTGGGCAGTGCTGTGACCCTAAAGCCAGCACAGACAGTTGAGGGAGGTTCACCCCACTGTAGGAAGATCCTCTGGTGGTGTTATATCAGTCACCCTTATGATAGCCTGGATAGGGCACATGGCCAGGGAACACAGATGTGGCTGGGAAATCTCTACTCCTCGCTGTCTCCTATTTGCCTTATCAACTTCTTGGGGTCATTGGCAACCTATGCTTATTCTAGAGGACTGGCCACAGCATGGTTGGCATTAAGCCACCTCTGCATCCCACAAACATGGGCCCTCTTGAACTATGGTATATGCTTCTTGGACACAGCCAAGGATTCGGACCTGGGAGATGAAGTAAACATGATTGAGTCAAGAGGAAATATAAAAGTGTCTCGATAGAGGTGCCACAAGAAGGGCTATACTACATCAACACACCCCTTTCTCTTGATGCATTTACATTTACTTCTGGATTTGTCCTAGAATATCTAAACTCTGGACTTTTATGTTTTATGGCTCTTTTCAGTTACAAGTTGAACATGCAGAACTGTAAGTAATGGTTTTCCCCACTGAAAACCTACAAAATTATTTCCCATTCATTTTGTACTTGAGAACCCTTCCACTCAGAACTGTTAAATGTAATAATAGTGCACTGGCAGCTTTTATAACTAAGAAAAAGCCTAACGTCTTTTCCCTTTACCCTACCTCCCCCCCTTAAATTTCTTGACTCTCACACCTACTATTTCTGTTATTTAAAAAAAAACAAACAGAAGTGTGGGAGGGGGAGAAAATTATGATGTACTGAGACTGGAGTTGATGGTACATGCTTCAAAAATGTATCATCTCCTCTTAAAATGTTAATGTGTGAGCCTCTTAATTTAAAAGAGGCGGGAGATGTTTAATGCTATCCTTAAGAGTTATGCAGTTTGTTGTAACTAAATAGGATGCTATAAAATACCTCCAGAAAGGTACTAAACTCTCATTTTTCCTCCTTCACGTCAAACAAATGTTATTCCTCCGCCCCCCCCCACCACCATCTATCATCTCCATATAGGGGGCTTTGACATAAAAGATTGTGTCAGATCACTGTTTAGGAATTGAGTGGGCTTTTTAGAGTATCAAATCACAGCTAAATTGTTTGGACCCAGCTGTGTGTTGTTCCACTCTGTGCTTCTCCTTTGTACAAATATCCATCTTGTCAGCCTCTGACAGTGTGGATGGTCTGGACTTGGTCTCAAAATGACAAACTCAAAGAATTATTTAAGGGAAGGAAAAAAGAAAATATAGCATAAACGGACACAATTTACAATAAAAAGCAGAGCAGGCTTTGTCTCTTCCCCCCCACACACAGAAAAAAAAAAGTCACACACCCCTGCTTTGGTTTTGTTAAAGTAACTTACAACCACAAATAATGTTTTTTTCCTGTTTCCACAAATGCATGCTCCATCTGAAAAACAAATGTATAAAAGTGTAATGTGACCATACCTTTGCAGATTGGCAACTAATTACTCTTGCTATCACACAGAGCAATTTTTGAATTATCCACACTATATAATGGCTGCAAGATATCATACCATCCATACATTATTTAAGCTTCTTAAAATGAAGGTGCATTTTTCATAGAAAAACTTCACAATAAGTAGAAATTCCCCACAACCTGAACTGCTATAGTCATGTACAGAATGTGGACATTTTGGGAACTGCACTCTACTTCCCTACAAGTTTTCGCTGCAGACAAACCATGATTATTTATCACGTGGTTAATCAAAATTCTTGATAATAGGAACATGAATATCCCTTGAAATTTGCTTGCAGAGAAATTCTTCGGCTGCCTAGTGCCTATGATTTGCAGAGCCCCAGCTCTGCAACAAGAAAGCTCTTCTGCAGTCCCGCCAGAAGGCACAAGTTTGCAGGTGGACCTAAAACCAGTGACTTACTGATGAAGACTCATCTCGGTCAGGACATAGTAATGATGGGTGTGGGTATGTGCGGGGAGGAGGGGGGGGGTGAAGAGACACCACCTAGTCGTTTAAAAACTAGATCACTTATAGTTATAGCTTGGTATATGGTACAGCAACAAAGCCTAGTTGATTTCATTGATCTTTCCATTTCACGAAGGGCATTAAACCAGGGATTTTGTGAAACATTCTGCACAGCACTATCTAGCAGAACTTTCAGTATGAGATTTAGTAAAATGCATGGATTACATATTAAGCAGTGCTGGCAGAAAACTAATTTTACACATCTAGTAAATTAAATGCCTGCTTTGGGACAAAGTTACATATCCTATAAATGTAAGGACTTAAGGGCTTGATCAAAGCTCATTGAAGCCAATAGGAGTCTTTCCATCTACTAGGGTAGCATCTAGATCAGGCCTTAACACCATATATTGGCATCATGTTCCATGCATGCAACCTTTACTAATACCCCACTCATTGATCAAGAGCAGTAAAATGGAAACAAAAGTTAGGCTTTGTCTGTACGTGTTAAACACAGTATTTGAGACACTGCATGAACTGTGTGACATGATGCATTATTTTACGTCACTGACTGTTTCAGATCATGTTACATTGTATCAAACTCGCGTAGAAATTGAAAGAATATTACATGTCATGACACAGCAGTAGTAATATAATGTGAGGTGACTTAAAATCTATGGGAAAAAAATATTTTCCTAGTCCAATAACTACTATCATATCAGATTGTAGTTACCCAATCCAAATTGAACCTGGCACAGAGAGAAGCAGTGTAAAAACTGAAGTATACATAACCCTGTAGAGAATATGGCTCTCTTTTTAAAAAAAAATACTGCTAAGCTTATGCAGTTGGGGAAAAATCATTTTCCTTTGTTTATTTTCATTTAATGAGGAATACAAATCTGCAATGGATGAAAAATACTTGTTTACTCTGGGCACAGTACTTGAAAATTAGTCTTTTGTTTTTTAGCATCCCTATGAATGTTTTATTTAAGGACCACTGGTAATTAGAAAGAGAAGTCTTTTAGCAAGAACAGCCAGACAATACATTTCAGTAAACACACAGCAGTCTATACAGGCCCACCTGTTACTCTTGGTACTTCCAAAATGGTCTCTTTATATCCCGGTCCAATAACTACTTAATCAGTTACAATCAATCAAGCATGAACTAATCAAACTAACTCTAACACCTTAATTCATGAGGCAGGCTTCCAAACATTGGTGCTTGAGCCCAGTTGATTAATACCGCTAATGCTGTACACAGTTGAACTAAACCTCAAATGGAGTCCTCTTGCAAAAACTCAACTAAATAGAATAATGCCTACTTCAGAACCTACCCTACATTTTTCTGTCAAGTTCCATTTAATACTGGAACTGCAAGTTAAGTTAGTTGGACATACATATATAAATGCAAAAAATGACTTACGCAAGCGAGTACCACAGAATACACTGAAAAGATGTGTCTACTGTGGTGCTTGTGATGAGAAACACTAGTTGCTGTTGGCCAAATAATGCTGTGCAGTCCAAGAAAAGTGCCTGAAAATGGTAACATGGATTTATTTGTTGAATAAGGGTGAATGACTATCTGACTTCAAAGGTGAAGGAACAACAAGCTGCAACAAATAAATATTGGTAGCACCATCTACAACCTGAGGTGAACATGGAAGGTCCTAGGTAAATCAGAGAAGAAGTAGATAGCTACTACCTGATGACATGTCTAGTGGTATTCTTTGCCCATGCTGTTGACTGCACTCACAGCCACAAGCCATTACAACAATGTTTTATAGAATCATCGATTTTAAGGTCAGAGGGGACCCTCATGATCATCTAGTCTGACCTCCTGCACAACGCAGGCCACAGAATCTCACCCACCCACTCCTGTATCAAACCCCTAACCTTTGTCTGAGCTACTGAAGTCTTCAAATCATGGTTTAAAGACGTCAAGGGGTGGAGATTCCTCTAGCAAGTGACCCAGGCCCCACACTGCAGAGGAAGGTGAAAAACCCCCAAGGCCTCTACCAATCTGCCCTGGAGGAAAATTTCTTCCCGACCCCAAATATGGCAATCAGCTAAACCCTGAGCATGTGGGCAAGACTCACCAGCCAGACACCCAGGACAGAATTCTCTGTAGTAACTCAGATTCCACCCCATCTAACATCCCATCACAGGCCATTGGGAATATTTACTGCTAATAGGTGAAGATCAATTAACTGCCAAAATTAGGCTATCCCATCATACCAACCCCTCCATTACCATGACAATGAAGATAGCTGTATGTGAAGACTTGCTCCATATCTCCTGGTGTGTTGATCACCTGCACTAAATGAGCATGGATCACATTTATTTCAGTGTTGCTGTGATGGGCATGTAGTACTCATACATGGTGGTGAGAGTAGGCTACCGAGATGCATCCAGTAGACCAACACAACCATGCCTTGACTTTTCCATAGGATCCTGTGTACTTTTATTCCCATAATTCTGCAAGTGGTTACTCTGTCATAAACCATTTATTGATCTATGAAATTTCCTCCAATTGACTAATTTCCATAAATCAGTAATTCCATGGCAAGCGATCAGAGACCTAAACTATTACTTACTCTGACTCATGTAGGCATACCTAAGGCTCAGTGTTTGATGCAGAGGTCACAGATTCTATGATTTTCTGTGACTTCTGCAGCGATTCCCTCCCCCAGCATCCAGAGCATCCCCTGAGCTGCCCCCACTCTAATTTTAGTTATGGACAAGTCTTGGGCTGTGAATTTGTGTTTACAGCCCATGACCTGTCCATAACTTTTACTAAAAATACCCATGACTAAAATGTAGCCTTAGTCATACCTCACTTTCCTTTGCATAGTTTTATTCTGTCTGTTAGGAGGTCCATGTGATTTTGGTCAATAGCTGACAGTCATGATCATCTGTTGGTTGTTCAGTGGCCTATGCAAAACAAGATAGGTTTTCAACAACTATTCCCAGATATACTAAGGAGGAAAAAAAATGCACAACCATTAGCAACACAGATAAGCAAAGTCACTGACCTTCTCAACAAGAGGGCTAAAGAATGAACGAGTTCACATGTAGACTGAACTACCCTCAGACACAGAAGCAGTCAACATTGGCAGCTTGTGCTGTTGGAGCCTGCATTATACTTTGTCTGTGGACAAATCATCACAGAAATTAAGGGCTACAAGGGATCTTGAGGGGGTCACCCAATCCAGCCTCCTGTGCTAAAAACAGACCAAACCTCCATGTCCTTTGCTACAGATTACTTCTTGTCCTACCTTCAATGATTCTCCCTATGTCTTCTTTTCTCAAGAAGAAACATACCTGTTTATTTGGGTGTTTTTAAACTTTTCCTTGTATTTCCTTTGTATTCTTGTATTTGTCCACATCTTTCCTAAAGGGTGGAACCCAAAACTGGACAGAGTACTTCACTGAGATCTTGCTAGCGAAGAGACGATTGGGACAGTTAACTCCTGTGTTTTACATACAATCCTTCGTTTGCTACGCCCACAAATGATATTAGCTTTTTCACAACTGCACCATTTTGGGGCTCATCTTCAATTTAGGATCTACTAGAACCCGCAGATAGTTTTCTAAAGTACTAGTGCCTATCCAGTT
Source organism: Gopherus flavomarginatus (assembly GCF_025201925.1). Lineage (NCBI taxonomy): Eukaryota > Metazoa > Chordata > Testudines > Testudinidae > Gopherus > Gopherus flavomarginatus. The sequence continues at coordinate 32,813,542 of NC_066624.1, forward strand.
ATTCACCATTTTATATTTGTGCATTTTAGCTTTTCCTTCCTAAATGCAATAGTCTTGATTGAATTTAATCTTACTGATCTCAACAATTCTCCAACATGTCAAGGTTATTTTGAATTCTAATTCTGTACTTCAAAGTGCTTGCAACTCTTCCCAGCTTGGTGTAATCCTCAAATTTATAAGCATGCTTTCCACACTGCCATCCAATTCATTAATGAAAATGTTAAATAAAACCAGCCCAAGGAAGACCACTGCAGGACCATCTCATTACATCCTTCCACACTAACAGCAAACCATTGATAACTACTTTCAATCAGTTGTGCATCCATCTTATAGTAAATTCATCTAGACCATATTTCCCTAGTTTGCTTACGAGAACATCACATGGGACTATGTCAAAAGCCTCACTAAATCATGGTAGATCATGTCTACAGCTTCCTCCCTATCCACTAGGCCAGTCACCCTACCAAATAAGGAAATTTGTTCTTAACAAGTCCACATAAGCTATTATTGATTATCCTATCCTCCTCTAAGGGCTTACAAAATAATGGTATAATAATTTGGTCCGGTATCTTTTCAGGCATCTAAGTTAGGTTGACTACTCTATAATTCCCTGGGTTCTCTTTGTTTCCCTTTTTAAAGTTAGGTGCTATGGTTGCCCTGCTCCAGTCCTCTGGAACTTAACCTGTCTTCTATGAGTTCTCAAAGACAGTTACTAGTGGTTCTGAAATTGCTTCAGCTAGTTACTTAAGTACCTTAGGGTGAATGTCATCAGGCCCTGCCAACTTGATTACATTTAATTTATCTAATCTGTAAGTGAGTGGACTCACCCCTGCAGCACCCCCTGCTTGTCATCCATGGGAATTAGCTCTTCCAGCATCTTGGAGTACCCCCTGCAGGCTTGTGATCTGCCTTACTGCTGGCCCTCATGTCCCTCCCAGGACTCCGATGCCCCTTTCTCTGGGTCCCCACACTTTAGGTCTCCCCACCCAGGGGAACCTCCATTCACTAACCCCATCTTGCCTCAGTGCAAGGCTACTGCCAGTCACATCTAGCCCCATTCCCTGAGGCAGACTGCAGCACATGCCACTCATCACAGGCAAGGTTGAGTTGGACCTGCTGCCTCTCTCTCTCTATAGCTATGCTGCCCCTCTGCAGCCCCAGTACTGGTCTTAGGGCTTCAGCTAGGCCCATAGCCTGGGGGGTTTCCAGGCTGGAGCGCCCCAGTTCCTCTAGCCTTTCCCCGGCCCTGCTCCACTCCCAGTACCCTGCTCAGCTCCCTAGCAGCCAGGTCCTTCTCTCTCTACAAACAGAGAAAGAGTCCTGAGCTTCTAGCTACCCTAGCCTTCTTATAAGGCCCAGATGGTCTGTTTGGGGCATGGCCCCAGCTGTAACCACTTCCCCCAATCAGCCGGGGTTTTGCTCCTTTCCCCAGCCCTCTGCAGGGTTTTTCCAACCCCTTCAGGGCTGGAGCAGGTGCTCACCCCGCTACACAATATTCTTTAACCTGTTATTTCCTATCGTGGCTTGTGTTCTTTCTCCCTTAATATGAATTGTGTTGATTTGGTCACAGTTAACCTTTTTAGTGAAGGCTGGATCAAAAACAGGCATTAAACACCTAAGCCTCTTTGTTTTATCACTTATTAGTTCTCTTACCCTGGTTAATAGAAGACCTACACTTTCCTTCATTTTTCTCCTTCTCCTAATTTATTTAAAACAAAAACACACACACACCCCTTCTTATTGCTTTTACTGTCCCTTGCTAGGGAGATTTTGTGCCTTAGCCTTTCTGATTTTGTACCTACACACTTATGCTATTCATGTTTAGCAGTTTGTTTTTGTTTCCATCTTATGTAGGATTCCTCTCTTTGTTTTCAGGCCACTAAAGAGCTCCTGCTATGGCTATATTAGTCTATTACAATTCTACCCATCTTTCTCTCACATCATGATAGTTTGCTGTTGTGCCTTTAATATTGTCGTCTCTTGAAGAAACTGCCAATTCTGCTGAACTTCTTATTCCCCTTAAATTTTCTTCCCAGTGGACCTTACAAACCAGTTATTTGAGTTTGTTGAAGTCTCCTTTTTTGAAGTCCATTGTCTGTACTCTGCTGCTTTCACTCCTTCCTTTCTTTACAATCATGAAATGTAACATTTCATGATCACTTTCACCCAAATTGCCTTAATCCTTCACATTCACAACCAATTCCTCTCTCTTAGCCAGAATCAAGTTTTAAATGGCTGTTGCCACAGGTTACTTCCACCATCTTGTAACACAAGTTGTCCCAATACATTCCAGAAACTTATTGGACATTTCATGTTTTGCCCTATTACTTTTCCTGAGTAGTTAAAATCTCCCATTAAAAGTAGGTCTTCTGTTTTGGATATTTCTGTCATTTGTTCTAGAAATGCCTCATCCACCTCTTCCTCATGACGTGGTGGTCTATGAAGTCCATTGGGGGCTACTAGTTTCCATAAGTATTAGTCTGGTATCCTACATGAGAACTGCATTACCATGAAAACAAATGCTTGCACTCCCTTATCCAGGCCAGTAGAGGCCATCAGCCAAGGTATATCCCTACAACATCAAAAGAATTCATGTTTAGGTGATGGAAGAGAGAAGGGTGAAGTGAGTAAGGAAATGGTTTTTGGTTTTAAACATCCTGAGGGAGATTACAATCAATGACTTTGTTGTTGATGTGTTTGTTTTTAAAAATATGAAAACAAAAAGTGTTTAAGTCCATTTCCTTGTAAATATCTATATACTAGGGTCAAGACTGAAATATTCCATTACAGAACTACAGCACACATTTCAGAAGTAGTATCTGTCTCCAGAGTTGAAATACTATAAGCGTGGCAGGATGATATGAAGTAACTAAGGGCAAAAAAAATCCAGTTAACACCAACAACTACAGGACCACTGAAGGAATAGTAGAGAAACTTTCTCTCCTGTTTGACATGGGTTGGAAGACCCAAGAAGTCTGTGCTGAACCTGGGTCGTTCACTCAGATAGTGCATTACGCTAACGTATAATCTGAACATTCCAAGGTAATCCTCATTTAACCCATTGTGATAAAGAATTACCACCTTTGGGGAGTAATTGGCCATTTATGTAACTCATATTTTCAAATATAGCTTGAATGAGCTACTGTCATAGTATAATTCCCAAATCTGAACCTTAGCGTCCAAAATATGGGTACTAGCATGAATCTCTCTAAGCTTAATTACCAGCTTAGATCTGATAGGCTGCCACCAATCAGGACTTAGGTAGAGCACCTGATAGACTCTGGTCTCCCCAAACCCTTCCCTGGGGACCCCTAAGACCCAGATTCCTTGAGTCTCAAAACAAAGGGGAATAAACCATTTTCCTTCCCCCTCCTTTCTTTCTCCCAGCTCTTTCCCGCCCTGGGTACCCTAGGAGACCACCGTGATTCAATTCCTTGAATCACCCTTTCCCCCTCCCTTCTTCCCCAGAAAGAGATACAGAGATAAATGCCGAGAGCAGGTTTTTCTTCCCTCCTCCCTTTCCTTTCTCCCACCAATTCCCCGGTGAGTGCAGACTCCCTTCCCTGGAGTCTTACAAAAGATAACCAAAAAAAATCAACTAGATTCTAAAAAAAGAGGAAAACTTCAATAAAAAAGGAAAAAACATAAAAACTGTCTCTGTACTGTCTCTGTAATTAAGATGGTAAAATTACAGGGTTTTTCTAGCTTATAGACAATAGAAAGAAGCTTTCTCCAGCAGAAACACAATTTAAGCTACTTCCAGCAAGTACACATTTGCAAATAAGAAAACAAGTGAAAAGACTCTAACCGCCTTTTTACTTACTAACTATTCTGAATAGATAAGAGACTGTAGCAGGGAGATTGGCAGAAACCTGCTTGCACCTCTAGTCCTGTCCAGGACCCCGAGAGAACAACGCACAAACCCAAAACACCCACAGACAAAGGCTTCCCTCCACCCAGATTTGAAAGTATCTTGTTTCCTGATTGGTCCTCTGGTCAGGTGTTTGGGTCCCTGTTTGTTAACCCTTTACAGGTAAAAGAGACATTAACCCTTAACTATCTGTTTATGACAGCTACCTAATCCATTAAAATTGGAAAGAAATTTGTCTTAGATTAGTGTAAAAAGAACTGACATTTGGACAACTCAATGTAGTCTGCTATTTTAGCTAGAGCATCCTTTATTATATGTTGTACTGATATATGCTGGACTAAGGCTTTCTGATTGCTGCCCTCCCAAAAAAAAAACACACAAACAACCCACAAAAGCCAAAAACGATACCTCCCACCATCAAAATAGCTACGTACCTTAATAGACTACCCTGAATTAAGTAGGTACTTGAACAATTGGAGCCTAACCAAGCACACATAAGGGACCAAAAAAGGTCAATTTCAATCAAATGTAATTACAGATCCAAATTTTTTTAATACCTTGTGTAACTATTTGTGATCTGTAGCAAAGAGCCACTATCATAAACAGATAGCTAAGGGTTAATGTTCTTTTACCTGTAAAGGGTTAACACAGGGAACCAAACACCTGACCAGAGGACCAATCAGGAAACAAAACTTTTTCAAATCTAGGTGGAGGGAAGTTTTTGGGTGTGAGTCCTTTGTTCTTGGTCTGTTCCTTTTCTCGTCTCTGAGAGTGATCTTTCTATCTCCTGGTTTTCTAATCTTCTGTTTCCAAGTTGTAAGTACAAGGATAGTAAGACAATAGGTTTACATTGTTTTCTTTTGTATTTACATGTGTGTAGTTGCAGGAATGTTTTAAATTGTATTCTTTTGGAATAAGGCTGTTTATTCACTTTTTTTCTTAAGCAATTGACCCTGTATATTGTCACCTTGATACAGAGCCTATTTTTAATGTCCTTTTTCTTTCTTTTTATATAAAGCTTTCTTTTTAAGACCTGTTGGAGTTTTTCTTTAGTGGGGACTCCAGGGAACTGAGTCTGCAGCTCACCAGGGAATTGGTGGGAGGAAGAAGTCAGGGGGAAAAATCTCTTTGTGTTAGATTTACTAAGCCTGACTTTGCATACCCTCTGGGTGAGCGGGAGAGAGATTAGATCTCTTGGTACTTGTGTTTCCAGGACTGGAAGCAGGGAATCTCCTAGGGTCGTCCAGGGAGGGGAGCCTGGAAGGAAGTAACAAGGAAACAAGGGGTGGGGGTTATTTCCCTTTGTTGTAAGACTCAAGGCATCTGAGTCTGGGGGTCCCCCAGGGAAGGTTTTGGGGAGACCACAGTGAGCTAGGCACTGTATAATTCCTGGCTGGTGGCAGCAATTACCAGGTCCAAGCTGGTAACTAAGCTTGGAGGTTTTCATGCTAACACCCACATTTTGGACGCTAAGGTCCAGATCTGGGAAGAAATGTTATGACAGCCACATAGCAAAACATACTTCTTAAAACTTCACCATAGTCAAGATTAGAACAATGGAATTCAAGGCATGCTGACTTCTCATTCACTTTCATATTGTGAAGAGAAGAGAGATCCATTTTTCACCAATTATTGCAAAAAAATTAAGAAAACCTCTCATTTGCAACAGATCAAAATTGAATTAGAAAACAATGTCAATTTTATACCTCTGTAACAGGAAATGCTGTTTCTCTTTGTGACTGTCCACGTAGGTTTGAAAAACTATTTTGAAGTCAATATTAGGACCCATGGGAGACTAAGAAAAACTCCAAGAAAATCTGCAAGAAGCAGATGCTCCTCTTTCTGCATGGAAGCAAACCATATGGCAGGTTTAACTGCTTAATATAATTATGAATATTTAAGGCCCAAGAGAAGACAATAAGGACAGGCCTAGATGGGCCGTATGAACTACTGAAAATACAAGTCAACCAGTGTATCTGACTAATAATTGTTCCCTTTTACTGCTGCCCTGAAACAGGAACCAGTTTACATGTCTGGTTTTCATATTACATATGTATCCTATGTATATGAAGAGGTATTCTAACCAAAGCTCTTGGGATAGCCAAAAGCTTAAAAAGACACTGTCAGTCTCATGATTAAGACTCATAAGTTAGCTTTTCGAAAAGCTAAATTGTTATATAGCATCCACATACACAACAGTAAAAATTGAAGAGGGTCACTGAAGTCAACCTTGTGTCAGCAGGTATACAAAATATTGCAGATAGTTGGAAAGAGAGAGAAGAATGGACTAGTTTCCTCCATAATAGATAGATATAGTATTCTACAGGAATATACCCAAACACTGAAGTATCACTATTTATTCTGTCACCTTTTGAAGAGCGATTACTGAAGAACAGCATACAATGAACACTTTTTTCTACCTGATCTGCCAATCAATCAATAGGTGCTACCATTCCCAAAAGTATAGAGTAAGAACTCTGAAGAGTCTTTGTATCCAGCCTGCCTGGATCTAGACCCTTCTATTATTCCTTTCCTTTCACAAACACTACATTCATGCTAAACTGCTCATAAGGATAAATCAGATAAACCCAGCCACTGACCCAATACTGTTTACTGAACTAAGGTTAAAAAAAGTTTGGCTAGTTTTTTGTCCTTCAAAAGAAACATTTGCACAAAATGGTATCAGCCAGGAAGAGTACCGGAAAGTTGAATCTCCATCAAAGATTGTATGCGAAGATCACCCTGTTGCGGTGAAGGCAAGTACCTTGCATGTCATTCCCCAGACAGTGGCAATCTTGTGGCCTGCTCCTGGGGTATCACCCTCTGGCTGTACCTCTTAGCCAGTCTATCCCATTCCATAAGTTGTAAAACAACTCAAACAAAAAGGCAAATAGTACGAAGCCCCTCAAGTGCCAGAACCCCTTCCACATACAAATGAGAGGAAGCAGCCTTTAGAGCTTTACAAGAAGTCTTAGCTCCCACACACTGTGGGGCTAGATGCCAAGCGTTAGTCCTGGAGTTTACAACAAAACAAAATTCATCCCATCTTCTTGCCTCAGAGGGTGCAGCCTGGCTGGCTGGCTGGCTGTCCTCTCAAGCTACTCCTCATCAAGGAACTCCTCCAGCTGACCTGTGAGGTTGAGCTCTTCTTGTTTCAAAGTCACATCCCAATTCAGCTGAGTTCCTTCTTTTTAAGGGCCTACCCCCTCCCTGACAAGCTGCAGATGTGTCAGGTTAGGGCTAATTGTAACCACAGATATTCTGTAACCCATTCTTGACTGGTGGTGCTAGAGAAGTATCTGGCCTCATCCTCTTTTCTCAAAACCTTCTTTCTTTCCAGCATGGCTGAAAGCAGGAAGTAGTAGGAATCTCATTATTAGGAAGAGACCAAAGCAGTTTAGATCCATTTAAATAAGCTTTGTAAGGACAACTCTACACTTAAAATGCTGCATTGTCAGAGCTTCTCTAATGCAGCTGCACCACTGCAATACCTTAATGAAAGCACTCAAAGCACATGAGCTTCAGTTCATCGGCAAATTTGACACCATCAGCTCAGGATTAAACAAAAACTGTGAATGGCTTGCCAACTACAGAACCAGTTTCTCCTCCCTTGGTTTTCACACCTCAACTGCTAGAACAGGGCCTCATCCTCCCTGATTGAACTAACTTCATTATCTCTAGTTTGCTTGCATATATATACCTGCCCCTGGAAATTTCCACTACATGCATCTGACGAAGTGGGTATTCACCCACGAAAACTCATGCTCCAAAACATCTGTTAGTCTATAAGGTGCCACAGGATTCTTTGCTGCTCAAAGCACATGGGAGACATCTGTCCTATCAGTGTAGTTAATTCCCACACACACACAAGATAGTAGCCATGTTGATGGGAGAAGCTCACCTGCCAAGATAGTGCTGTACATGGAGGGCGGGGTATGTCTATATAGTTATGTCATGCATATCTCTGATGTGTAGTTATAATGATCTAGGTCAGTAGCACAGACTAGACCTAAGTGTTTGGATGTTTAGCTCAACCAATGTTAAGGCCTCAGTCCTACAATTTGTTCTGGGTGGAACCCCACTGACTTTAAAACCTTCTTTAAAAAGGTGACAACCATTTTCTTGCAGTTTTACACAGAAGAAAACAGACTTCATAAAGGTTCTCTGTACTCTTCATAAAGGTGTTCAATAGGTTCATACTATTGCAAAAGTACTATTGTGACATAACAAAACAAATCCACCCAACAGCTCACTCCGTATGATATAACAACACTGTTTTGCTCTCATTGCAGGATGAGAGGCAATGGGATGTAAAGCATCAGAGGGGTAGCCATGTTAGTCTGGATCTGTAAAAGCAGCAAAGAATCCTGTGGCACCTTATAGACTAACAGACGTTTTGGAGCATGAGCTTTCGTGGGTGAATACCCACTTCGTCGGATACGCGAAGTGGGTACTCACCCACAAAAGCTCATGCTCCAAAATGTCTGTTTGTCTATAAGGTGCCACAGGACTCTTTGCTGCTAATGGGATGTAAGGGAACCATGTGGGAGTGGAAGCCATGAACCCCTTGGCTGTAGCCTTTAAAAAAAAAAACTGACTCAGTTTGCAGCTTTGAGCAAATTCTTTATTCTCTCTGCCTCTGTTTCCTTAACATTAAAATGAGAACTATCATCAGAACCAACTGAATAATTTGTTCTGAAACAAATAAAAACAATTATTCATGGGTACACATTTCATCCAGCCCCAATAATAATATTTATCTACTTACCTCACAGGGTTGTGAGTATTAATCAGTTTACATTTTCAAATCACTACAAAAAACATGAAGGCCTATTATAATGACACAGCCACAGTTAATGCATTATGCTATTGAACTTAGATGAAAAAACATCTTCATACAGGGTACCCTCCACAAGAGACATAGGCAAGCCATTTGTGCTGTTTTAAATGACAACAAAAACGTTATAATTAGACATTTTCTTTTGCTTTCAGATTTCATTATAAAGTCACCTAAATTCATTCTCTTTTTTATTTAAAAGAATCAGAATGATTACCTGAGAGAGAGAGAGAGAGAGAGACAGGAGAAGAATATTATAGTAAGCTATGTGGCCTGTCACATCACTTCTGAGCCACCATGTAGCTTCCTGCAAAATTTACATGACATTGCCAGTGACTCAGGAACTGTGAAAATTCCAACTGTGAATATGACATCCAGCCTTTTAATGTGTAAAAAAGGGGTATTCCTCTTGTCACATATTTGACTTTAGGATGAAACTACTATGTGGCCTTCAAAAACACTCAGTTGCCAAGCTGAAATGATTCTGCATAAGTCCCTCATCTTTCTTTTAGAATACTCAATACAATATCATTGTATGCCCTGATTCATGGAACGATCTAGAGACAAATGGTACACCACCCACATTTAAAAAAACAAACAAAAAAACAACATTTTGTTTATGAATCAGACCCATCATCACTCTAAACACTTGGCAATAAATTAAGCCTTCTCAGGCTGATTGAATTGACTGAATGCTATAAACATGTGACTTTCGCAGATCTAATCATTCCAAGATAGTAGGTGAGTCAATCTTGCAAATGTTTTTAGATATTTCAATTTGCATAGCTGTGATATGTAGCCTACATTTTTCCAAAGCATTTGCTGAGGTGTATTTCCTTATAATTCACCTAAATGTGACAGTTCAGGTTACTGGGAAATAGGAGAATCTATTAACTAGTGATATGCCAAGCCACATACAATACTAATATTGTGAAACAGTTTGTATCAGAAAAACTTACCACATGACAAAGCATCAGTTAAGAATGATTTTAAAAAAATAAAACAAAAAAACACACACAAATTAGTAAACCTATTTCCAAGTCACTCTTATATGGATTTCCTTACCATATGAATCCTTTAATGATAATGGATGGAATTTGCAGCAGCATATTACAGTAGCATTTACTATTCAGAGGGACATCATCAGGTCAAACTTAGCCCCATATGTAGATTTTGTAAGATTTAACAACTTAAAACTGACAGAAAAAATTCCATGATACCTCTTCAAATTTCCAGCAGAAATTAAGCAAACAAACATTCTCAGTTGTGTTACCAAGCCACACATTATAGCATTATGCTAATACTTGAGCCTTGATAAAGTCAATAAAAATGCCTAGTCTATTTGCATTGTCCAAAATGAGACAAATGCAAAAAGAAAACAGCATAACTATAAGCAGCAAATATTATTACAATTCTGTCAGTTTCAATAATCTGCAACCAAATTGTATTCAGACAGTACTCACTCTCTTTGCAGGGTCTGGATCTGGATCCTGCTTATTCCAAGGTGGAGGGGGCACACGCCATCTGCTACCTTCCTTGGACTGATTTGGGGAAACTCTAGGAAAGTGCTATCAGCAAGCTTCACTTCTCATCCCCCTTTTCCCAAGCTCCACTCTCACAAGGACTTGTGCAGGAGAGAGCATGTTAGGCCAAATCAAGCAATTACACCTTCATGGTGTCATTGAAAGGTGGAATAATTATGATAAAGTAATTTCTGCTTAAGGAAGGGTTCCTGGCTCTGAAGAGAATCAGATTTTCCTCTTTCATCCTCTACTAGATTTTCTGGACTCTTACAAAAGAGCACCATCTTTTGATTCTTCAGTTCATTATTTTTTTAAAGAATACCTAGCTAGTCCAACTGTATTTTTAGGGCTTGATAGCCAGTTATTCCTCGATGGAGGGGAAAAACAGATGAAAGGAGGAAGATTAAAATGGTCAGAAAAGAGTAGGTGAGGAGAGAGAAAGAAAAGCCAAGCCAGAAATACGTGGCTCGAAATATAACATGGTGTAGGAGGAGGAAAAAGGAAAATGAAAGAGAGGGATCAAAAAGCCAGTAGGACAGGAGGGTTGTGGGAAGCACGGTATAAAATAACTGGAAAACAACAAGCAGTATCCTTCTATGGGGTTATAACTGAGAAGTGAAATGGGACTTATTTGTGATTGGTAGCCAATTAGTTTTCTACAACTAACAAGAATTGTAAGCAGCATTTAGATCTTAGAAATGCCAGTCCCAGAGTCAATTTGGTCCCTCTGCTCCTATTTTCTTCGGTCAGTGAGACCTTGCTTTGATTATATTAAAGTTACGATGAAAAAATGATTTTAATAGAAGTCTATAGAGAACTTGTTAATATGCCTTTATGATGTATATTATGACAGCATTTCAATTTCATTGCAGGCCTAATGAGACTCAGTTACAATGTCAAAATAAAGGGAAGTTATATCAATCAAGTTATACTACCCTGATAAAAAACACATAAAGAAATTAACCCCATTAAAAACTACTTTAAAACAACATTAAGATTTAGTGAACCCAGAAATTGCTTTGGTTTTGTGCTCCAGGTAAAACCTTTAACTATGATCCCTTGAGTTAAATACTGCAGTGATTCACAGAATGGTATTGACATCAGTGGAGTTGTTTAGGCTGTAAGCAAGCACAAAGTCAAGACTAAACATTGCAAAGCACAGCTCTCTATTAAGGGACCCTGCAACACTACAAGTATCCTTATTTCAACTACACAGATAAAGTATGTGAATAAGTAGAACTGCTTGTTTGTGCCAAAATAGTACAACATCATTCATAAACAACGCTGACTGGGCCAAATTCTGCCCTCATTGACATTGGTAAGACCCCCTGATGCTTGAGTAAAAAAAGCTGATCCTAAGTTTTAAAGAGTTCATATATTAATAGATATTAAGACCTTTACAATCACATAGTTCAACCTCCAGAAAATTTCAGCCAGTGATTCCTGCAATAAAGGCCATAACTGCTGGTTTTACTAGAGCATTTATTTTATAAGACACCCAGTTTTAAGAAAGCATAGCCCCTCAAAGGATGAAGCCTTAAAAGCTGTGGGACAGCTGCTCAGCTGATTGTGATATCTGCTAGGTGTGGCTGAGACAGAGACACAAAGAGGCTGTTGCTATTCACTGATTCTGGGGATGGTTCCACACTGACAGGATGTGGCCCAAAGGGGGCAGTATGCCAACCAAGAAGTAGAGTATGGTAACACCTAGCTCCTCCAATGTTTCGGGGGAGACCTGAGATTTACTTGTTTTCCACCACACAGGGGCCAGGTCATAACAGAGAATCTAGCTCTATGAATTTTACTCAAATAGACTAAAATCATTTATTTACAGGATCTGTCTTTATGGGGTTCAGACAAATGTAAGTGAAGGTGCAGCTTCTTTGAATTGACTATTTCAGTGTCAAAACCATTTATACTGAAGCTAATTTTTAGAGCTATTTATCAGCTTGAAACAATCACCATCTGAATATAGAAATATAGAAGTTTTATATGGAAAATTATTTGGAATCCATTTATATCCTTGAGGGAAAATGATAAAATCAATCTGTATTCACAGCTAAGGAGAAAGCCCATTCAGAATGTGAAAATACAACAGCAACCAAAATGATGGGAAGTTACTGGGATTCCTAAGCTGTTGAGCACATAGCTCTGTGAAGTCAGTGTAAACTATTATACTGAAAATACCCACACAAACTATAGTGAAATCCTACTTCCATTTCAGTCAGTGGCAAAACTCTCATTGCATAATTTTGCCCTCTTTCACCTCTTAATTTTGCCCACTGAATCTGAGATTTAGGGTATGTGTACACTACTTGCCGATCCAGGGATCGATTTATCACATCTAATGTAGATGCAATAAATCGATTCCCGATCACTCTGCCGTTGACTCCTATACTCCACCACAGCGAGAGGTGGAAGTGGAGTCAATGGGGGAGCAGTGGCAGTTGATGCCGTGCTGTGAGGACGCAAGGTAAGTTGACCTAAGATACGTCGACTTCAGCTATGCTACTCTCACAGCTGAAGTTGCGTCTCTTAGGTCGATCCTCCTCTCCCCTGGCCCAATGTAGACCAAGCCTAAGAAAGGTTATGTTAATGCAATTTCTCCACTGAGGGGTAGAGAGCAAAGCTTAAATTATACCAGCAGAAATTCTCTTAGATTCACTTAGAACTTCTCTGCACAGGGAGATACTCTGAAATACCTATTCCTGATTAACTCCAGGGACTGTCTTCTTCAGGAACTAGTAGCTGACAATGCATGCTGTCGGACAGGTGTGGCAGTGAGGCCAAATAATCCACCATCTATACAATCTCCCTCATACAAATCAACAAAATTGTTGCAGGCAAATTAGTTTTAGAGAAAAAAATGGTGAGTGGTTGAGTTTACTTTGATATCACAATGGCCTAGGACTCTGGGCATGGCACAACTACATGTCTTACTGTTGCAGGGGTGTAATTGGTAAAGACAACATGTCTGAGAAATTAAAAATTCCACAGTAACAGACCATGAATCCCAGTGACAGTTGAATCCATGGTACGCCCACATCTTGAATACTGCACACAGCTCTGGTTGCCTCATCTCAAAAATATATATTAGAATTGGAAAAGGGCAACAAAATTGATTAGGGGTATGGAACAGCTTGCATATGAGGACAGATTAATAGATCTGGGACTTTTCAGCTTGGAAAAGAGATGACTAAGGGGGGATATGAAAGAGGTCTATAAAATCATGACTGGTGTGGAGAGAGTAAGGAAGGAAATGTTATTTACTCCTCATAACACAAGAACGCCAAATGAAATTAATAGGCAGCAGGTTTAAAACAAACAGAAGGAAGTATTTCTTCACACAACACACGGTGAACCCGTGGAACTCTTTGCAAAGGATGTTGTGAAGGCCAAGACTATAACAGAGTTAGAAAAAGAACTAAGTAATGGAGGGCTGATGGCTATCAGCCAGGATGGGCAAGGATGATGTCCCTGGCCTCTGTTTGCTGGAAACTGGGATGGCTCACTTGATGATTAGCTGTTCTATTCATTTCCTCTGAAGCACTTGGCATTGGCCACTGTCGGAAGACAGGATACTGGGCTAGATGGACCATTGATCTGACCCAGTATGGCCATTTTTATGTTCTTAATCTGGTGAATAACTGGTGATATTCTGAACAAAAAGAGCTCTCAGCCATGCTTGTAACTCTTTCCATTGCTTCACGCTGACTCTACAGATATAATAGACTTCAGAGTGACAATCTTGGAATCTTATATAGATAAAATAAGTACCTTATTCCACCAGAATGAAGCTAATTCAGAACAAGGTACTCATTTACAAATAGAAGCATCCACAGACGGAGTTAATGAAGAATAGTTAGTCCACTTTAAATGCACATCCTATCTTATTCTGTATTTTCTGTATTAACCTTTCATGTGTAGACAAGCCTTTAGACTCATCTCTGGATTTGCTACAATGTGACTAAGAGCTGTAGGTCTGGGCCCTTAAAATCAAATAGGAATTAGCTACAATACAAGAGTGAATATCTCAATTAAGAAAATGAGTCACTAAAGTCTGATAAAATGCTGTTTGAAGTCACTGGGAGACTTTCACATTATGGTTAGAGCGGTCTCAAATCCAGAAAATTAAGTCCACTGGTACACTCAGTGAGTGTTAAAATGGCCTTTGTTATGTATATTTTTAATATTATGCACAAAAGACTCACTGTACTTCCAGAAGTTATGAAAATATTCCAAAGCCTGTATTAAAATATTCAAAATAATGAAAATACACCAGAACTTAATGTAATTTATTTTTTCTTAGTGCAGAGGTGTATTTATGTACATTCTTTTTAATTGTCCCTGATTATTTCATCAAAAATTCCCTTGTCACTTTCCATTCTGATGTTGCTCATTAAGAGAAAGTATAGTATTGCTCCATTTTAAAGTTCTGATACCATTGAGAATTCTTTTAAACACAGCATGTGTCCTCTTTTAAAAATGTGTTTCCAAATATCATCCCTGATTGCTATCTCAAAGGACTGTTAACTACAGAGCTACCATGTTTCTGAGAGAGTTAGAACAGCAGGAGGTGCAACATATTTTGGTGAGTTCGAGCTTGCCCATATGATCATTACTTTCCAAAATCACTGGGCAGCTTGGAAAGGTTGGGATTTGGAACTTAGCCAGGGCATTTCAGTGAAACAGTAGAGAAATGTTGAAAAGAATGGATGGGTAAATAGAAGCTAGAGTTGTGCAGTGCTGTTTTTTTTTCATTCATCTATCATTCGTATCCAACACTTGGAGTGTCATGACAGCCCATGAAAAGTTTACAAAATTGAAAAATCTCATTGATTTTGCTCATTTTGCATTTGCACTTGCAAAGTTGGTGTTCTGTGTCCACAGTATACTTTTTACCAGATAGAAACATCTTATAATGAGAACTTGTACCACTGGATCTTCTTTGCTGGTCTCTGATGCCCTGGTGAGTGACATATATAGCAGGGTTCTCAAGTTTTTCCTTTCTGGGACCTCCCCCGGCACCCCTTCAACATGCTATAAAAATACTTGTGCCACAACAACTAGTTTTCTGCATATAAAAGCTAGGATCAGTTTTGTTGGGTAGCAAGCAATTGCCTGGGGCCCCATACCACAGGGCCCCCCACAAAGCTAAGATGCTCAGGCTTTGGCTTCAATCCCAAGTGGCAGGGCTCAGGGCCTTGGCGTTCAGCTTCATGTGGTGGCACTTTAGTTTCTGCCCTGGACCCCAGCAAGTCTAATGCTGGCTCTGCTTGGCAGCCCCCCTGAAACCTATTTGTACCCCCCCCCCCCGCCAGGGAGCCCCAGCCCCTGATTGAGAACCACTGATATATTGGGCCTTCCTGACGATGATCTGTCCAGGACAAACTTCTCTCCAGTAAAAAGTATTATTTTGAGCAGCTTTCAGTGTTGTCTCCAACTTCAGTAAACTTTTTATTTCCATTACCAGTATTTGAAGTATTGTGGTACTTACAGTTCAAGGCTTCATCACAGTAGAAACTGTTCAAACTTAGAGCAAAGAGATAGGCCTTGCTTTCATAAAAAAGCCCCTTAGGCTTTATTTATTTTTGCTGTTGGTCCCTTAGGATACATGTTTGAGGCCTACAAGATTTGGCCTTGGATATTTGTTTTGTACTGGGCTGGGCTTTCAACACAAGAGAAATAGTTTTCTCTTAAAAAAGTGACTTTGGCCATAGAGAGGAATCTAACAAAATGGCATTTTTGCAAATCTGACAAATTTTCACTTATTTTGCCAATCTGACTCAGCATTGGGTCCAAGTTATTATTTTATATTTGCTTGGTTTATAAATTTGTTTTCCGAAGCTGGTTCGTGAGAGGGAGGTACAGGTATATTGAGCAATGCTTTTGCGGTATAGAATCATGATGCAGGGAAAACCTGTTTAAATCAATCATTCATACAGTTTTAGTTTAAGCTTTCAAAAATAACAGCTAGAGACAAGAGAGAAGGGTTACAGGCTGGGGAGATCCTTGTGGAAATTATCCAACTGAAAAAGGATATCAGGGAGAAGAGAAAATGGTTTGTACCAAGAAAGCCCCATGAAGCATTTCTGCTCTGTTCACCCCAGTGAAAGAGAACCAGAAGAGGTAGTTTAGGCCGTGGCAATAGCTGGTAATCAGATTAGCAATGGATTTTCCAGTTTACAGCATAAAAAGAACAGAGCAGCATCCTCATGCACTAAGGCTCTTTGGGCTACACAGGAGTATTTGTAGCAATGGAACAAGAAGTGACACAATACATTGGGAGAGTGAGTCTCAAGGGCCTAAAGCTGTTTCTAGTATTTTAAGAACAGAATAAGAGAAAGCTACAGGCTTCTTAACTTTTCCACATATCCACTAGTAGCTTAATTCTTTCTCTTTCTGACGTGCCAGTGGCTTGTCCATGTGCATCTACAACTCAGGGCCTAATTTTGTGAGATGCTGAGTGCTTCAACTCAGCCGGGATTGAAGCCACTTAGAGTCTTTCATGAGGTGCACAGCACACTGCAGGATCAAGTCCTAGGCTGGAATTGTCTTTGGGATGGACTTGTGCTCCATTTATCAGGGCAGGGCTACAGTTACAATGGTGTGGCTGCACCACTTCAATGAAGACACCACTATGTGGATGGGAGAAGCAGTAGCTATGGCAACAGGATAAGATCTCCTGTCAACATAGCGCTGTCTACACTGAGGGTGAGGTCAATATAACTGTGTCACTCAGGGGTGTAGATTTTTCACATTCTTGAGATATGTATTTATACCAATGTAAGTTTACAGTGCAGACGTGACCTCAGATCTCCTGATTTTCACAACAAAAAATCTATCCAGTAGGATAACAAATGCCTACTGAAAAAAATAGCAGAACTATGTCTGCTGACACTGCAGTGTAAAGAATTACAATGATATTGAGAATATAGCATTGTATATTACCTTATAAAGAAATATGACTTATTCTCGCCAGCCCATCATGTGAGACTGTAATCTGTAGGAGAATTTGTGACTACATTCTAAGCAATACCCAATATCATTGCAGAGTTAATGCTTAATGCTGGAAATTCAGTGCAGGCTAAGTCAAATCATCAAAAGAATCCTCCCGAGTAAGCAAATATTCATCAGCAGAGATATTAAAATCACATTAGCTAGCCAGGAAACAGAATCCGTTCTCACTGTTTCACCATCACAAGAAAGAAAAAAAATTAGTCTGAGGATATTTGTAGCAGTTTTGTCAATGGATTCCATGTACTTTTACATGATCTATAGCTTTCATGGTTTGACACAGTGACAGAGAGAGGGTTCAATAGAAAGAAACTACTTTCCTATGGCCTGGCCCACAGTTATTTTAACTATCAGGGTTCTCAAACTTCATTGCACCAAAACCCCCTTCTGACAATAAAAATTACTACATGACCCCAGGATGGAGGATCGAAGCCTGAGCCCACTTGAGCCCTACTAACCCGGCAACAAGGGCTTCAGCTCCAGGCAGACAGCCTGCACCTGTGTCCCAACACTCAGGGCTGAAACTCTCAGGCTTCAGTATCATTTCTGGACCCCAACAAGTCTAAGCCAGCACTGACGACCCCTTTAAAATGGCGTCCCAACTCACTTTGGAGTCCCAACCTACAGTCTGAGAATGGATGAACTACACCAATATAGTTAAAATATTACAAACCTCTTAGTGGAGGCGCAGTTATATTGATGTCAGAGTGCCTCATAGCAGTATAACTATTCCCTTAGGGTACATCTATACTACCCACTGGATCGGTGGGTAGTGTTCGATGTATCGGGGATCGAGTTATCACATCTCATCCGGACGCGATAAATCGATCCGCTAAGCGATGCTGGTAATCCATCTTGGCAGGAGGAGTAAGTGCAGTCTATCGGGACGCTGCGGCAGTCGACTCGCCTCCATGAGGAAGGCCAGGTGTCGAACTAAGATACTTCGACTTCAGCTACGCAAATAGCGTAGCTGAAGTTGCATATCTTAGTTTGAAACCCACCCACCCCAGTGTAGACCAGCCCTAAGAATCATAGAAAATTAGGGTTGGAAGAGACCTAAAGAGGTCATCCAGTCCAATCCCCTGCTCAAAGCAGGACCAATCCCCAACTAAATCATCCCAGCCAGAGCTTTGTCAAACCGGGCCTTTAAAACCTCTAAGGATGGAGATTCCACTACCTCCCTAGGTAACCCATTCCAATGCTTCACCATCCTCCTAGAGAAAAGTTTTTTCTAATATCCAACCTAGACCACTCCCTCTGCAATTTGAGACCATTGTTCCTTGTTCTGTCATTTGCCACCACTGAGAACAGCTTAGCTCTATCCCCTTTGGAATCCCCTCAGGTAGTTGAAAGCTGCTATCACATCCCTCCTCACTCTTCGCTTCTGCAGAATAAATAAGCCCAGTCCCCTCAGCCTCTCCTTATAAGTCATACACGCCAATCCCCTTATCATTTTTTTTGCCCTTTGCTGGACTCTCTCCAATTTGTCCACATTCTTTCTGTAGTGGGGGGCCACTAAAACTGAACACAATATTCCAGATGTGGCCTCACCAGTGTCAAATAGAGGGGAATAATCACATCCCTCTATCTGCTGACAATGATCCTACTAATGCGGCCCAATATGCTGTTAGCCTTCTTGACAACAAGGGCACACTCTTGCCTCATATCCGGCTTCTCGTCACTGTAATCCCCAGGTCTTTTTTTGCAGAACTATTGCTTAGCCAGTCAGTCCCTAGCCTGTAGCTGTGCATGGGATTCTTCCATTCTAAGTGCGGCACTCTGCACTTGTCCTTGTTGAACCTCATCAGATTTCTTTTGGCCCAATCCTCCAATTCGTCTAGGACCCAATCCTCCAACTGTGGACCCTATCCCAACCCTCCAGTGTTTCTCCCTCTCCCCCAGCTTAGTGTCATCCACGAACTTGCTGAGGGTGCAATCCATCCCATCATCCAGATCATTAATGAAGAAGTTGAACAAAACTGGCCACAGGACCAGCCTCTGGGGCACTCTGCTTGATACCAACTGCCAACTAGACATCGAGACATTGATCACTACCTGTTGAGCCCGACAAGCTAGCCAGCTTTTTATCAACCTTATTGTCCATTGATCCGATCCATACTTTTTCAGCTTGTTGACAAGAATACTGAGGGAGACCATATCAAAAACTTTGCTAAAGTTAAGATATAGCACGTCCACTGCTTTCCCCATATCCACAGAGCCAGTTATCTCATCATAGAAGGTTGTCAGGCATGACTTGCCCTTTGTTAATCCATGTTGACTGTTCCTGATCACCTTCCTCTCCTCCAAGTGCTTCAAATTGGATTCCTTGAGGACCTACTCCATGTTTTTTTCTGGGGACTAAGGTGAGGCTAATCGGTCTGTAGTTCCCCGAATTCTCTTTCTTTCCTTTTTTAAAGATGGGCACTATATTTGCCTTTTGCCAATTGTCCAGGACCTCCCCCGATCAAAAGTGCTGGAAATGTGAGTGTGGGGGGTACTGCAGCACTCCCTGACTTGAAGTGGTTCCCATTATATGCAGGATTCACAGTTTGGTTCAATGGCCCCACAGCACCCCTTACAAATTGTTCCAGCACTGCTGCCCCAGATCACCACAAATTCTCAAAGATAATGGCCAATAGCTCTGCAATCACATCAGCCATCTCCCTCAGCACCCTTGGACGCATTGCATCCAGCCCCATGGACTTGTTCAGCTTCTCTAAATAGTCCTTAACCTATTCTTTTATCACTGAGGGCAGTTTACCTCCTCCCCATTCTGTGTTACCCAATGCAGAAGTCTGGGGGCTGACCTTGTCTGTGAAGACCAAGGCAAAAAAAGCATTGAATACTTCAGCTTTTTTTCCACTGGGAAGGGTAATAAATTACACCAGTATAAAGTAATTTATACCAATATAATTTTGTCCACACTAGGAGTTGTACTGATTGAACTGTTTTAGTTTATATCTAGGGAAACTAAAATCTCCTGCACCTCATGTAAATTATATAAGTACACATGAAATGAATAAAATTTACTAGGTTTATTCCTTTGTTGGAGCATCTCAAGGTTTCATTGCATAGACTAAAAAAAAAAAAATCACCTTGCTCCAGTTACAAATTTCCATCATATTTATTGATTGTTCAGATATTTTTAATGTGTTTGTATGTACAGTGATAACGTTTTTACTAGAAACAGGTCTTTATACAAGAAAAATTAACCAACATTATGAATCCAAATGTCAGAGCTCTGCAATAATTTTGTAACGCAACACAGAATCAGGCAACCCAGAAGAGCTGAAAAGGTTGATTGAATTGTTTGACTAAGTCTGTGAAAGACGTTCACCGAATTCTTTCCTGACTCAGAACAAGATTGAATTTGCCAAGCTAAGAACACTGTATTCTATCAATAGGGGTTCTTTATGGGACTGTCTCTCTTCTACGGCAATGATCCAAGAAAAACACTTGGGGCCAAATTTTTAAAGGTATTTAGATATCTAAAGACGCAAGTAAGTGTAGGTGAAATCAACATGAGTCAGGTTCTGGCATCTTTGAAAATTCTTCCAGGCATCTAAATACCTTAAGTACATATCTAAATGTACTCCTATCAAGGACAGCACTTAAGCTGAACTGAATCCAGTCCTATGTTTGTACAATACTCAACATAATGAAGTCTCAACCCCCAATGGGGCCTTTCAGTACTACCATGATATAAATGTTTGGTAATAGTAATAATAATAATTATAAAATCAATCAGCAACATGTGAAAGCCAGCCAGTTTCAGCAGCATCTTTATTAACAATTTTAGGTACATATGATCCTGTCACTCTGAGCAAACCAGAGAATTGCTAAATGACATCCAAAGCGATCAGGATATTTCTGAATGAGTTCAATCAAATCAATATGAAAGAGAAACATTCCACATAGTTCTAGACACACTGTAATTCACTTCCTTTACCTGATGCCTTAGCCAACTGAGGTTCAGTGTCCTGCACCCACTATTAGATCATCATCATGTCCTACACAAGTAGGACATGAAAGTCAGAAGGTGTACATCGGTTATGTTTGGAGTCTTGTTTTCCCTGTCTGTTCTTCATGTTACTACAATGATAGCAGGGGAGAACAACAGTGGCATTTGCCTCTTAGCTCTAGCGTGCACATAGTATTTTTAAATAGTTATTTTAACAATTTATATGCATTGTGTGTTTACATTGTTGTCATATATTGGAAAATCAATTAAAGCAGTATAATGCTAATGGGAAAACATGATTTGCAAAATAATTATAGGCAACTTGAACCAGCTGTTCTATTTCTAAAAATTTGCATTCAGTTCTATAATATTTATATTTTTCTTCTGGCAAAATGGTTATGTAATCATACCTCCAAAGACTAGATTTTTTTAATAACTTCAAGTTTTATGATAACTGTACAATGTGCATACCCACAGATGTCTGTTCCCATTTTCATAAAATAATTCAATTCTGTATAATACAAGTAGCAAGTCACACTTCAGATCAAAAATTACTGAAAGCAGCAACATTTAATGGTTCTCACCCAACCACACAATATTAATATAATACTTTCAAACATACAGTAACTTTAGCTTCAACAGCATTCATCTAGATTTGCTGGCAACCCCCCTGGAAGTGAAAGAAGATGGAGGATACCAACAGCATATGCTATCATTCTCAGGTAGGTCAAATGAGCTGGAGTCAGGTCAGACCTACTAGTTAAAAGGAAATATACATGGCACACATCATGGGTGTCTGATATGAGTTTCAGCTAGTTTGTTTTCTTTTTGTCTCTCTCTCCATTCCTCATTTTGTCTAAAGGACTGGAAAACTGCCACAGTTTTGTCTAAAGGGCTTGAAAACTGCCACAGATGTCCCTAGCCCGAAGTTCAACTAACCAACACTTTATTTTGATTTGCAGGTACACACACTGAAAAGCAGGATTCTTGTAAATTTTAGAAACTTTTTGACTGCCTTCCCCCAGCAAGGGTATGAGAGAGACAAGGTGGGAGAGATAATGCTTTTCATTCAACCAACTTTTGTTGGTCCCAGACACAAACTGTAGAGCTTACACAGAGCTCTTTCTCAGGTCTGTTTTTGTGTCACAAATGAGCAATCTCTGTGCCTCGATTGTGAATCTGAGTTTTTAACACCATTGAGCCCTTTGTGTTGGAAAAAAATAGATAATTCAAGATCAGAAGAAAATTAAAATCCAAACATTATTCTGTCTTTAGAGTCAGGCTGTTGGTGCATGCATGAACTAATAGAGCTCCCCCTCATGTCAGGATGTGGTGTTGCAGGGATTCTTTCACTCAAACACCACGTCCCTTGCCCATCTCAGCTTCACTGCTGTTTCTGTGGCCCAGCCCTCCAGCCAAGTCACTTCTCAGTCTATTCCCCTTCTGATATTAACAGAAAAATCCCAAAATAAGAAACCCATATTCTAGTGGCCTTTAAGCCTGGCCCTCAGCCCCCATCTGGAACTCTTAGTTCTTGACATCTTTCATTCTTGGCCTTTCTTCCCTATGATCTGGAGAAGAGATGGGGAACCCAGATTCTCCCTCTTCTCTGGGTTCTAGCCCAGAGACCCTGTTTTAGGTAATTAATGACTGTTCCTCCGTCACTTCCTTGGCCTGCTTCTGCCTTTGCTCTGCTTGTCAGTATCTTCAGCATGTCTGTGGACTCCGTTACGCCCACCTTGGATTTGTGGATGTCATAAACAGATAGCTAAGGGTTAATGTCTCTTTCACCTGAAGCACCTGACCAGAGGACCAATCAGGAAACCGGATTTTTTCAACTTTGGGTGGAGGGATTTGAGTGTCTGAGTCTTTGTTTTCTGGCTGCCTGCTTTCTTTGAGCTTTGGAGAAGTAGTTCTACTTTCTAGTCTTCTGTTTCTAAGTGTAAGGACAAAGAGATCAGATAGTAAGTTATATGGTTTCTTTTCTTTGGTATTTGCATGAATATAAGTGCTGGAGTGCTTTGATTTGTATTCTTTTTGAATAAACAGCCTTATTCAAAAAGAATACAAATCAAAGCACTCCAGCACTTATATTCATGCAAATACCAAAGAAAAGAAACCATATAACTTACTATCTGATCTCTTTGTCCTTACACTTAGAAACAGAAGACTAGAAAGTAGAACTACTTCTCCAAAGCTCAAAGAAAGCAGGCAGCCAGAAAACAAAGACTCAGACACTCAAATCCCTCCACCCAAAGTTGAAAAAATCCGGTTTCCTGATTGGTCCTCTGGTCAGGTGCTTCAGGTGAAAGAGACATTAACCCTTAGCTATCTGTTTATGACAGTGGAGCCTCAGATCTTCTTCTTAGCCAGCAATAGAGGCACTCCTCCAAAGGTGCTCCCAAACCCTCTCCCTATAGCTGGGCTGTATTTCAAACAATCCCTCTGTCTAGCCCACTCCCCACCCTCCCACTGCCCCATAGGGCAGTTAGCATCTCCCTCCTTCAAACAGGAATCTCCCCCTCAGCTCTCCTTTGTGGAGCTGGGGTGTTGGTTTAGGTACTCTACTCAATCCTTAGGGCAGGAGGCCCCAGTTCACCTTGTGGTACAAGACTTTAGCCAGTTTTGCCTTCAGCTAGACCTCTTTTCCCAATTATCCTCTACACCCCCATCCCAGTTTGGAGGATTCAGCAGGCCAAAATTCTCTTGCTGGTAGCTGCCTTATTATGAGGGAGGATGCAATATATATGCTGTTTCCCTTCTTGGAACTCATCCCAGCTGGCTAGGGAAGATGGCAGCACTGCCTGGCTCACTCTCCAAGAGGCCTGGTCCCAGACCTTTAAAGAGACAGAACATAAGAATAACCATGCTGGGTCAGACCAAAGGTCCATCCAGCCCAGTATCCTGTCTACTGACAGTGGCCAATGCCAGGAGCCACAGAGGGAGTGAATCTAACAGGCAATGATCAAGTGAGCTTTCTCCTGTCATCCATCTTCACCCTCTGACATACACAGGCTAGGGACACCATTCCTTACCTATCCGCTAAAAGCCATTAATGAACTTAGCGTCCATTAATTTATGCAGTTCTCTTTTAAACCCTGTTATAGTCCGAGCCTTCACAACCTCCTCAGGCAAGGAGTTCCACAGATTGACTGTGCGCTGTGTGAAGAACTTCCTTTTATTTGTTTTAAACCCACTGCCCATTAATTTCATTTGGTGGCCCCTAGTTCTTATATTATGGGAACAAGTAAATAACTTTTCCCTTATTCATTTTCTCCACACCACTCATGATTTTATATACCTCTGTCATATCCCCCCTTAGTCTCCTCTTTTCCAAGCTGAAAAGTCCTAGCCTCTTTAATCTCTCCTCATATGGGACCCGTTCCAAACCGCTAATCATTATAGTCGCCCTTTTCTGAACCTTTTCTAATGCCAGTATATCTTTTTTGAGATGAGGAGATCACATCTGTATGCAGTATTCAAGGTGTGGACGTACCATGGATTTATATAAGGGCAATAAGATAGAGACTAAGATGGAGACTATCCCTTTTTTAATGATTCCTAACATCCTGTTTGCTTTTTTGACTGCCGCTGCACACTGTGTGGACGTCTTCAGAGAACTATCCACGATAATGCCAAGATCTCTTTCCTGATTAGTTGTAGGTAAATTAGTCCCCGTCATATTGTATGTATAGTTAGGGTTATTTTTTCCAGTGTGCATTACTTTACATTTATCCACATTAAATTTCATTTGCCATTTTGTTGCCCAATCACTTAGTTTTGTGAGATCTTTTTGAAGTGCTTCAGCTTTGGCTCCTATCACACAAGGAAGACAGAAGTGGAGTTGACAAGCACTGAAAGATACCCTGGATCCACTCTGCCACCAGAGAGAACATTTGGGAAATTAGAAATCTTTCAAATTACCTATCAGAGCTAAGAGTGACTTTCTGTTCTTCATCTACAGACTTCCAGCTCACCCAACAAAATTAACTTCCTTAGTGTTACTTATTCCTTGTTAAGATTCCCTTAACATCCATGTCTTATGTCAGATTAAGGTAAATAATTTAATATAAAATTGTACAGTACAGCAGTTTCTTGGACTTGAGCTGATGCCCTATGAGGGTTTAATTGACACCACCAAATCACTGTACTTCAGCTGGTGTTAACTGATAGCTGAAAACATTTATGTATTACTTGACAAAAGATGAACAGAAGGATTACATTGCACTTGGAACACATACAGAAGCTTTTATTACTATGTCTGCCAGCTTTGTAATGTTATGAGTCTTACAAAAGCAAAGAAATTCACATCTCAGATTAAAGAGCTTTCATTCTGTGCTGATTTCATTCAGTTGTGCACATATAGAATAAAGCTCTCACAAGAATAGATTATTTTCCATGTTCACTATACTACCACAGTAGGTCATAAATATTG